>NC_091213.1:19789825-19856126 GCF_040958095.1 Procambarus clarkii | reverse complement strand
TTACGTGAAGTGATCAGAAGTGAAACTTGATACCTAACACATAGATACTAAACACTATAACAAATATTTATATAATGCCTACAAATCTACAAAAAATGTAAGCGCACTTAAAGTGATCAATACAAATAAAACTTATTAACTGTCACATATATTAAAGCTAATTTAAAAATCCATTAAACTACAAGATGAATTTTATAACTACTAAAAGAAACCATTCTATTAAACTTACGTGAAGTGATCAGAAGTGAAACTTGATACCTAACACATAGATACTAAACACTATAACAAATATTTATATAATGACTACAAATCTACAAAAAATGTAAGCGCACTTAAAGTGATCAATACAAATAAAACTTATTAACTGTCACATATATTAAAGCTAATTTAAAAATCCATTAAACTACAAGATGAATTTTATAACTACTAAAACAAACCATTCTATTAAACTTACGTGAAGTGATCAGAAGTGAAACTTGATACCTAACACATAGATACTAAACACTATAACAAATATTTATATAATGACTACAAATCTACAAAAAATGTAAGCGCACTTAAAGTGATCAATACAAATAAAACTTATTAACTGTCACATATATTAAAGCTAATTTAAAAATCCATTAAACTACAAGATGAATTTTATAACTACTAAAACAAACCATTCTATTAAACTTACGTGAAGTGATCAGAAGTGAAACTTGATACCTAACACATAGATACTAAACACTATAACAAATATTTATATAATGACTACAAATCTACAAAAAATGTAAGCGCACTTAAAGTGATCAATACAAATAAAACTTATTAACTGTCACATATATTAAAGCTAATTTAAAAATCCATTAAACTACAAGATGAATTTTATAACTACTAAAACAAACCATTCTATAAAACTTACGTGAAGTGATCAGAAGTGAAACTTGATACCTAACACATAGATACTAAACACTATGACAAATATTTATATAATGACTACAAATCTACAAAAAATGTAAGCGCACCCAAAGTGATCAATACAAATAAAACTTATTAACTGTCACATATATTAAAGCTATTTTAAAAATCCATTAAACTACAAGATGAATTTTATAACTAATAAAACAAACCATTCTATTAAACTTACGTGAAGTGATTAGAAGTGAAACTTGATACCTAACAAATAGATACTAAACACTATAACAAATATTTATATAATGACTACAAATATACAAAAAATGTAAGCGCACTTAAAGTGATCAATACAAATAAAACTTATTAACTGTCACATATATTAAAGCTAATTTAAAAATCCATTAAACTACAAGATGAATTTTATAACTACTAAAACAAACCATTCTATTAAACTTACGTGAAGTGATCAGAAGTGAAACTTGATACCTAACACATAGATACTAAACACTATAACAAATATTTATATAATGACTACAATTCTACAAAAAATGTAAGCGCACCTAAAGTGATCAATACAAATAAAACTTATTAACTGTCCCATATATTAAGGCTAATTTAAAAATCCATTAAACTACAAGATGAATTTTATAACTACTAAAACAAACCATTCTATTAAACTTACGTGAAGTGATCAGAAGTGAAACTTGATACCTAACACATAGATACTAAACACTATAACAAATATTTATATAATGACTACAAATCTACAAAATATATAAGCGCACATAAAGTGATCAATACAAATAAAACTTATTAACTGTCACATATATTAAAGCTAATTTAAAAATCCATTAAACTACAAGATGAATTTTATAACTACTAAAACAAACCATTCTATTAAACTTACGTGAAGTGATCAGAAGTGAAACTTGATACCTAACACATAGATACTAAACACTATAACAAATATTTATATAATGACTACAATTCTACAAAAAATGTAAGCGCACCTAAAGTGATCAATACAAATAAAACTTATTAACTGTCCCATATATTAAGCTAATTTAAAAATCCATTAAACTACAATGATGAATTTTATAACTACTAAAACAAACCATTCTATTAAACTTACGTGAAGTGATCAGAAGTGAAACTTGATACCTAACACATAGATACTAAACACTGTAACAAATATTTATATAATGCCTACAAATCTACAAAAAATGTAAGCTCACTTAAAGTGATCAATACAAATAAAACTTATTAACTGTCACATATATTAAAGCTAATTTAAAAATCCAATAAACTACAAGATGAATTTTATAACTACTAAAAGAAACCATTCTATTAAACTTACGTGAAGTGATCAGAAGTGAAACTTGATACCTAACACATAGATGCTAAACAATATAACAAATATTTAAATAATGACTACAAATCTACAAAATATATAAGCGCCCATAAAGTGATCAGTACAAATAAAACTTATTAACTGTCACATATATTAAAGCTAATTTAAAAATCCATTATATACAAGTTGAATTATATAACTACTAAACCAAACCATTCTATTAAACTTACGTGAAGTGATCAGAAGAGAAACTTGATACCTAACACATAGATACTAAACACTATAACAAATATTTATATAATGACTACAATTCTACAAAAAATGTAAGCGCACTTAAATTGATCAATACAAATAAAACTTACTAACTGTCCCATATATTAAAGCTAATTTAAAAATCCATTAAACTACAAGATGAATTTTATAACTACTAAAACAAACCATTCTATAAAACTTACGTGAAGTGATCAGAAGTGAAACTTGATACCTAACACATAGATACTAAACACTATGACAAATATTTATATAATGACTACAAATCTACAAAAAATGTAAGCGCACCCAAAGTGATCAATACAAATAAAACTTATTAACTGTCACATATATTAAAGCTATTTTAAAAATCCATTAAACTACAAGATGAATTTTATAACTAATAAAACAAACCATTCTATTAAACTTACGTGAAGGTGATTAGAAGTGAAACTTGATACCTAACAAATAGATACTAAACACTATAACAAATATTTATATAATGACTACAAATATACAAAAAATGTAAGCGCACTTAAAGTGATCAATACAAATAAAACTTATTAACTGTCACATATATTAAAGCTAATTTAAAAATCCATTAAACTACAAGATGAATTTTATAACTACTAAAACAAACCATTCTATTAAACTTACGTGAAGTGATCAGAAGTGAAACTTGATACCTAACACATAGATACTAAACACTATAACAAATATTTATATAATGACTACAATTCTACAAAAAATGTAAGCGCACCTAAAGTGATCAATACAAATAAAACTTATTAACTGTCCCATATATTAAGGCTAATTTAAAAATCCATTAAACTACATGATGAATTTTATACTACTACTAAAAGAAACCATTCTATTAAACTTACGTGAAGTGATCAGAAGTGAAACTTGATACCTACCACATAGATACTAAACACTATAACAAATATTTATATAATGCCTACAAATCTACAAAAAATGTAAGCACACTTTAAGTGATCAATACAAATAAAACTTATTAACTGTCACATATATTAAAGCTAATTTAAAAATCCATTAAACTACAAGATGAATTTTATAACTACTAAAAGAAACCATTCTATTAAATTTACGTGAAGTGATCAGAAGTGAAACTTGATACCTAAGACATAGATACTAAACACTATAACAAATATTTATATAATGACTACAAATCTACCAAAAAATGTAAGCGCACATAAAGTGATCAATACAAATAAAACTTATTAACTGTCACATATATTAAAGCTAATTTAAAAATCCATTAAACTACAAGATGAATTTTATAACTACTAAAACAAACCATTCTATTAAACTTACGTGAAGTGATCAGAAGTGAAACTTGATACCTAACACATAGATGCTAAACAATATAACAAATATTTATTATATAAATATTTGTAATATTGTTTAGCATCTATGTGTTAGGTATCAAGTTTCACTTCTGATCACTTCACGTAAGTTTAATAGAATGGTTTGTTCTAGCAGTTATAAAATTCATCTTGTAGTTTAATGGATTTTTAAATTAGCTTTAATATATGTGACAGTTAATAAGTTTTATTTGTATTGATCACTTTATGTGCGCTTATATATTTTGTAGATTTGTAGTCATTATATGACTACAAATCTACAAAATATATAAGCGCACATAAAGTGATCAATACAAATAAAACTTATTAACTGTCACATATATTAAAGCTAATTTAAAAATCCATTAAACTACAAAATGAATTTTATAACTACTAAAAGAAACCATTCTATTAAACTTACGTGAAGTGATCAGAAGTGAAACTTGATACCTAACACATAGATACTAAACAATATAACAAATATTTATATAATGACTACAAATCTACAAAATATATAAGCGCACATAAAGTGATCAATACAAATAAAACTTATTAACTGTCACATATATTAAAGCTAATTTAAAAATCCATTAAACTACAAGATGAATTTTATAACTACTAGAACAAACCATTCTATTAAACTTACGTGAAGTGATCAGAAGAGAAACTTGATACCTAACACATAGATGCTAAACAATATGACAAATATTTATATAATGACTACAAATCTACAAAATATAGTAAGCGCACATAAAGTGATCAATACAAATAAAACTTATTAACTGTCACATATATTAAAGCTAATTTAAAAATCCATTAAACTACAAGATGAATTTTATAACTACTAGAACAAACCATTCTATTAAATTTACGTGAAGTGATCAGAAGTGAAACTTGATACCTAAGACATAGATACTAAACACTATAACAAATATTTATATAATGACTACAAATCTACAAAAAATGTAAGCGCACTTAAAGTGATCAATACAAATAAAACTTATTAACTGTCACATATATTAAAGCTAATTTAAAAATCCATTAAACTACAAGATGAATTTTATAACTACTAAAACAAACCATTCTATTAAACTTACGTGAAGTGATCAGAAGTGAAACTTGATACCTAACACATAGATACTAAACACTATAACAAATATTTATATAATGACTACAAATCTACAAAAAATGTAAGCGCACTTAAAGTGATCAATACAAATAAAACTTATTAACTGTCACATATATTAAAGCTAATTTAAAAATCCATTAAACTACAAGATGAATTTTATAACTACTAAAAGAAACCATTCTATTAAACTTACGTGAAGTGATCAGAAGTGAAACTTGATACCTAACACATAGATACTAAACACTATAACAAATATTTATATAATGCCTACAAATCTACAAAAAATGTAAGCACACTTAAAGTGATCAATACAAATAAAACTTATTAACTGTCACATATATTAAAGCTAATTTAAAAATCCATTAAACTACAAGATGAATTTTATAACTACTAAAAGAAACCATTCTATTAAACTTACGTGAAGTGATCAGAAGTGAAACTTGATACCTAACACATAGATACTAAACACTATAACAAATATTTATATAATGACTACAAATCTACAAAAAATGTAAGCGCACATAAAGTGATCAATACAAATAAAACTTATTAACTGTCACATATATTAAAGCTAATTTAAAAATCCATTAAACTACAAGATGAATTTTATAACTACTAAAACAAACCATTCTATTAAACTTACGTGAAGTGATCAGAAGTGAAACTTGATACCTAACACATAGATACTAAACACTATAACAAATATTATATATAATGACTACAAATCTACAAAAAATGTAAGCGCACTTAAAGTGATCAATACAAATAAAACTTATTAACTGTCACATATATTAAAGCTAATTTAAAAATCCATTAAACTACAAGATGAATTTTATAACTACTAAACAAACCATTCTATTAAACTTACGTGAAGTGATCAGAAGAGAAACTTGATACCTAACACATAGATACTAAACACTATAACAAATATTTATATAATGACTACAATTCTACAAAAAATGTAAGCGCACCTAAAGTGATCAATACAAATAAAACTTATTAACTGTCCCATATATTAAGCTAATTTAAAAATCCATTAAACTACAAGATGAATTTTATAACTACTAAAACAAACCATTCTATTAAACTTACGTGAAGTGATCAGAAGTGAAACTTGATACCTAACACATAGATACTAAACACTATAACAAATATTTATATAATGACTACAAATCTACAAAAAATGTAAGCGCACTTAAAGTGATCAATACAAATAAAACTTATTAACTGTCACATATATTAAAGCTAATTTAAAAATCCATTAAACTACAAGATGAATTTTATAACTACTAAAACAAACCATTCTATTAAACTTACGTGAAGTGATCAGAAGTGAAACTTGATACCTAACACATAGATACTAAACACTATAACAAATATTTATATAATGACTACAATTCTACAAAAAATGTAAGCGCACCTAAAGTGATCAATACAAATAAAACTTATTAACTGTCCCATATATTAAAGCTAATTTAAAAATCCATTAAACTACAAGATGAATTTTATAACTACTAAAACAAACCATTCTATTAAACTTACGTGAAGTGATCAGAAGTGAAACTTGATACCTAACACATAGATACTAAACACTATAACAAATATTTATATAATGACTACAAATCTACAAAAAATGTAAGCGCACTTAAAGTGATCAATACAAATAAAACTTATTAACTGTCACATATATTAAAGCTAATTTAAAAATCCATTAAACTACAAGATGAATTTTATAACTACTAAAACAAACCATTCTATTAAACTTACGTGAAGTGATCAGAAGTGAAACTTGATACCTAACACATAGATACTAAACACTATAACAAATATTTATATAATGACTACAAATCTACAAAATATGTAAGCGCACATTAAAGTGATCAATACAAATAAAACTTATTAACTGTCACATATATTAAAGCTAATTTAAAAATCCATTAAACTACAAGATGAATTTTATAACTACTAAACCAAACCATTCTATTAAACTTACGTGAAGTGATCAGAAGAGAAACTTGATACCTAACACATAGATACTAAACACTATAACAAATATTTATATAATGACTACAATTCTACAAAAAATGTAAGCGCACTTAAAGTGATCAATACAAATAAAACTTATTAACTGTCCCATATATTAAAGCTAATTTAAAAATCCATTAAACTACAAGATGAATTTTATAACTACTAAAACAAACCATTCTATTAAACTTACGTGAAGTGATCAGAAGTGAAACTTGATACCTAACACATAGATACTAAACACTATAACAAATATTTATATAATGACTACAAATCTACAAAAAATGTAAGCGCACCTAAAGTGATCAATACAAATAAAACTTATTAACTGTCACATATATTAAAGCTAATTTAAAAATCCATTAAACTACAAGATGAATTTTATAACTACTAAAACAAACCATTCTATTAAACTTACGTGAAGTGATCAGAAGTGAAACTTGATACCTAACACATAGATACTAAACACTATAACAAATATTTATATAATGACTACAAATCTACAAAAAATGTAAGCGCACTTAAAGTGATCAATACAAATAAAACTTATTAACTGTCACATATATTAAAGCTAATTTAAAAATCCATTAAACTACAAGATGAATTTTATAACTACTAAAACAAACCATTCTATTAAACTTACGTGAAGTGATCAGAAGTGAAACTTGATACCTAACACATAGATACTAAACACTATAACAAATATTTATATAATGACTACAAATCTACAAAAAATGTAAGCGCACTTAAAGTGATCAATACAAATAAAACTTATTAACTGTCACATATATTAAAGCTAATTTAAAAATCCATTAAACTACAAGATGAATTTTATAACTACTAAAACAAACCATTCTATTAAACTTACGTGAAGTGATCAGAAGTGAAACTTGATACCTAACACATAGATACTAAACACTATAACAAATATTTATATAATGACTACAAATCTACAAAAAATGTAAGCGCACTTAAAGTGATCAATACAAATAAAACTTATTAACTGTCACATATATTAAAGCTAATTTAAAAATCCATTAAACTACAAGATGAATTTTATAACTACTAAAACAAACCATTCTATTAAACTTACGTGAAGTGATCAGAAGTGAAACTTGATACCTAACACATAGATACTAAACACTATAACAAATATTTATATAATGACTACAAATCTACAAAAAATGTAAGCGCACCTAAAGTGATCAATACAAATAAAACTTATTAACTGTCACATATATTAAAGCTAATTTAAAAATCCATTAAACTACAAGATGAATTTTATAACTACTAAAACAAACCATTCTATTAAACTTACGTGAAGTGATCAGAAGTGAAACTTGATACCTAACACATAGATACTAAACACTATAACAAATATTTATATAATGACTACAAATCTACAAAAAATGTAAGCGCACTTAAAGTGATCAATACAAATAAAACTTATTAACTGTCACATATATTAAAGCTAATTTAAAAATCCATTAAACTACAAGATGAATTTTATAACTACTAAAACAAACCATTCTATTAAACTTACGTGAAGTGATCAGAAGTGAAACTTGATACCTAACACATAGATACTAAACACTATAACAAATATTTATATAATGACTACAATTCTACAAAAAATGTAAGCGCACCTAAAGTGATCAATACAAATAAAACTTATTAACTGTCCCATATATTAAAGCTAATTTAAAAATCCATTAAACTACAAGATGAATTTTATAACTACTAAAACAAACCATTCTATTAAACTTACGTGAAGTGATCAGAAGTGAAACTTGATACCTAACACATAGATACTAAACACTATAACAAATATTTATATAATGACTACAAATCTACAAAAAATGTAAGCGCACTTAAAGTGATCAATACAAATAAAACTTATTAACTGTCACATATATTAAAGCTAATTTAAAAATCCATTAAACTACAAGATGAATTTTATAACTACTAAAACAAACCATTCTATTAAACTTACGTGAAGTGATCAGAAGTGAAACTTGATACCTAACACATAGATACTAAACACTATAACAAATATTTATATAATGACTACAATTCTACAAAAAATGTAAGCGCACTTAAAGTGATCAATACAAATAAAACTTATTAACTGTCCCATATATTAAGCTAATTTAAAAATCCATTAAACTACAAGATGAATTTTATAACTACTAAAACAAACCATTCTATTAAACTTACGTGAAGTGATCAGAAGTGAAACTTGATACCTAACACATAGATACTAAACACTATAACAAATATTTATATAATGACTACAAATCTACAAAAAATGTAAGCGCACTTAAAGTGATCAATACAAATAAAACTTATTAACTGTCACATATATTAAAGCTAATTTAAAAATCCATTAAACTACAAGATGAATTTTATAACTACTAAAACAAACCATTCTATTAAACTTACGTGAAGTGATCAGAAGTGAAACTTGATACCTAACACATAGATACTAAACACTATAACAAATATTTATATAATGACTACAAATCTACAAAAAATATAAGCGCACTTAAAGTGATCAATACAAATAAAACTTATTAACTGTCACATATATTAAAGCTAATTTAAAAATCCATTAAACTACAAGATGAATTTTATAACTACTAAACCAAACCATTCTATTAAACTTACGTGAAGTGATCAGAAGTAGAAACTTGATACCTAACACATAGATACTAAACACTATAACAAATATTTATATAATGACTACAATTCTACAAAAAATGTAAGCGCACTTAAAGTGATCAATACAAATAAAACTTATTAACTGTCCCATATATTAAAGCTAATTTAAAAATCCATTAAACTACAAGATGAATTTTATAACTACTAAAACAAACCATTCTATTAAACTTACGTGAAGTGATCAGAAGTGAAACTTGATACCTAACACATAGATACTAAACACTATAACAAATATTTATATAATGACTACAAATCTACAAAAAATGTAAGCGCACCTAAAGTGATCAATACAAATAAAACTTATTAACTGTCACATATATTAAAGCTAATTTAAAAATCCATTAAACTACAAGATGAATTTTATAACTAATAAAACAAACCATTCTATTAAACTTACGTGAAGTGATCAGAAGTGAAACTTGATACCTAACAAATAGATACTAAACACTATAACAAATATTTATATAATGACTACAAATATACAAAAAATGTAAGCGCACTTAAAGTGATCAATACAAATAAAACTTATTAACTGTCACATATATTAAAGCTAATTTAAAAATCCATTAAACTACAAGATGAATTTTATAACTACTAAAACAAACCATTCTATTAAACTTACGTGAAGTGATCAGAAGTGAAACTTGATACCTAACACATAGATACTAAACACTATAACAAATATTTATATAATGACTACAATTCTACAAAAAATGTAAGCGCACCTAAAGTGATCAATACAAATAAAACTTATTAACTGTCCCATATATTAAAGCTAATTTAAAAATCCATTAAACTACAAGATGAATTTTATAACTACTAAAACAAACCATTCTATTAAACTTACGTGAAGTGATCAGAAGTGAAACTTGATACCTAACACATAGATACTAAACACTATAACAAATATTTATATAATGACTACAAATCTACAAAAAATGTAAGCGCACTTAAAGTGATCAATACAAATAAAACTTATTAACTGTCACATATATTAAAGCTAATTTAAAAATCCATTAAACTACAAGATGAATTTTATAACTACTAAAACAAACCATTCTATTAAACTTACGTGAAGTGATCAGAAGTGAAACTTGATACCTAACACATAGATACTAAACACTATAACAAATATTTATATAATGACTACAAATCTACAAAAAATGTAAGCGCACTTAAAGTGATCAATACAAATAAAACTTATTAACTGTCACATATATTAAAGCTAATTTAAAAATCCATTAAACTACAAGATGAATTTTATAACTACTAAAACAAACCATTCTATTAAACTTACGTGAAGTGATCAGAAGTGAAACTTGATACCTAACACATAGATACTAAACACTATAACAAATATTTATATAATGACTACAAATCTACAAAAAATGTAAGCGCACTTAAAGTGATCAATACAAATAAAACTTATTAACTGTCACATATATTAAAGCTAATTTAAAAATCCATTAAACTACAAGATGAATTTTATAACTACTAAAACAAACCATTCTATTAAACTTACGTGAAGTGATCAGAAGTGAAACTTGATACCTAACACATAGATACTAAACACTATAACAAATATTTATATAATGACTACAAATCTACAAAAAATGTAAGCGCACTTAAAGTGATCAATACAAATAAAACTTATTAACTGTCACATATATTAAAGCTAATTTAAAAATCCATTAAACTACAAGATGAATTTTATAACTACTAAAACAAACCATTCTATTAAACTTACGTGAAGTGATCAGAAGTGAAACTTGATACCTAACACATAGATACTAAACACTATAACAAATATTTATATAATGACTACAAATCTACAAAAAATGTAAGCGCACTTAAAGTGATCAATACAAATAAAACTTATTAACTGTCACATATATTAAAGCTAATTTAAAAATCCATTAAACTACAAGATGAATTTTATAACTACTAAAACAAACCATTCTATTAAACTTACGTGAAGTGATCAGAAGTGAAACTTGATACCTAACACATAGATACTAAACACTATAACAAATATTTATATAATGACTACAAATCTACAAAAAATGTAAGCGCACTTAAAGTGATCAATACAAATAAAACTTATTAACTGTCACATATATTAAAGCTAATTTAAAAATCCATTAAACTACAAGATGAATTTTATAACTACTAAAACAAACCATTCTATTAAACTTACGTGAAGTGATCAGAAGTGAAACTTGATACCTAACACATAGATACTAAACACTATAACAAATATTTATATAATGACTACAAATCTACAAAAAATGTAAGCGCACTTAAAGTGATCAATACAAATAAAACTTATTAACTGTCACATATATTAAAGCTAATTTAAAAATCCATTAAACTACAAGATGAATTTTATAACTACTAAAACAAACCATTCTATTAAACTTACGTGAAGTGATCAGAAGTGAAACTTGATACCTAACACATAGATACTAAACACTATAACAAATATTTATATAATGACTACAAATCTACAAAAAATGTAAGCGCACTTAAAGTGATCAATACAAATAAAACTTATTAACTGTCACATATATTAAAGCTAATTTAAAAATCCATTAAACTACAAGATGAATTTTATAACTACTAAAACAAACCATTCTATTAAACTTACGTGAAGTGATCAGAAGTGAAACTTGATACCTAACACATAGATACTAAACACTATAACAAATATTTATATAATGACTACAAATCTACAAAAAATGTAAGCGCACTTAAAGTGATCAATACAAATAAAACTTATTAACTGTCACATATATTAAAGCTAATTTAAAAATCCATTAAACTACAAGATGAATTTTATAACTACTAAAACAAACCATTCTATTAAACTTACGTGAAGTGATCAGAAGTGAAACTTGATACCTAACACATAGATACTAAACACTATAACAAATATTTATATAATGACTACAAATCTACAAAAAATGTAAGCGCACTTAAAGTGATCAATACAAATAAAACTTATTAACTGTCACATATATTAAAGCTAATTTAAAAATCCATTAAACTACAAGATGAATTTTATAACTACTAAAACAAACCATTCTATTAAACTTACGTGAAGTGATCAGAAGTGAAACTTGATACCTAACACATAGATACTAAACACTATAACAAATATTTATATAATGACTACAAATCTACAAAAAATGTAAGCGCACTTAAAGTGATCAATACAAATAAAACTTATTAACTGTCACATATATTAAAGCTAATTTAAAAATCCATTAAACTACAAGATGAATTTTATAACTACTAAAACAAACCATTCTATTAAACTTACGTGAAGTGATCAGAAGTGAAACTTGATACCTAACACATAGATACTAAACACTATAACAAATATTTATATAATGACTACAAATCTACAAAAAATGTAAGCGCACTTAAAGTGATCAATACAAATAAAACTTATTAACTGTCACATATATTAAAGCTAATTTAAAAATCCATTAAACTACAAGATGAATTTTATAACTACTAAAACAAACCATTCTATTAAACTTACGTGAAGTGATCAGAAGTGAAACTTGATACCTAACACATAGATACTAAACACTATAACAAATATTTATATAATGACTACAAATCTACAAAAAATGTAAGCGCACTTAAAGTGATCAATACAAATAAAACTTATTAACTGTCACATATATTAAAGCTAATTTAAAAATCCATTAAACTACAAGATGAATTTTATAACTACTAAAACAAACCATTCTATTAAACTTACGTGAAGTGATCAGAAGTGAAACTTGATACCTAACACATAGATACTAAACACTATAACAAATATTTATATAATGACTACAAATCTACAAAAAATGTAAGCGCACTTAAAGTGATCAATACAAATAAAACTTATTAACTGTCACATATATTAAAGCTAATTTAAAAATCCATTAAACTACAAGATGAATTTTATAACTACTAAAACAAACCATTCTATTAAACTTACGTGAAGTGATCAGAAGTGAAACTTGATACCTAACACATAGATACTAAACACTATAACAAATATTTATATAATGACTACAAATCTACAAAAAATGTAAGCGCACTTAAAGTGATCAATACAAATAAAACTTATTAACTGTCACATATATTAAAGCTAATTTAAAAATCCATTAAACTACAAGATGAATTTTATAACTACTAAAACAAACCATTCTATTAAACTTACGTGAAGTGATCAGAAGTGAAACTTGATACCTAACACATAGATACTAAACACTATAACAAATATTTATATAATGACTACAAATCTACAAAAAATGTAAGCGCACTTAAAGTGATCAATACAAATAAAACTTATTAACTGTCACATATATTAAAGCTAATTTAAAAATCCATTAAACTACAAGATGAATTTTATAACTACTAAAACAAACCATTCTATTAAACTTACGTGAAGTGATCAGAAGTGAAACTTGATACCTAACACATAGATACTAAACACTATAACAAATATTTATATAATGACTACAAATCTACAAAAAATGTAAGCGCACTTAAAGTGATCAATACAAATAAAACTTATTAACTGTCACATATATTAAAGCTAATTTAAAAATCCATTAAACTACAAGATGAATTTTATAACTACTAAAACAAACCATTCTATTAAACTTACGTGAAGTGATCAGAAGTGAAACTTGATACCTAACACATAGATACTAAACACTATAACAAATATTTATATAATGACTACAAATCTACAAAAAATGTAAGCGCACTTAAAGTGATCAATACAAATAAAACTTATTAACTGTCACATATATTAAAGCTAATTTAAAAATCCATTAAACTACAAGATGAATTTTATAACTACTAAAACAAACCATTCTATTAAACTTACGTGAAGTGATCAGAAGTGAAACTTGATACCTAACACATAGATACTAAACACTATAACAAATATTTATATAATGACTACAAATCTACAAAAAATGTAAGCGCACTTAAAGTGATCAATACAAATAAAACTTATTAACTGTCACATATATTAAAGCTAATTTAAAAATCCATTAAACTACAAGATGAATTTTATAACTACTAAAACAAACCATTCTATTAAACTTACGTGAAGTGATCAGAAGTGAAACTTGATACCTAACACATAGATACTAAACACTATAACAAATATTTATATAATGACTACAAATCTACAAAAAATGTAAGCGCACTTAAAGTGATCAATACAAATAAAACTTATTAACTGTCACATATATTAAAGCTAATTTAAAAATCCATTAAACTACAAGATGAATTTTATAACTACTAAAACAAACCATTCTATTAAACTTACGTGAAGTGATCAGAAGTGAAACTTGATACCTAACACATAGATACTAAACACTATAACAAATATTTATATAATGACTACAAATCTACAAAAAATGTAAGCGCACTTAAAGTGATCAATACAAATAAAACTTATTAACTGTCACATATATTAAAGCTAATTTAAAAATCCATTAAACTACAAGATGAATTTTATAACTACTAAAACAAACCATTCTATTAAACTTACGTGAAGTGATCAGAAGTGAAACTTGATACCTAACACATAGATACTAAACACTATAACAAATATTTATATAATGACTACAAATCTACAAAAAATGTAAGCGCACTTAAAGTGATCAATACAAATAAAACTTATTAACTGTCACATATATTAAAGCTAATTTAAAAATCCATTAAACTACAAGATGAATTTTATAACTACTAAAACAAACCATTCTATTAAACTTACGTGAAGTGATCAGAAGTGAAACTTGATACCTAACACATAGATACTAAACACTATAACAAATATTTATATAATGACTACAAATCTACAAAAAATGTAAGCGCACTTAAAGTGATCAATACAAATAAAACTTATTAACTGTCACATATATTAAAGCTAATTTAAAAATCCATTAAACTACAAGATGAATTTTATAACTACTAAAACAAACCATTCTATTAAACTTACGTGAAGTGATCAGAAGTGAAACTTGATACCTAACACATAGATACTAAACACTATAACAAATATTTATATAATGACTACAAATCTACAAAAAATGTAAGCGCACTTAAAGTGATCAATACAAATAAAACTTATTAACTGTCACATATATTAAAGCTAATTTAAAAATCCATTAAACTACAAGATGAATTTTATAACTACTAAAACAAACCATTCTATTAAACTTACGTGAAGTGATCAGAAGTGAAACTTGATACCTAACACATAGATACTAAACACTATAACAAATATTTATATAATGACTACAAATCTACAAAAAATGTAAGCGCACTTAAAGTGATCAATACAAATAAAACTTATTAACTGTCACATATATTAAAGCTAATTTAAAAATCCATTAAACTACAAGATGAATTTTATAACTACTAAAACAAACCATTCTATTAAACTTACGTGAAGTGATCAGAAGTGAAACTTGATACCTAACACATAGATACTAAACACTATAACAAATATTTATATAATGACTACAAATCTACAAAAAATGTAAGCGCACTTAAAGTGATCAATACAAATAAAACTTATTAACTGTCACATATATTAAAGCTAATTTAAAAATCCATTAAACTACAAGATGAATTTTATAACTACTAAAACAAACCATTCTATTAAACTTACGTGAAGTGATCAGAAGTGAAACTTGATACCTAACACATAGATACTAAACACTATAACAAATATTTATATAATGACTACAAATCTACAAAAAATGTAAGCGCACTTAAAGTGATCAATACAAATAAAACTTATTAACTGTCACATATATTAAAGCTAATTTAAAAATCCATTAAACTACAAGATGAATTTTATAACTACTAAAACAAACCATTCTATTAAACTTACGTGAAGTGATCAGAAGTGAAACTTGATACCTAACACATAGATACTAAACACTATAACAAATATTTATATAATGACTACAAATCTACAAAAAATGTAAGCGCACTTAAAGTGATCAATACAAATAAAACTTATTAACTGTCACATATATTAAAGCTAATTTAAAAATCCATTAAACTACAAGATGAATTTTATAACTACTAAAACAAACCATTCTATTAAACTTACGTGAAGTGATCAGAAGTGAAACTTGATACCTAACACATAGATACTAAACACTATAACAAATATTTATATAATGACTACAAATCTACAAAAAATGTAAGCGCACTTAAAGTGATCAATACAAATAAAACTTATTAACTGTCACATATATTAAAGCTAATTTAAAAATCCATTAAACTACAAGATGAATTTTATAACTACTAAAACAAACCATTCTATTAAACTTACGTGAAGTGATCAGAAGTGAAACTTGATACCTAACACATAGATACTAAACACTATAACAAATATTTATATAATGACTACAAATCTACAAAAAATGTAAGCGCACTTAAAGTGATCAATACAAATAAAACTTATTAACTGTCACATATATTAAAGCTAATTTAAAAATCCATTAAACTACAAGATGAATTTTATAACTACTAAAACAAACCATTCTATTAAACTTACGTGAAGTGATCAGAAGTGAAACTTGATACCTAACACATAGATACTAAACACTATAACAAATATTTATATAATGACTACAAATCTACAAAAAATGTAAGCGCACTTAAAGTGATCAATACAAATAAAACTTATTAACTGTCACATATATTAAAGCTAATTTAAAAATCCATTAAACTACAAGATGAATTTTATAACTACTAAAACAAACCATTCTATTAAACTTACGTGAAGTGATCAGAAGTGAAACTTGATACCTAACACATAGATACTAAACACTATAACAAATATTTATATAATGACTACAAATCTACAAAAAATGTAAGCGCACTTAAAGTGATCAATACAAATAAAACTTATTAACTGTCACATATATTAAAGCTAATTTAAAAATCCATTAAACTACAAGATGAATTTTATAACTACTAAAACAAACCATTCTATTAAACTTACGTGAAGTGATCAGAAGTGAAACTTGATACCTAACACATAGATACTAAACACTATAACAAATATTTATATAATGACTACAAATCTACAAAAAATGTAAGCGCACTTAAAGTGATCAATACAAATAAAACTTATTAACTGTCACATATATTAAAGCTAATTTAAAAATCCATTAAACTACAAGATGAATTTTATAACTACTAAAACAAACCATTCTATTAAACTTACGTGAAGTGATCAGAAGTGAAACTTGATACCTAACACATAGATACTAAACACTATAACAAATATTTATATAATGACTACAAATCTACAAAAAATGTAAGCGCACTTAAAGTGATCAATACAAATAAAACTTATTAACTGTCACATATATTAAAGCTAATTTAAAAATCCATTAAACTACAAGATGAATTTTATAACTACTAAAACAAACCATTCTATTAAACTTACGTGAAGTGATCAGAAGTGAAACTTGATACCTAACACATAGATACTAAACACTATAACAAATATTTATATAATGACTACAAATCTACAAAAAATGTAAGCGCACTTAAAGTGATCAATACAAATAAAACTTATTAACTGTCACATATATTAAAGCTAATTTAAAAATCCATTAAACTACAAGATGAATTTTATAACTACTAAAACAAACCATTCTATTAAACTTACGTGAAGTGATCAGAAGTGAAACTTGATACCTAACACATAGATACTAAACACTATAACAAATATTTATATAATGACTACAAATCTACAAAAAATGTAAGCGCACTTAAAGTGATCAATACAAATAAAACTTATTAACTGTCACATATATTAAAGCTAATTTAAAAATCCATTAAACTACAAGATGAATTTTATAACTACTAAAACAAACCATTCTATTAAACTTACGTGAAGTGATCAGAAGTGAAACTTGATACCTAACACATAGATACTAAACACTATAACAAATATTTATATAATGACTACAAATCTACAAAAAATGTAAGCGCACTTAAAGTGATCAATACAAATAAAACTTATTAACTGTCACATATATTAAAGCTAATTTAAAAATCCATTAAACTACAAGATGAATTTTATAACTACTAAAACAAACCATTCTATTAAACTTACGTGAAGTGATCAGAAGTGAAACTTGATACCTAACACATAGATACTAAACACTATAACAAATATTTATATAATGACTACAAATCTACAAAAAATGTAAGCGCACTTAAAGTGATCAATACAAATAAAACTTATTAACTGTCACATATATTAAAGCTAATTTAAAAATCCATTAAACTACAAGATGAATTTTATAACTACTAAAACAAACCATTCTATTAAACTTACGTGAAGTGATCAGAAGTGAAACTTGATACCTAACACATAGATACTAAACACTATAACAAATATTTATATAATGACTACAAATCTACAAAAAATGTAAGCGCACTTAAAGTGATCAATACAAATAAAACTTATTAACTGTCACATATATTAAAGCTAATTTAAAAATCCATTAAACTACAAGATGAATTTTATAACTACTAAAACAAACCATTCTATTAAACTTACGTGAAGTGATCAGAAGTGAAACTTGATACCTAACACATAGATACTAAACACTATAACAAATATTTATATAATGACTACAAATCTACAAAAAATGTAAGCGCACTTAAAGTGATCAATACAAATAAAACTTATTAACTGTCACATATATTAAAGCTAATTTAAAAATCCATTAAACTACAAGATGAATTTTATAACTACTAAAACAAACCATTCTATTAAACTTACGTGAAGTGATCAGAAGTGAAACTTGATACCTAACACATAGATACTAAACACTATAACAAATATTTATATAATGACTACAAATCTACAAAAAATGTAAGCGCACTTAAAGTGATCAATACAAATAAAACTTATTAACTGTCACATATATTAAAGCTAATTTAAAAATCCATTAAACTACAAGATGAATTTTATAACTACTAAAACAAACCATTCTATTAAACTTACGTGAAGTGATCAGAAGTGAAACTTGATACCTAACACATAGATACTAAACACTATAACAAATATTTATATAATGACTACAAATCTACAAAAAATGTAAGCGCACTTAAAGTGATCAATACAAATAAAACTTATTAACTGTCACATATATTAAAGCTAATTTAAAAATCCATTAAACTACAAGATGAATTTTATAACTACTAAAACAAACCATTCTATTAAACTTACGTGAAGTGATCAGAAGTGAAACTTGATACCTAACACATAGATACTAAACACTATAACAAATATTTATATAATGACTACAAATCTACAAAAAATGTAAGCGCACTTAAAGTGATCAATACAAATAAAACTTATTAACTGTCACATATATTAAAGCTAATTTAAAAATCCATTAAACTACAAGATGAATTTTATAACTACTAAAACAAACCATTCTATTAAACTTACGTGAAGTGATCAGAAGTGAAACTTGATACCTAACACATAGATACTAAACACTATAACAAATATTTATATAATGACTACAAATCTACAAAAAATGTAAGCGCACTTAAAGTGATCAATACAAATAAAACTTATTAACTGTCACATATATTAAAGCTAATTTAAAAATCCATTAAACTACAAGATGAATTTTATAACTACTAAAACAAACCATTCTATTAAACTTACGTGAAGTGATCAGAAGTGAAACTTGATACCTAACACATAGATACTAAACACTATAACAAATATTTATATAATGACTACAAATCTACAAAAAATGTAAGCGCACTTAAAGTGATCAATACAAATAAAACTTATTAACTGTCACATATATTAAAGCTAATTTAAAAATCCATTAAACTACAAGATGAATTTTATAACTACTAAAACAAACCATTCTATTAAACTTACGTGAAGTGATCAGAAGTGAAACTTGATACCTAACACATAGATACTAAACACTATAACAAATATTTATATAATGACTACAAATCTACAAAAAATGTAAGCGCACTTAAAGTGATCAATACAAATAAAACTTATTAACTGTCACATATATTAAAGCTAATTTAAAAATCCATTAAACTACAAGATGAATTTTATAACTACTAAAACAAACCATTCTATTAAACTTACGTGAAGTGATCAGAAGTGAAACTTGATACCTAACACATAGATACTAAACACTATAACAAATATTTATATAATGACTACAAATCTACAAAAAATGTAAGCGCACTTAAAGTGATCAATACAAATAAAACTTATTAACTGTCACATATATTAAAGCTAATTTAAAAATCCATTAAACTACAAGATGAATTTTATAACTACTAAAACAAACCATTCTATTAAACTTACGTGAAGTGATCAGAAGTGAAACTTGATACCTAACACATAGATACTAAACACTATAACAAATATTTATATAATGACTACAAATCTACAAAAAATGTAAGCGCACTTAAAGTGATCAATACAAATAAAACTTATTAACTGTCACATATATTAAAGCTAATTTAAAAATCCATTAAACTACAAGATGAATTTTATAACTACTAAAACAAACCATTCTATTAAACTTACGTGAAGTGATCAGAAGTGAAACTTGATACCTAACACATAGATACTAAACACTATAACAAATATTTATATAATGACTACAAATCTACAAAAAATGTAAGCGCACTTAAAGTGATCAATACAAATAAAACTTATTAACTGTCACATATATTAAAGCTAATTTAAAAATCCATTAAACTACAAGATGAATTTTATAACTACTAAAACAAACCATTCTATTAAACTTACGTGAAGTGATCAGAAGTGAAACTTGATACCTAACACATAGATACTAAACACTATAACAAATATTTATATAATGACTACAAATCTACAAAAAATGTAAGCGCACTTAAAGTGATCAATACAAATAAAACTTATTAACTGTCACATATATTAAAGCTAATTTAAAAATCCATTAAACTACAAGATGAATTTTATAACTACTAAAACAAACCATTCTATTAAACTTACGTGAAGTGATCAGAAGTGAAACTTGATACCTAACACATAGATACTAAACACTATAACAAATATTTATATAATGACTACAAATCTACAAAAAATGTAAGCGCACTTAAAGTGATCAATACAAATAAAACTTATTAACTGTCACATATATTAAAGCTAATTTAAAAATCCATTAAACTACAAGATGAATTTTATAACTACTAAAACAAACCATTCTATTAAACTTACGTGAAGTGATCAGAAGTGAAACTTGATACCTAACACATAGATACTAAACACTATAACAAATATTTATATAATGACTACAAATCTACAAAAAATGTAAGCGCACTTAAAGTGATCAATACAAATAAAACTTATTAACTGTCACATATATTAAAGCTAATTTAAAAATCCATTAAACTACAAGATGAATTTTATAACTACTAAAACAAACCATTCTATTAAACTTACGTGAAGTGATCAGAAGTGAAACTTGATACCTAACACATAGATACTAAACACTATAACAAATATTTATATAATGACTACAAATCTACAAAAAATGTAAGCGCACTTAAAGTGATCAATACAAATAAAACTTATTAACTGTCACATATATTAAAGCTAATTTAAAAATCCATTAAACTACAAGATGAATTTTATAACTACTAAAACAAACCATTCTATTAAACTTACGTGAAGTGATCAGAAGTGAAACTTGATACCTAACACATAGATACTAAACACTATAACAAATATTTATATAATGACTACAAATCTACAAAAAATGTAAGCGCACTTAAAGTGATCAATACAAATAAAACTTATTAACTGTCACATATATTAAAGCTAATTTAAAAATCCATTAAACTACAAGATGAATTTTATAACTACTAAAACAAACCATTCTATTAAACTTACGTGAAGTGATCAGAAGTGAAACTTGATACCTAACACATAGATACTAAACACTATAACAAATATTTATATAATGACTACAAATCTACAAAAAATGTAAGCGCACTTAAAGTGATCAATACAAATAAAACTTATTAACTGTCACATATATTAAAGCTAATTTAAAAATCCATTAAACTACAAGATGAATTTTATAACTACTAAAACAAACCATTCTATTAAACTTACGTGAAGTGATCAGAAGTGAAACTTGATACCTAACACATAGATACTAAACACTATAACAAATATTTATATAATGACTACAAATCTACAAAAAATGTAAGCGCACTTAAAGTGATCAATACAAATAAAACTTATTAACTGTCACATATATTAAAGCTAATTTAAAAATCCATTAAACTACAAGATGAATTTTATAACTACTAAAACAAACCATTCTATTAAACTTACGTGAAGTGATCAGAAGTGAAACTTGATACCTAACACATAGATACTAAACACTATAACAAATATTTATATAATGACTACAAATCTACAAAAAATGTAAGCGCACTTAAAGTGATCAATACAAATAAAACTTATTAACTGTCACATATATTAAAGCTAATTTAAAAATCCATTAAACTACAAGATGAATTTTATAACTACTAAAACAAACCATTCTATTAAACTTACGTGAAGTGATCAGAAGTGAAACTTGATACCTAACACATAGATACTAAACACTATAACAAATATTTATATAATGACTACAAATCTACAAAAAATGTAAGCGCACTTAAAGTGATCAATACAAATAAAACTTATTAACTGTCACATATATTAAAGCTAATTTAAAAATCCATTAAACTACAAGATGAATTTTATAACTACTAAAACAAACCATTCTATTAAACTTACGTGAAGTGATCAGAAGTGAAACTTGATACCTAACACATAGATACTAAACACTATAACAAATATTTATATAATGACTACAAATCTACAAAAAATGTAAGCGCACTTAAAGTGATCAATACAAATAAAACTTATTAACTGTCACATATATTAAAGCTAATTTAAAAATCCATTAAACTACAAGATGAATTTTATAACTACTAAAACAAACCATTCTATTAAACTTACGTGAAGTGATCAGAAGTGAAACTTGATACCTAACACATAGATACTAAACACTATAACAAATATTTATATAATGACTACAAATCTACAAAAAATGTAAGCGCACTTAAAGTGATCAATACAAATAAAACTTATTAACTGTCACATATATTAAAGCTAATTTAAAAATCCATTAAACTACAAGATGAATTTTATAACTACTAAAACAAACCATTCTATTAAACTTACGTGAAGTGATCAGAAGTGAAACTTGATACCTAACACATAGATACTAAACACTATAACAAATATTTATATAATGACTACAAATCTACAAAAAATGTAAGCGCACTTAAAGTGATCAATACAAATAAAACTTATTAACTGTCACATATATTAAAGCTAATTTAAAAATCCATTAAACTACAAGATGAATTTTATAACTACTAAAACAAACCATTCTATTAAACTTACGTGAAGTGATCAGAAGTGAAACTTGATACCTAACACATAGATACTAAACACTATAACAAATATTTATATAATGACTACAAATCTACAAAAAATGTAAGCGCACTTAAAGTGATCAATACAAATAAAACTTATTAACTGTCCCATATATTAAAGCTAATTTAAAAATCCATTAAACTACAAGATGAATTTTATAACTACTAAAACAAACCATTCTATTAAACTTACGTGAAGTGATCAGAAGTGAAACTTGATACCTAACACATAGATACTAAACACTATAACAAATATTTATATAATGACTACAAATCTACAAAAAATGTAAGCGCACTTAAAGTGATCAATACAAATAAAACTTATTAACTGTCACATATATTAAAGCTAATTTAAAAATCCATTAAACTACAAGATGAATTTTATAACTACTAAAACAAACCATTCTATTAAACTTACGTGAAGTGATCAGAAGTGAAACTTGATACCTAACACATAGATACTAAACACTATAACAAATATTTATATAATGACTACAAATCTACAAAAAATGTAAGCGCACTTAAAGTGATCAATACAAATAAAACTTATTAACTGTCACATATATTAAAGCTAATTTAAAAATCCATTAAACTACAAGATGAATTTTATAACTACTAAAACAAACCATTCTATTAAACTTACGTGAAGTGATCAGAAGTGAAACTTGATACCTAACACATAGATACTAAACACTATAACAAATATTTATAATGACTACAAATCTACAAAAAATGTAAGCGCACTTAAAGTGATCAATACAAATAAAACTTATTAACTGTCACATATATTAAAGCTAATTTAAAAATCCATTAAACTACAAGATGAATTTTATAACTACTAAAACAAACCATTCTATTAAACTTACGTGAAGTGATCAGAAGTGAAACTTGATACCTAACACATAGATACTAAACACTATAACAAATATTTATATAATGACTACAAATCTACAAAAAATGTAAGCGCACTTAAAGTGATCAATACAAATAAAACTTATTAACTGTCACATATATTAAAGCTAATTTAAAAATCCATTAAACTACAAGATGAATTTTATAACTACTAAAACAAACCATTCTATTAAACTTACGTGAAGTGATCAGAAGTGAAACTTGATACCTAACACATAGATACTAAACACTATAACAAATATTTATATAATGACTACAAATCTACAAAAAATGTAAGCGCACTTAAAGTGATCAATACAAATAAAACTTATTAACTGTCACATATATTAAAGCTAATTTAAAAATCCATTAAACTACAAGATGAATTTTATAACTACTAAAACAAACCATTCTATTAAACTTACGTGAAGTGATCAGAAGTGAAACTTGATACCTAACACATAGATACTAAACACTATAACAAATATTTATATAATGACTACAAATCTACAAAAAATGTAAGCGCACTTAAAGTGATCAATACAAATAAAACTTATTAACTGTCACATATATTAAAGCTAATTTAAAAATCCATTAAACTACAAGATGAATTTTATAACTACTAAAACAAACCATTCTATTAAACTTACGTGAAGTGATCAGAAGTGAAACTTGATACCTAACACATAGATACTAAACACTATAACAAATATTTATATAATGACTACAAATCTACAAAAAATGTAAGCGCACTTAAAGTGATCAATACAAATAAAACTTATTAACTGTCACATATATTAAAGCTAATTTAAAAATCCATTAAACTACAAGATGAATTTTATAACTACTAAAACAAACCATTCTATTAAACTTACGTGAAGTGATCAGAAGTGAAACTTGATACCTAACACATAGATACTAAACACTATAACAAATATTTATATAATGACTACAAATCTACAAAAAATGTAAGCGCACTTAAAGTGATCAATACAAATAAAACTTATTAACTGTCACATATATTAAAGCTAATTTAAAAATCCATTAAACTACAAGATGAATTTTATAACTACTAAAACAAACCATTCTATTAAACTTACGTGAAGTGATCAGAAGTGAAACTTGATACCTAACACATAGATACTAAACACTATAACAAATATTTATATAATGACTACAAATCTACAAAAAATGTAAGCGCACTTAAAGTGATCAATACAAATAAAACTTATTAACTGTCACATATATTAAAGCTAATTTAAAAATCCATTAAACTACAAGATGAATTTTATAACTACTAAAACAAACCATTCTATTAAACTTACGTGAAGTGATCAGAAGTGAAACTTGATACCTAACACATAGATACTAAACACTATAACAAATATTTATATAATGACTACAAATCTACAAAAAATGTAAGCGCACTTAAAGTGATCAATACAAATAAAACTTATTAACTGTCACATATATTAAAGCTAATTTAAAAATCCATTAAACTACAAGATGAATTTTATAACTACTAAAACAAACCATTCTATTAAACTTACGTGAAGTGATCAGAAGTGAAACTTGATACCTAACACATAGATACTAAACACTATAACAAATATTTATATAATGACTACAAATCTACAAAAAATGTAAGCGCACTTAAAGTGATCAATACAAATAAAACTTATTAACTGTCACATATATTAAAGCTAATTTAAAAATCCATTAAACTACAAGATGAATTTTATAACTACTAAAACAAACCATTCTATTAAACTTACGTGAAGTGATCAGAAGTGAAACTTGATACCTAACACATAGATACTAAACACTATAACAAATATTTATATAATGACTACAAATCTACAAAAAATGTAAGCGCACTTAAAGTGATCAATACAAATAAAACTTATTAACTGTCACATATATTAAAGCTAATTTAAAAATCCATTAAACTACAAGATGAATTTTATAACTACTAAAACAAACCATTCTATTAAACTTACGTGAAGTGATCAGAAGTGAAACTTGATACCTAACACATAGATACTAAACACTATAACAAATATTTATATAATGACTACAAATCTACAAAAAATGTAAGCGCACTTAAAGTGATCAATACAAATAAAACTTATTAACTGTCACATATATTAAAGCTAATTTAAAAATCCATTAAACTACAAGATGAATTTTATAACTACTAAAACAAACCATTCTATTAAACTTACGTGAAGTGATCAGAAGTGAAACTTGATACCTAACACATAGATACTAAACACTATAACAAATATTTATATAATGACTACAAATCTACAAAAAATGTAAGCGCACTTAAAGTGATCAATACAAATAAAACTTATTAACTGTCACATATATTAAAGCTAATTTAAAAATCCATTAAACTACAAGATGAATTTTATAACTACTAAAACAAACCATTCTATTAAACTTACGTGAAGTGATCAGAAGTGAAACTTGATACCTAACACATAGATACTAAACACTATAACAAATATTTATATAATGACTACAAATCTACAAAAAATGTAAGCGCACTTAAAGTGATCAATACAAATAAAACTTATTAACTGTCACATATATTAAAGCTAATTTAAAAATCCATTAAACTACAAGATGAATTTTATAACTACTAAAACAAACCATTCTATTAAACTTACGTGAAGTGATCAGAAGTGAAACTTGATACCTAACACATAGATACTAAACACTATAACAAATATTTATATAATGACTACAAATCTACAAAAAATGTAAGCGCACTTAAAGTGATCAATACAAATAAAACTTATTAACTGTCACATATATTAAAGCTAATTTAAAAATCCATTAAACTACAAGATGAATTTTATAACTACTAAAACAAACCATTCTATTAAACTTACGTGAAGTGATCAGAAGTGAAACTTGATACCTAACACATAGATACTAAACACTATAACAAATATTTATATAATGACTACAAATCTACAAAAAATGTAAGCGCACTTAAAGTGATCAATACAAATAAAACTTATTAACTGTCACATATATTAAAGCTAATTTAAAAATCCATTAAACTACAAGATGAATTTTATAACTACTAAAACAAACCATTCTATTAAACTTACGTGAAGTGATCAGAAGTGAAACTTGATACCTAACACATAGATACTAAACACTATAACAAATATTTATATAATGACTACAAATCTACAAAAAATGTAAGCGCACTTAAAGTGATCAATACAAATAAAACTTATTAACTGTCACATATATTAAAGCTAATTTAAAAATCCATTAAACTACAAGATGAATTTTATAACTACTAAAACAAACCATTCTATTAAACTTACGTGAAGTGATCAGAAGTGAAACTTGATACCTAACACATAGATACTAAACACTATAACAAATATTTATATAATGACTACAAATCTACAAAAAATGTAAGCGCACTTAAAGTGATCAATACAAATAAAACTTATTAACTGTCACATATATTAAAGCTAATTTAAAAATCCATTAAACTACAAGATGAATTTTATAACTACTAAAACAAACCATTCTATTAAACTTACGTGAAGTGATCAGAAGTGAAACTTGATACCTAACACATAGATACTAAACACTATAACAAATATTTATATAATGACTACAAATCTACAAAAAATGTAAGCGCACTTAAAGTGATCAATACAAATAAAACTTATTAACTGTCACATATATTAAAGCTAATTTAAAAATCCATTAAACTACAAGATGAATTTTATAACTACTAAAACAAACCATTCTATTAAACTTACGTGAAGTGATCAGAAGTGAAACTTGATACCTAACACATAGATACTAAACACTATAACAAATATTTATATAATGACTACAAATCTACAAAAAATGTAAGCGCACTTAAAGTGATCAATACAAATAAAACTTATTAACTGTCACATATATTAAAGCTAATTTAAAAATCCATTAAACTACAAGATGAATTTTATAACTACTAAAACAAACCATTCTATTAAACTTACGTGAAGTGATCAGAAGTGAAACTTGATACCTAACACATAGATACTAAACACTATAACAAATATTTATATAATGACTACAAATCTACAAAAAATGTAAGCGCACTTAAAGTGATCAATACAAATAAAACTTATTAACTGTCACATATATTAAAGCTAATTTAAAAATCCATTAAACTACAAGATGAATTTTATAACTACTAAAACAAACCATTCTATTAAACTTACGTGAAGTGATCAGAAGTGAAACTTGATACCTAACACATAGATACTAAACACTATAACAAATATTTATATAATGACTACAAATCTACAAAAAATGTAAGCGCACTTAAAGTGATCAATACAAATAAAACTTATTAACTGTCACATATATTAAAGCTAATTTAAAAATCCATTAAACTACAAGATGAATTTTATAACTACTAAAACAAACCATTCTATTAAACTTACGTGAAGTGATCAGAAGTGAAACTTGATACCTAACACATAGATACTAAACACTATAACAAATATTTATATAATGACTACAAATCTACAAAAAATGTAAGCGCACTTAAAGTGATCAATACAAATAAAACTTATTAACTGTCACATATATTAAAGCTAATTTAAAAATCCATTAAACTACAAGATGAATTTTATAACTACTAAAACAAACCATTCTATTAAACTTACGTGAAGTGATCAGAAGTGAAACTTGATACCTAACACATAGATACTAAACACTATAACAAATATTTATATAATGACTACAAATCTACAAAAAATGTAAGCGCACTTAAAGTGATCAATACAAATAAAACTTATTAACTGTCACATATATTAAAGCTAATTTAAAAATCCATTAAACTACAAGATGAATTTTATAACTACTAAAACAAACCATTCTATTAAACTTACGTGAAGTGATCAGAAGTGAAACTTGATACCTAACACATAGATACTAAACACTATAACAAATATTTATATAATGACTACAAATCTACAAAAAATGTAAGCGCACTTAAAGTGATCAATACAAATAAAACTTATTAACTGTCACATATATTAAAGCTAATTTAAAAATCCATTAAACTACAAGATGAATTTTATAACTACTAAAACAAACCATTCTATTAAACTTACGTGAAGTGATCAGAAGTGAAACTTGATACCTAACACATAGATACTAAACACTATAACAAATATTTATATAATGACTACAAATCTACAAAAAATGTAAGCGCACTTAAAGTGATCAATACAAATAAAACTTATTAACTGTCACATATATTAAAGCTAATTTAAAAATCCATTAAACTACAAGATGAATTTTATAACTACTAAAACAAACCATTCTATTAAACTTACGTGAAGTGATCAGAAGTGAAACTTGATACCTAACACATAGATACTAAACACTATAACAAATATTTATATAATGACTACAAATCTACAAAAAATGTAAGCGCACTTAAAGTGATCAATACAAATAAAACTTATTAACTGTCACATATATTAAAGCTAATTTAAAAATCCATTAAACTACAAGATGAATTTTATAACTACTAAAACAAACCATTCTATTAAACTTACGTGAAGTGATCAGAAGTGAAACTTGATACCTAACACATAGATACTAAACACTATAACAAATATTTATATAATGACTACAAATCTACAAAAAATGTAAGCGCACTTAAAGTGATCAATACAAATAAAACTTATTAACTGTCACATATATTAAAGCTAATTTAAAAATCCATTAAACTACAAGATGAATTTTATAACTACTAAAACAAACCATTCTATTAAACTTACGTGAAGTGATCAGAAGTGAAACTTGATACCTAACACATAGATACTAAACACTATAACAAATATTTATATAATGACTACAAATCTACAAAAAATGTAAGCGCACTTAAAGTGATCAATACAAATAAAACTTATTAACTGTCACATATATTAAAGCTAATTTAAAAATCCATTAAACTACAAGATGAATTTTATAACTACTAAAACAAACCATTCTATTAAACTTACGTGAAGTGATCAGAAGTGAAACTTGATACCTAACACATAGATACTAAACACTATAACAAATATTTATATAATGACTACAAATCTACAAAAAATGTAAGCGCACTTAAAGTGATCAATACAAATAAAACTTATTAACTGTCACATATATTAAAGCTAATTTAAAAATCCATTAAACTACAAGATGAATTTTATAACTACTAAAACAAACCATTCTATTAAACTTACGTGAAGTGATCAGAAGTGAAACTTGATACCTAACACATAGATACTAAACACTATAACAAATATTTATATAATGACTACAAATCTACAAAAAATGTAAGCGCACTTAAAGTGATCAATACAAATAAAACTTATTAACTGTCACATATATTAAAGCTAATTTAAAAATCCATTAAACTACAAGATGAATTTTATAACTACTAAAACAAACCATTCTATTAAACTTACGTGAAGTGATCAGAAGTGAAACTTGATACCTAACACATAGATACTAAACACTATAACAAATATTTATAATGACTACAAATCTACAAAAAATGTAAGCGCACTTAAAGTGATCAATACAAATAAAACTTATTAACTGTCACATATATTAAAGCTAATTTAAAAATCCATTAAACTACAAGATGAATTTTATAACTACTAAAACAAACCATTCTATTAAACTTACGTGAAGTGATCAGAAGTGAAACTTGATACCTAACACATAGATACTAAACACTATAACAAATATTTATATAATGACTACAAATCTACAAAAAATGTAAGCGCACTTAAAGTGATCAATACAAATAAAACTTATTAACTGTCACATATATTAAAGCTAATTTAAAAATCCATTAAACTACAAGATGAATTTTATAACTACTAAAACAAACCATTCTATTAAACTTACGTGAAGTGATCAGAAGTGAAACTTGATACCTAACACATAGATACTAAACACTATAACAAATATTTATATAATGACTACAAATCTACAAAAAATGTAAGCGCACTTAAAGTGATCAATACAAATAAAACTTATTAACTGTCACATATATTAAAGCTAATTTAAAAATCCATTAAACTACAAGATGAATTTTATAACTACTAAAACAAACCATTCTATTAAACTTACGTGAAGTGATCAGAAGTGAAACTTGATACCTAACACATAGATACTAAACACTATAACAAATATTTATATAATGACTACAAATCTACAAAAAATGTAAGCGCACTTAAAGTGATCAATACAAATAAAACTTATTAACTGTCACATATATTAAAGCTAATTTAAAAATCCATTAAACTACAAGATGAATTTTATAACTACTAAAACAAACCATTCTATTAAACTTACGTGAAGTGATCAGAAGTGAAACTTGATACCTAACACATAGATACTAAACACTATAACAAATATTTATATAATGACTACAAATCTACAAAAAATGTAAGCGCACTTAAAGTGATCAATACAAATAAAACTTATTAACTGTCACATATATTAAAGCTAATTTAAAAATCCATTAAACTACAAGATGAATTTTATAACTACTAAAACAAACCATTCTATTAAACTTACGTGAAGTGATCAGAAGTGAAACTTGATACCTAACACATAGATACTAAACACTATAACAAATATTTATATAATGACTACAAATCTACAAAAAATGTAAGCGCACTTAAAGTGATCAATACAAATAAAACTTATTAACTGTCACATATATTAAAGCTAATTTAAAAATCCATTAAACTACAAGATGAATTTTATAACTACTAAAACAAACCATTCTATTAAACTTACGTGAAGTGATCAGAAGTGAAACTTGATACCTAACACATAGATACTAAACACTATAACAAATATTTATATAATGACTACAAATCTACAAAAAATGTAAGCGCACTTAAAGTGATCAATACAAATAAAACTTATTAACTGTCACATATATTAAAGCTAATTTAAAAATCCATTAAACTACAAGATGAATTTTATAACTACTAAAACAAACCATTCTATTAAACTTACGTGAAGTGATCAGAAGTGAAACTTGATACCTAACACATAGATACTAAACACTATAACAAATATTTATATAATGACTACAAATCTACAAAAAATGTAAGCGCACTTAAAGTGATCAATACAAATAAAACTTATTAACTGTCACATATATTAAAGCTAATTTAAAAATCCATTAAACTACAAGATGAATTTTATAACTACTAAAACAAACCATTCTATTAAACTTACGTGAAGTGATCAGAAGTGAAACTTGATACCTAACACATAGATACTAAACACTATAACAAATATTTATATAATGACTACAAATCTACAAAAAATGTAAGCGCACTTAAAGTGATCAATACAAATAAAACTTATTAACTGTCACATATATTAAAGCTAATTTAAAAATCCATTAAACTACAAGATGAATTTTATAACTACTAAAACAAACCATTCTATTAAACTTACGTGAAGTGATCAGAAGTGAAACTTGATACCTAACACATAGATACTAAACACTATAACAAATATTTATATAATGACTACAAATCTACAAAAAATGTAAGCGCACTTAAAGTGATCAATACAAATAAAACTTATTAACTGTCACATATATTAAAGCTAATTTAAAAATCCATTAAACTACAAGATGAATTTTATAACTACTAAAACAAACCATTCTATTAAACTTACGTGAAGTGATCAGAAGTGAAACTTGATACCTAACACATAGATACTAAACACTATAACAAATATTTATATAATGACTACAAATCTACAAAAAATGTAAGCGCACTTAAAGTGATCAATACAAATAAAACTTATTAACTGTCACATATATTAAAGCTAATTTAAAAATCCATTAAACTACAAGATGAATTTTATAACTACTAAAACAAACCATTCTATTAAACTTACGTGAAGTGATCAGAAGTGAAACTTGATACCTAACACATAGATACTAAACACTATAACAAATATTTATATAATGACTACAAATCTACAAAAAATGTAAGCGCACTTAAAGTGATCAATACAAATAAAACTTATTAACTGTCACATATATTAAAGCTAATTTAAAAATCCATTAAACTACAAGATGAATTTTATAACTACTAAAACAAACCATTCTATTAAACTTACGTGAAGTGATCAGAAGTGAAACTTGATACCTAACACATAGATACTAAACACTATAACAAATATTTATATAATGACTACAAATCTACAAAAAATGTAAGCGCACTTAAAGTGATCAATACAAATAAAACTTATTAACTGTCACATATATTAAAGCTAATTTAAAAATCCATTAAACTACAAGATGAATTTTATAACTACTAAAACAAACCATTCTATTAAACTTACGTGAAGTGATCAGAAGTGAAACTTGATACCTAACACATAGATACTAAACACTATAACAAATATTTATATAATGACTACAAATCTACAAAAAATGTAAGCGCACTTAAAGTGATCAATACAAATAAAACTTATTAACTGTCACATATATTAAAGCTAATTTAAAAATCCATTAAACTACAAGATGAATTTTATAACTACTAAAACAAACCATTCTATTAAACTTACGTGAAGTGATCAGAAGTGAAACTTGATACCTAACACATAGATACTAAACACTATAACAAATATTTATATAATGACTACAAATCTACAAAAAATGTAAGCGCACTTAAAGTGATCAATACAAATAAAACTTATTAACTGTCACATATATTAAAGCTAATTTAAAAATCCATTAAACTACAAGATGAATTTTATAACTACTAAAACAAACCATTCTATTAAACTTACGTGAAGTGATCAGAAGTGAAACTTGATACCTAACACATAGATACTAAACACTATAACAAATATTTATATAATGACTACAAATCTACAAAAAATGTAAGCGCACTTAAAGTGATCAATACAAATAAAACTTATTAACTGTCACATATATTAAAGCTAATTTAAAAATCCATTAAACTACAAGATGAATTTTATAACTACTAAAACAAACCATTCTATTAAACTTACGTGAAGTGATCAGAAGTGAAACTTGATACCTAACACATAGATACTAAACACTATAACAAATATTTATATAATGACTACAAATCTACAAAAAATGTAAGCGCACTTAAAGTGATCAATACAAATAAAACTTATTAACTGTCACATATATTAAAGCTAATTTAAAAATCCATTAAACTACAAGATGAATTTTATAACTACTAAAACAAACCATTCTATTAAACTTACGTGAAGTGATCAGAAGTGAAACTTGATACCTAACACATAGATACTAAACACTATAACAAATATTTATATAATGACTACAAATCTACAAAAAATGTAAGCGCACTTAAAGTGATCAATACAAATAAAACTTATTAACTGTCACATATATTAAAGCTAATTTAAAAATCCATTAAACTACAAGATGAATTTTATAACTACTAAAACAAACCATTCTATTAAACTTACGTGAAGTGATCAGAAGTGAAACTTGATACCTAACACATAGATACTAAACACTATAACAAATATTTATATAATGACTACAAATCTACAAAAAATGTAAGCGCACTTAAAGTGATCAATACAAATAAAACTTATTAACTGTCACATATATTAAAGCTAATTTAAAAATCCATTAAACTACAAGATGAATTTTATAACTACTAAAACAAACCATTCTATTAAACTTACGTGAAGTGATCAGAAGTGAAACTTGATACCTAACACATAGATACTAAACACTATAACAAATATTTATATAATGACTACAAATCTACAAAAAATGTAAGCGCACTTAAAGTGATCAATACAAATAAAACTTATTAACTGTCACATATATTAAAGCTAATTTAAAAATCCATTAAACTACAAGATGAATTTTATAACTACTAAAACAAACCATTCTATTAAACTTACGTGAAGTGATCAGAAGTGAAACTTGATACCTAACACATAGATACTAAACACTATAACAAATATTTATATAATGACTACAAATCTACAAAAAATGTAAGCGCACTTAAAGTGATCAATACAAATAAAACTTATTAACTGTCACATATATTAAAGCTAATTTAAAAATCCATTAAACTACAAGATGAATTTTATAACTACTAAAACAAACCATTCTATTAAACTTACGTGAAGTGATCAGAAGTGAAACTTGATACCTAACACATAGATACTAAACACTATAACAAATATTTATATAATGACTACAAATCTACAAAAAATGTAAGCGCACTTAAAGTGATCAATACAAATAAAACTTATTAACTGTCACATATATTAAAGCTAATTTAAAAATCCATTAAACTACAAGATGAATTTTATAACTACTAAAACAAACCATTCTATTAAACTTACGTGAAGTGATCAGAAGTGAAACTTGATACCTAACACATAGATACTAAACACTATAACAAATATTTATATAATGACTACAAATCTACAAAAAATGTAAGCGCACTTAAAGTGATCAATACAAATAAAACTTATTAACTGTCACATATATTAAAGCTAATTTAAAAATCCATTAAACTACAAGATGAATTTTATAACTACTAAAACAAACCATTCTATTAAACTTACGTGAAGTGATCAGAAGTGAAACTTGATACCTAACACATAGATACTAAACACTATAACAAATATTTATATAATGACTACAAATCTACAAAAAATGTAAGCGCACTTAAAGTGATCAATACAAATAAAACTTATTAACTGTCACATATATTAAAGCTAATTTAAAAATCCATTAAACTACAAGATGAATTTTATAACTACTAAAACAAACCATTCTATTAAACTTACGTGAAGTGATCAGAAGTGAAACTTGATACCTAACACATAGATACTAAACACTATAACAAATATTTATATAATGACTACAAATCTACAAAAAATGTAAGCGCACTTAAAGTGATCAATACAAATAAAACTTATTAACTGTCACATATATTAAAGCTAATTTAAAAATCCATTAAACTACAAGATGAATTTTATAACTACTAAAACAAACCATTCTATTAAACTTACGTGAAGTGATCAGAAGTGAAACTTGATACCTAACACATAGATACTAAACACTATAACAAATATTTATATAATGACTACAAATCTACAAAAAATGTAAGCGCACTTAAAGTGATCAATACAAATAAAACTTATTAACTGTCACATATATTAAAGCTAATTTAAAAATCCATTAAACTACAAGATGAATTTTATAACTACTAAAACAAACCATTCTATTAAACTTACGTGAAGTGATCAGAAGTGAAACTTGATACCTAACACATAGATACTAAACACTATAACAAATATTTATATAATGACTACAAATCTACAAAAAATGTAAGCGCACTTAAAGTGATCAATACAAATAAAACTTATTAACTGTCACATATATTAAAGCTAATTTAAAAATCCATTAAACTACAAGATGAATTTTATAACTACTAAAACAAACCATTCTATTAAACTTACGTGAAGTGATCAGAAGTGAAACTTGATACCTAACACATAGATACTAAACACTATAACAAATATTTATATAATGACTACAAATCTACAAAAAATGTAAGCGCACTTAAAGTGATCAATACAAATAAAACTTATTAACTGTCACATATATTAAAGCTAATTTAAAAATCCATTAAACTACAAGATGAATTTTATAACTACTAAAACAAACCATTCTATTAAACTTACGTGAAGTGATCAGAAGTGAAACTTGATACCTAACACATAGATACTAAACACTATAACAAATATTTATATAATGACTACAAATCTACAAAAAATGTAAGCGCACTTAAAGTGATCAATACAAATAAAACTTATTAACTGTCACATATATTAAAGCTAATTTAAAAATCCATTAAACTACAAGATGAATTTTATAACTACTAAAACAAACCATTCTATTAAACTTACGTGAAGTGATCAGAAGTGAAACTTGATACCTAACACATAGATACTAAACACTATAACAAATATTTATATAATGACTACAAATCTACAAAAAATGTAAGCGCACTTAAAGTGATCAATACAAATAAAACTTATTAACTGTCACATATATTAAAGCTAATTTAAAAATCCATTAAACTACAAGATGAATTTTATAACTACTAAAACAAACCATTCTATTAAACTTACGTGAAGTGATCAGAAGTGAAACTTGATACCTAACACATAGATACTAAACACTATAACAAATATTTATATAATGACTACAAATCTACAAAAAATGTAAGCGCACTTAAAGTGATCAATACAAATAAAACTTATTAACTGTCACATATATTAAAGCTAATTTAAAAATCCATTAAACTACAAGATGAATTTTATAACAAATAAAACCAACCATTCTATTAAACTTACGTGAAGTGATCAGAAGTGAAACTTGATACCTAACACATAGATACTAAACACTATAACAAATATTTTATAATGACTACAAATCTACAAAAAATGTAAGCGCACTTAAAGTGATCAATACAAATAAAACTTATTAACTGTCACATATATTAAAGCTAATTTAAAAATCCATTAAACTACAAGATGAATTTTATAACTACTAAAACAAACCATTCTATTAAACTTACGTGAAGTGATCAGAAGTGAAACTTGATACCTAACACATAGATACTAAACACTATAACAAATATTTATATAATGACTACAAATCTACAAAAAATGTAAGCGCACTTAAAGTGATCAATACAAATAAAACTTATTAACTGTCACATATATTAAAGCTAATTTAAAAATCCATTAAACTACAAGATGAATTTTATAACTACTAAAACAAACCATTCTATTAAACTTACGTGAAGTGATCAGAAGTGAAACTTGATACCTAACACATAGATACTAAACACTATAACAAATATTTATATAATGACTACAAATCTACAAAAAATGTAAGCGCACTTAAAGTGATCAATACAAATAAAACTTATTAACTGTCACATATATTAAAGCTAATTTAAAAATCCATTAAACTACAAGATGAATTTTATAACTACTAAAACAAACCATTCTATTAAACTTACGTGAAGTGATCAGAAGTGAAACTTGATACCTAACACATAGATACTAAACACTATAACAAATATTTATATAATGACTACAAATCTACAAAAAATGTAAGCGCACTTAAAGTGATCAATACAAATAAAACTTATTAACTGTCACATATATTAAAGCTAATTTAAAAATCCATTAAACTACAAGATGAATTTTATAACTACTAAAACAAACCATTCTATTAAACTTACGTGAAGTGATCAGAAGTGAAACTTGATACCTAACACATAGATACTAAACACTATAACAAATATTTATATAATGACTACAAATCTACAAAAAATGTAAGCGCACTTAAAGTGATCAATACAAATAAAACTTATTAACTGTCACATATATTAAAGCTAATTTAAAAATCCATTAAACTACAAGATGAATTTTATAACTACTAAAACAAACCATTCTATTAAACTTACGTGAAGTGATCAGAAGTGAAACTTGATACCTAACACATAGATACTAAACACTATAACAAATATTTATATAATGACTACAAATCTACAAAAAATGTAAGCGCACTTAAAGTGATCAATACAAATAAAACTTATTAACTGTCACATATATTAAAGCTAATTTAAAAATCCATTAAACTACAAGATGAATTTTATAACTACTAAAACAAACCATTCTATTAAACTTACGTGAAGTGATCAGAAGTGAAACTTGATACCTAACACATAGATACTAAACACTATAACAAATATTTATATAATGACTACAAATCTACAAAAAATGTAAGCGCACTTAAAGTGATCAATACAAATAAAACTTATTAACTGTCACATATATTAAAGCTAATTTAAAAATCCATTAAACTACAAGATGAATTTTATAACTACTAAAACAAACCATTCTATTAAACTTACGTGAAGTGATCAGAAGTGAAACTTGATACCTAACACATAGATACTAAACACTATAACAAATATTTATATAATGACTACAAATCTACAAAAAATGTAAGCGCACTTAAAGTGATCAATACAAATAAAACTTATTAACTGTCACATATATTAAAGCTAATTTAAAAATCCATTAAACTACAAGATGAATTTTATAACTACTAAAACAAACCATTCTATTAAACTTACGTGAAGTGATCAGAAGTGAAACTTGATACCTAACACATAGATACTAAACACTATAACAAATATTTATATAATGACTACAAATCTACAAAAAATGTAAGCGCACTTAAAGTGATCAATACAAATAAAACTTATTAACTGTCACATATATTAAAGCTAATTTAAAAATCCATTAAACTACAAGATGAATTTTATAACTACTAAAACAAACCATTCTATTAAACTTACGTGAAGTGATCAGAAGTGAAACTTGATACCTAACACATAGATACTAAACACTATAACAAATATTTATATAATGACTACAAATCTACAAAAAATGTAAGCGCACTTAAAGTGATCAATACAAATAAAACTTATTAACTGTCACATATATTAAAGCTAATTTAAAAATCCATTAAACTACAAGATGAATTTTATAACTACTAAAACAAACCATTCTATTAAACTTACGTGAAGTGATCAGAAGTGAAACTTGATACCTAACACATAGATACTAAACACTATAACAAATATTTATATAATGACTACAAATCTACAAAAATAGTAAGCGCACTTAAAGTGATCAATACAAATAAAACTTATTAACTGTCACATATATTAAAGCTAATTTAAAAATCCATTAAACTACAAGATGAATTTTATAACTACTAAAACAAACCATTCTATTAAACTTACGTGAAGTGATCAGAAGTGAAACTTGATACCTAACACATAGATACTAAACACTATAACAAATATTTATATAATGACTACAAATCTACAAAAAATGTAAGCGCACTTAAAGTGATCAATACAAATAAAACTTATTAACTGTCACATATATTAAAGCTAATTTAAAAATCCATTAAACTACAAGATGAATTTTATAACTACTAAAACAAACCATTCTATTAAACTTACGTGAAGTGATCAGAAGTGAAACTTGATACCTAACACATAGATACTAAACACTATAACAAATATTTATATAATGACTACAAATCTACAAAAAATGTAAGCGCACTTAAAGTGATCAATACAAATAAAACTTATTAACTGTCACATATATTAAAGCTAATTTAAAAATCCATTAAACTACAAGATGAATTTTATAACTACTAAAACAAACCATTCTATTAAACTTACGTGAAGTGATCAGAAGTGAAACTTGATACCTAACACATAGATACTAAACACTATAACAAATATTTATATAATGACTACAAATCTACAAAAAATGTAAGCGCACTTAAAGTGATCAATACAAATAAAACTTATTAACTGTCACATATATTAAAGCTAATTTAAAAATCCATTAAACTACAAGATGAATTTTATAACTACTAAAACAAACCATTCTATTAAACTTACGTGAAGTGATCAGAAGTGAAACTTGATACCTAACACATAGATACTAAACACTATAACAAATATTTATATAATGACTACAAATCTACAAAAAATGTAAGCGCACTTAAAGTGATCAATACAAATAAAACTTATTAACTGTCACATATATTAAAGCTAATTTAAAAATCCATTAAACTACAAGATGAATTTTATAACTACTAAAACAAACCATTCTATTAAACTTACGTGAAGTGATCAGAAGTGAAACTTGATACCTAACACATAGATACTAAACACTATAACAAATATTTATATAATGACTACAAATCTACAAAAAATGTAAGCGCACTTAAAGTGATCAATACAAATAAAACTTATTAACTGTCACATATATTAAAGCTAATTTAAAAATCCATTAAACTACAAGATGAATTTTATAACTACTAAAACAAACCATTCTATTAAACTTACGTGAAGTGATCAGAAGTGAAACTTGATACCTAACACATAGATACTAAACACTATAACAAATATTTATATAATGACTACAAATCTACAAAAAATGTAAGCGCACTTAAAGTGATCAATACAAATAAAACTTATTAACTGTCACATATATTAAAGCTAATTTAAAAATCCATTAAACTACAAGATGAATTTTATAACTACTAAAACAAACCATTCTATTAAACTTACGTGAAGTGATCAGAAGTGAAACTTGATACCTAACACATAGATACTAAACACTATAACAAATATTTATATAATGACTACAAATCTACAAAAAATGTAAGCGCACTTAAAGTGATCAATACAAATAAAACTTATTAACTGTCACATATATTAAAGCTAATTTAAAAATCCATTAAACTACAAGATGAATTTTATAACTACTAAAACAAACCATTCTATTAAACTTACGTGAAGTGATCAGAAGTGAAACTTGATACCTAACACATAGATACTAAACACTATAACAAATATTTATATAATGACTACAAATCTACAAAAAATGTAAGCGCACTTAAAGTGATCAATACAAATAAAACTTATTAACTGTCACATATATTAAAGCTAATTTAAAAATCCATTAAACTACAAGATGAATTTTATAACTACTAAAACAAACCATTCTATTAAACTTACGTGAAGTGATCAGAAGTGAAACTTGATACCTAACACATAGATACTAAACACTATAACAAATATTTATATAATGACTACAATTCTACAAAAAATGTAAGCGCACTTAAAGTGATCAATACAAATAAAACTTATTAACTGTCCCATATATTAAAGCTAATTTAAAAATCCATTAAACTACAAGATGAATTTTATAACTACTAAAACAAACCATTCTATTAAACTTACGTGAAGTGATCAGAAGTGAAACTTGATACCTAACACATAGATACTAAACACTATAACAAATATTTATATAATGACTACAAATCTACAAAAAATGTAAGCGCACTTAAAGTGATCAATACAAATAAAACTTATTAACTGTCACATATATTAAAGCTAATTTAAAAATCCATTAAACTACAAGATGAATTTTATAACTACTAAAACAAACCATTCTATTAAACTTACGTGAAGTGATCAGAAGTGAAACTTGATACCTAACACATAGATACTAAACACTATAACAAATATTTATATAATGACTACAAATCTACAAAAAATGTAAGCGCACTTAAAGTGATCAATACAAATAAAACTTATTAACTGTCACATATATTAAAGCTAATTTAAAAATCCATTAAACTACAAGATGAATTTTATAACTACTAAAACAAACCATTCTATTAAACTTACGTGAAGTGATCAGAAGTGAAACTTGATACCTAACACATAGATACTAAACACTATAACAAATATTTATATAATGACTACAAATCTACAAAAAATGTAAGCGCACTTAAAGTGATCAATACAAATAAAACTTATTAACTGTCACATATATTAAAGCTAATTTAAAAATCCATTAAACTACAAGATGAATTTTATAACTACTAAAACAAACCATTCTATTAAACTTACGTGAAGTGATCAGAAGTGAAACTTGATACCTAACACATAGATACTAAACACTATAACAAATATTTATATAATGACTACAAATCTACAAAAAATGTAAGCGCACTTAAAGTGATCAATACAAATAAAACTTATTAACTGTCACATATATTAAAGCTAATTTAAAAATCCATTAAACTACAAGATGAATTTTATAACTACTAAAACAAACCATTCTATTAAACTTACGTGAAGTGATCAGAAGTGAAACTTGATACCTAACACATAGATACTAAACACTATAACAAATATTTATATAATGACTACAAATCTACAAAAAATGTAAGCGCACTAAAGTGATCAATACAAATAAAACTTATTAACTGTCACATATATTAAAGCTAATTTAAAAATCCATTAAACTACAAGATGAATTTTATAACTACTAAAACAAACCATTCTATTAAACTTACGTGAAGTGATCAGAAGTGAAACTTGATACCTAACACATAGATACTAAACACTATAACAAATATTTATATAATGACTACAATTCTACAAAAAATGTAAGCGCACCTAAAGTGATCAATACAAATAAAACTTATTAACTGTCCCATATATTAAGGCTAATTTAAAAATCCATTAAACTACATGATGAATTTTATACTACTACTAAAACAAACCATTCTATTAAACTTACGTGAAGTGATCAGAAGTGAAACTTGATACCTAACACATAGATACTAAACACTATAACAAATATTTATATAATGCCTACAAATCTACAAAAAATGTAAGCGCACTTAAAGTGATCAATACAAATGTTACGAACTCGGATCCAGCGTCCGAGCCTGGAGCAGTAACAACCACGCCATCTGTGGGTCAGCTCCCGAAACCCCCGCCAAACGAACGACGACACCTAGTGAGGACAGCGTGTACTGGCCTCGAAGACCAGTTTCCAGTCTGGTTCAGCACTCAACACCGCCGCTCCTGACCTCTGGTGAGGTGGTGCTCCGACGACAGCGCCATCTATGGAGTGGATATGTCGGGCGTTTGTATCTGAGCCTGTGAGTGTGGTGTATTAGTGTCCCAGTTATTGATGACGTGTCTGTTTACAGAGCCGACCTGGGACCACTGTGTGGAAGGTGGAGTCAGTCTACCCGAGGCAGCCAGTCTCCATACAGTGAAGTTTGCTGCAGCTGTCGTGACGTCGTCCCCCCGGAAGAACACTGTGGTGTGTTAAGCCTGCCAGTGGAGTGGCAGTGGAAGGATTTACCTGGGACCGACGGTCGGAGACGATAATCCACTGGGGTATTGAGGACAGGAGGGTGATTGGTGATATCACACAAGACTCCTGTCTAGGGCGTACCCCTTTTATCGTTCGTGGAGTGGCCGTACCAGCCTTGGTGGCTCAGTACCTGCCAGCAGACCTGCTGGACGTGTGGTTGACGGCCTCCACGACGGTGCCCCCAGTGGACCTGTGTTGTGGCTGACCTGTGGCCAGGGTAGGCTCGGCGTTCTCAGAGGACACGTCTTGAGGCCACGAAGAAAGTACCGCGGACTCAGCACCTAGCTTCTTAATCAAGAGTCTTCAGCAGAAGACTGGATTGTGCACGATCCCCTTGTAAAGTGTTAATACCCCTCCCCCTGTGCACTTTTTGCTTTTTATATATTTAATCGGTGACGGACATTATATTATATTAAGTTCTTAGCTTTCTTTCCCTACTCCCTTTAAGTTACTTGCGTCACGGATCTCATCCCTTGATAGCCACTACTGGCTTGGGAACGGATACATATATCTTCCTCTAACAACATCAGAGCAGGAACCCCGTTGCGTCCCGAGAGGGCCGTAACATAATTGGCATCCCCAGCGGGATCCGTCCCCTTGTTAAGTATGTTTGACAGGGGTGGTGAAGTGGCGTAATCCCTGTATATAATTCCCCCTGTGTGTGACGATTGTGACGTTATACGTCCTGTGCGGTGCTCAAGAGTGACTAAGTGCGATATTGTGCAGAGCGGTGCTCGCTGTGATTAAGCGATTAAGTGCAATATTGACTAGTGCGGTGCTCAGTGATTCAGTGCAATATTGTAGACCGAAGTGTTCGCTTGGATTCAGTGCAATATTGGGTAGTGCGGTGCCCGAAGTGATTACGTGCAATATTGGCAAGTGCAGTGTTTGGTGCGATAAAGTGCCATATTGACGTAGAACAGTGCTCGGTGCGTTAAGTGCTAACGTGTAAACGGTGTGTTAAGTGCTCGTTAAGTGTTCCATCTGTGACAATGGCAGACAAAGCTACCATCGATGATCTGGACGAGGTTCAGGCTTTTCTGAACAGAGAAGATTGTCTTGCCAGATTAAAATATCTGAGCAAACCAGAGCTTGTACTAGTGAGCGCCTACCTGGAGATCAAGATCCGTGCCAGTGATTCCCGTGTGGAGATCTTGTCCAAGGTTCACCGGCACCTGAAGGCAGAAGAGAAACAGGGAAGCGAGACTCCTAGTACAAGGGAAGGTGAGGAAATAGCTTCCACGGAAAAGGAAGATAAGGGCAGTGACATTGACAGTGATGCAGGTGAGCTTAATATCAGCTTCCTAACAGTCAAAATGCGTGCCCTAGAGATCAATCGTGAGATAGAGTGGAAGAAGTTAGAATTAGAACGGGAATTAAAAGATAAAGAAGTGGAGATGAAAAATAAAGAAATGGAGATGAAAGAAAAAGAATTGGCGATGAGGCGTTTAGAATTAGAAAGAGAAGAGAGAAGAGAGAGAAAGAGAAGAAAGAAGAGACGAGCGAGAAAGAGAAGAGAGACGAGAGAGAGAAGAACGAGAAAGAGAAAGAGAAGAACGAGAAAGAGAAGAGAGACGAGAGAGAGAAGAACGAGAGCGAGAGAGAGAAGAACGAGAGCGAGAAAAAGAACGAGACAGACAAGAACGACGAGACAAAGAGGAAAGAGAGAGACAACATGAACTAGAAGTTTTGCGATTAGGCGGTGGTCGGAGGCAAACAACGGACACCAGTAGCTTCGATCCGGTACGCAACATCAAAATGGTCCCCAAATTCCATGAGAAGGAAGTGTCAAAATTCTTTGCAGCCTTCGAGAAAGTCGCTGCCTCTTTGGAGTGGCCAAGGGAGAATTGGGCCATCATGATACAGTCAGTCTTGACTGGGAAGGCCCAAATCGCCTACTCTACGTTATCCCTTGACGACTCCGGCGATTACGATATGGTGAAGAAAGTGGTGCTCATGGCGTACCAATTGGTACCTGAGGCATATAGGCAAAAGTTCAGAAACCTGAAGAAGACCTCAGAGCACACTTTCACCGAATTCGCTACGATCAAGGAGCGACTTTTCCAGGAATGGTGCGCCTCTCGGAAAGTGGAGACCAGGGAAGACCTCGAACAGCTGATTCTGCTCGAGGACTTCAAGGATTGTTTGTCTGGAGACCTCAAGACATACTTAGAAGAACAGCAGGTGGAGACCTTGAGTGCAGCAGCCACCATGGCTGAAGAGTACATCCTGACTCATAGGCCGTCTGCTAAGTACGTCCCGAGGAATTACCAGCGCCGGTTTGACAGACCTCACGACGAAGAAGAAGAAAGACCCGTCCCACGAAGTGCTAAGAAGACGCCCCCAAGTAGCCCCCGAAGAACAAGTCCTAGCAGTCCGAAACACCGGAGCCCGAGGAGGAATATGGTGTGCTGGACTTGTGGGCAGAAAGGGCATATAGCTGCTAGGTGCCGAGGCAGAAGAGGTGGCAGCGCACGTAGGGAGGTGATGATGATGAGCTGTGTTACACCACCAGTAGGAAACCAGTCTACGGCGACGCAGGAAGGACCAAGTTTGTTGGCCCCTCACACTTCAACCGGGTATGTATCGAGTGATCATACTGGTAGATCTGTAGTAGTGCTCAGATATAGTGGAGCAGCCCAGTCCCTGATCGTGAAGAGCTCGTTACCCGAGGGAGTAAGTGTGGATGGGAGACCAGAGGTGATCCTGGTTGGGTTTCCTAGGACGCAGTACATCGCCCCCTTAGTGCCAGTACATCTTGATTCGCCTTATTTCAGCGGCACATGTGAGTTGGCAGTAGTCGATACCCTCCCTGTGGCTGGGATTGACGTGGTACTGGCCAACGACTTGGTGACCGATTGGAGCACCAATCGTCCCAAGGTTGCGGACGAGTCTACCAGAACAGCAAGGTCGGAGGTGACAACAGGCAATGGTAATGTCCAGGTAAAGACAGACCCGGATTTGAACATGTCTAATTTGTCCTCTACCCCGCAGATCGACAGTTATTTAGCAGTGTCTCCTGATTCTCTCGACGAGGAACATGAGGTTACGATGGCAGAAGTACCTGAGCTAGAAAAGAGGCCTTGTGTGCAGACACCCATGGATACCAACGAGTCTGGAGCGAAGGCTGAGGTGTGCTTGCGGTATGGCAAGTTACAGCATGTAGTGGACCAGCCAGAGATTCCCCAGACGTCAGAGGTATGTGAGGTGTGTTCAAAAGGTCTAGTGCCCTCTTCTGTCCATGCCGGCTATGGACATGACAAGCTCAGGAAACTTATCCCTCGAATTGCCAAATGTTTCCTACCGGTATTTTGTTTTGTTCTCCTATGTGCTCTCTGTGTTCTCAGTAAGGATCAGTGTACGACCCGAAGGATGGTGGCTCCCGTGAACATCGTGAAGAGGTCCCAGGGATTGGAGATTTGTACTGCAGGTGTTGCAGTTGAAGAAGGGACCTGGGAGGTAATAGATGATACAGGAGGTACGACATGTGATAATATGAGTGACTGTTTCCGACAGGTTGACACCCCCCGCGTGACAGCTGAGCCTCAACACAGCGTTATGCGGAACGTTGGTCGACCTGACGGTGGCAGAGTGAATGCCATCTGCGACGTACAAGCAGCCCTGTTGGGCCTAGGTGTGAACCTAGTAGGGTATGCTGTAAGTATTGACTTATCCACTGTCGCGATCACTCTGAATTATCAGACCCCTGTATTCCAGGTTCCTGTCTCCCTGAAGGACCATCGGACTGGCACCAGAAATGCCGTCTGTGGTCAGCCATCATCGGTGCCACGACATAGGGAAGTGTCGAGTCACCCCAGATCGTGTCGAAACCAATCCGTACTCGAGAAATGTGAGATGACGCCCCTGCTTGACATCGCAGTGGAGACGTGGAAGATTACGTCAGGCAGGTCATCGTCTGCCATTTTCAAGCTCCCTTTGTGCCAGAGTTTCTCGGTAGAAAAGTTCTGTGGACAAGACAGCCTCATCACTCCAGTTCATAGGATAAGTAAGTCCTTTTGGAGTTGTGTCGCCCTGCTAATTTGGTTTGTGTTTTTTATAGAACCCCAAACCAAATTCTTTTTGGTGGGGAGGTGTTACGAACTCGGATCCAGCGTCCGAGCCTGGAGCAGTGACAACCACGCCATCTGTGGGTCAGCTCCCGAAACCCCCGCCAAACGAACGACGACACCTAGTGAGGACAGCGTGTACTGGCCTCGAGGACCAGTTTCCAGTCTGGTTCAGCACTCAACACCGCCGCTCCTGACCTCTGGTGAGGTGGTGCTCCGACGACAGCGCCATCTATGGAGTGGATATGTCGGGCGTTTGTATCTGAGCCTGTGAGTGTGGTGTATTAGTGTCCCAGTTATTGATGACGTGTCTGTTTACAGAGCCGACCTGGGACCACTGTGTGGAAGGTGGAGTCAGTCTACCCGAGGCAGCCAGTCTCCATACAGTGAAGTTTGCTGCAGCTGTCGTGACGTCGTCCCCCCGGAAGAACACTGTGGTGTGTTAAGCCTGCCAGTGGAGTAGCAGTGGAAGGATTTACCCGGGACCGACGGTCGGAGACGATAATCCACTGGGGTATTGAGGACAGGAGGGTGATTGGTGATATCACACGAGACTCCTGTCTAGGGCGTACCCCTTTTATCGTTCGTGGAGTGGCCGTACCAGCCTTGGTGGCTCAGTACCTGCCAGCAGACCTGCTGGACGTGTGGTTGACGGCCTCCACGACGGTGCCCCCAGTGGACCTGTGTTGTGGCTGACCTGTGGCCAGGGTAGGCTCGGCGTTCTCAGAGGACACGTCTTGAGGCCACGAAGAAAGTACCGCGGACTCAGCACCTAGCTTCTTAATCAAGAGTCTTCAGCAGAAGACTGGATTGTGCACGATCCCCTTGTAAAGTGTTAATACCCCTCCCCCTGTGCACTTTTTGCTTTTTATATATTTAATCGGTGACGGACATTATATTATATTAAGTTCTTAGCTTTCTTTCCCTACTCCCTTTAAGTTACTTGCGTCACGGATCTCATCCCTTGATAGCCACTACTGGCTTGGGAACGGATACATATATCTTCCTCTAACAACATCAGAGCAAGAACCCCGTTGCGTCCCGAGAGGGCCGTAACAACAAATAAAACTTATTAACTGTCACATATATTAAAGCTAATTTAAAAATCCATTAAACTACAAGATGAATTTTATAACTACTAGAACAAACCATTCTATTAAACTTACGTGAAGTGATCAGAAGGGGAACTTGATACCTAACACATAGATGCTAAACAATATGACAAATATTTATATAATGACTACAAATCTACAAAATATATAAGCGCACATAAAGTGATCAATACAAATAAAACTTATTAACTGTCACATATATTAAAGCTAATTTAAAAATCCATTAAACTACAAGATGAATTTTATAACTACTAGAACAAACCATTCTATTAAATTTACGTGAAGTGATCAGAAGTGAAACTTGATACCTAAGACATAGATACTAAACACTATAACAAATATTTATATAATGACTACAAATCTACAAAAAATGTAAGCGCACTTAAAGTGATCAATACAAATAAAACTTATTACCTGTCACATATAATAAAGCTAATTTAAAAATCCATTATATACAAGATGAATTTTATAACTACTAAACCAAACCATTCTACTAAACTTACGTGAAGTGATCAGAAGAGAAACTTGATACCTAACACATAGATACTAAACACTATAACAAATATTTATATAATGACTACAATTCTACAAAAAATGTAAGCGCACTTAAATTGATCAATACAAATAAAACTTATTAACTGTCCCATATATTAAAGCTAATTTAAAAATCCATTAAACTACAAGATGAATTTTATAACTACTAAAACAAACCATTCTATAAAACTTACGTGAAGTGATCAGAAGTGAAACTTGATACCTAACACATAGATCCTAAACACTATAACAAACATTTATATAAATACTACAAATCTACAAAAAAATGTAAGCGCACCCAAAGTGATCAATACAAATAAAACTTATTACCAGTCACATATATTAAAACTAATTTAAAAATCCATTACACTACAAGATGAATTTTATAACTACTAAAAGAAACTATTCTATTAAACTTATGTGAAGTGATCAGAAGTGAAACTTGATACCTAACACATAGATACTAAACACTATGACAAATATTTATATAATGACTACAAATCTACAAAAAATGTAAGCGCACCCAAAGTGATCAATACAAATAAAACTTATTAACTGTCACATATATTAAAGCTAATTTAAAAATCCATTAAACTACAAGATGAATTTTATAACTACTAAAACAAACCATTCTATTAAACTTACGTGAACTGATCAAAAGTGAAACTTGATAAATAACACATAGAAACTAAAAACTATAACAAATATTTATATAATGACTACAAATCTACAAAAAATGTAAGCGCACTTAAAGTGATCAATACAAATAAAACTTATTACCTGTCACATATAATAAAGCTAATTTAAAAATCCATTATATACAAGATGAATTTTATAACTACTAAACCAAACCATTCTATTAAACTTACGTGAAGTGATCAGAAGAGAAACTTGATACCTAACACATAGAAACTAAAAACTATAACAAATATTTATATAATGACTACAAATCTACAAAAAATGTGAGCGCACTTAAAGTGATCAATACAAATAAAACTTATTACCTGTCACATATAATAAAGCTAATTTAAAAATCCATTATATACAAGATGAATTTTATAACTACTAAACCAAACCATTCTATTAAACTTACGTGAAGTGATCAGAAGAGAAACTTGATACCTAACACATAGATACTAAACACTATAACAAATATTTATATAATGACTACAATTCTACAAAAAATGTAAGCGCACTTAAAGTGATCAATACAAATAAAACTTATTAACTGTCCCATATATTAAAGCTAATTTAAAAATCCATTAAACTACAAGATGAATTTTATAACTACTAAAACAAACCATTCTATAAAACTTACGTGAAGTGATTAGAAGTGAAACTTGATACCTAACAAATAGATACTAAACACTATAACAAATATTTATATAATGACTACAAATCTACAAAAAATGTAAGCGCACTAAAAGTGATCAATACAAATAAAACTTATTAACTGTCACATATATTAAAGCTCATTTAAAAATCCATTAAACTACAAGATGAATTTTATAACTACTAAAACAAACCATTCTATTAAACTTACGTGAAGTGATCAGAAGTGAAACTTGATACCTAACACATAGATACTAAACACTATAACAAATATTTATATAATGACTACAATTCTACAAAATATGTAAGCGCACCTAAAGTGATCAATACAAATAAAACTTATTAACTCTCCCATATATTAAGGCTAATTTAAAAATCCATTAAACTACATGATGAATTTTATACTACTACTAAAACAAACCATTCTATTAAACTTACGTGAAGTGATCAGAAGTGAAACTTGATACCTAACACATAGATACTAAACACTATAACAAATATTTATATAATGCCTACAAATCTACAAAAAATGTAAGCGCACTTAAAGTGATCAATACAAATAAAACTTATTAACTGTCACATATATTAAAGCTAATTTAAAAATCCATTAAACTACAAGATGAATTTTATAACTACTAAAAGAAACCATTCTATTAAATTTACGTGAAGTGATCAGAAGTGAAACTTGATACCTAAGACATAGATACTAAACACTATAACAAATATTTATATAATGACTACAAATCTACAAAAAATGTAAGCGCACATAAAGTGATCAATACAAATAAAACTTATTAACAGTCACATATATTAAAGCTAATTTAAAAATCCATTACACTACAAGATGAATTTTATAACTACTAAAAGAAACTATTCTATTAAACTTATGTGAAGTGATCAGAAGTGAAACTTGATACCTAACACATAGATACTAAACACTATAACAAATATATATATAATGACTACAAATCTACAAAAAATGTAAGCGCACTTAAAGTGATCAATACAAATAAAACTTATTAACCGTCCCATATATTAAAGCTAATTTAAAAATCCATTAAACTACAAGATGAATTTTATAACTGTTACGGCCCTCTCGGGACGCAACGGGGTTCTCACTCTGATGTTGGTCGAGGAAGATATATGTATCCGTTCCCGAGCCAGTAGTGGCTATCAAGGGATGAGATCCGTGACGCAAGTAACTTAAAGGGAGTAGGGAAAGAAAGCTAAGAACTTAATATTATAATTACCACCATCACCGTTTAAATATATAAAATAAATAAGTGCACAAAGGGGAGGGGTATTAACACTTTACAAGGGGATTAATCCTCAATCGATGTCTTCTACTGAAGACGCTGGTGCCATAACTCTCGGTGCCTTCTTCGTGGCCTCACGACGTGTCCTCTGAGAATGCCGAGCCTACCCGGGCCACAGGTCAGCCAAAACACAGGTCCACTGGGGGCACCGTTGTGGAGGCCGTCAACCACACGTCCAGCTGGTCTGCTGGCAGGTACTGAGCCACCAAGGCTGGTACGGCCACTCCACGAACGATATAAGGGGTACGCCCTAGACAGGAGTCTCGTGTGATATCACAAATCACCCTCCTGTCCTCAATACCCCAGTGGATTATCGTCTCCAACAGTCGGTCCCGGGTAAATCCTTTCACTGCCACTCCACTGGCAGGCTAACACACCACAGTGTTCTTCCGGGGGGACGACGTCACAACAGCTGCAGCAAACTTCACAGTATGGAGACTGGCTGCCTCGGGTAGACTGACTCCACTTCCATCACAGTGGTCCCAGGTCGGCTCTGTAAGCAGACACGTCATCAATAACCGGGACACTAATACATCTCACTTACGGGCTCGGGCACAAACACCTGACGTATCCAGTCCATAGATGCCGCTGTCGTCGGAGCACCACCTCACCAGAGGTCAGGGGTGGCGGTGTTGAGCGCTGAACCAGACTGGAAACTGGTCCTCGAGGCCAGTACACGCTGTCCTCTTCCGGTGTCGTCGTTCGTTTGGCGGGGGTTTCGGGAGCTGACCCACAGATGGCGTAGTTGTTACTGCTCCTTGCTCGGACGCTGGATCCGGGTTCGTAACAATAACTACTAAAACAAACCATTCTATTAAACTTACGTGAAGTGATCAGAAGTGAAACTTGATACCTAACATAGATACTAAACACTATAACAAATATTTATATAATGACTAGAAATCTACAAAAAATGTAAGCGCACTTAAAGTGATCAATACAAATAAAACTTATTAACTGTCACATATATTAAAGCTAATTTAAAAATCCATTAAACTACAAGATGAATTTTATAACTACTAAAACAAACCATTCTATAAAACTTACATGAAGTGATCAGAAGTGAAACTTGATACCTAACACATAGATACTAAACACTATGACAAATATTTATATAATGACTACAAATCTACAAAAAATGTAAGCGCACCCGAAGTGATCAATACAAAAAAAACTTATTAACTGTCACATATATTAAAGCTATTTTAAAAATCCATTAAACTACAAGATGAATTTTATAACTAATAAAACAAACCATTCTATTAAACTTACGTGAATTGATCAGAAGTGAAACTTGATACCAAACAAATAGATACTAAACACTATAACAAATATTTATATAATGACTACAAATATACAAAAAATGTAAGCGCACTTAAAGTGATCAATGCAAATAAAACTTATTAACGGTCACATATCTTAAAGCTAATTTAAAAATCCATTAAACTACAAGATGAATTTTATAACTACTAAAACAAACCATTCTATTAAACTTACGTGAATTGATCAGAAGTGAAACTTGATACCAAACACATAGATACTAAACACTAACAAATATTTATATAATGCCTACAAATCTACAAAAAATGTAAGCGCACTTAAAGTGATCAATACAAATAAAACTTATTAACTGTCACATATATTAAAGCTAATTTAAAAATCCATTAAACTACAAGATGAATTTTATAACTACTAAAAGAAACCATTCTATTAAACTTACGTGAAGTGATCAGAAGTGAAACTTGATACCTAACACATAGATGCTAAACAATATAACAAATATTTATATAATGACTACAAATCTACAAAATATATAAGCGCACATAAAGTGATCAATACAAATAAAACTTATTAACTGTCACATATATTAAAGCTAATTTAAAAATCCATTATATACAAGATGAATTATATAACTACTAAACCAAACCATTCTATTAAACTTACGTGAAGTGATCAGAAGAGAAACTTGATACCTAACACATAGATACTAAACACTATAATAAATATTTATATAATGACTACAATTCTACAAAAAATGTAAGCGCAATTAAAGTGATCAATACAAATAAAACTTATTAACTGTCACATATCTTAAAGCTCATTTAAAAATCCATTAAACTACAAGATGAATTTTATAACTAATAAAACAAACCATTCTATTAAACTTACGTGAAGTGATTAGAAGTGAAACTTGATACCTAACAAATAGATACTAAACACTATAACAAATATTTATATAATGACTACAAATATACAAAAAATGTAAGCGCACTTAAAGTGATCAATACAAATAAAACTTATTAACTGTCACATATCTTAAAGCTCATTTAAAAATCCATTAAACTACATGATGAATTTTATAACTATTAAAACAAACCATTCTATTAAACTTACGTGAAGTGATCAGAAGTGAAACTTGATACCTAACACATAAATACTAAACACTATAACAAATATTTATATAATGACTACAAATCTACAAAAAATGTAAGCGCACTAAAAGTGATCAATACAAATAAAACTTATTAACTGTCACATATATTAAAGCTAATTTAAAAATCCATTAAACTACAAGATGAATTTTATAACTACTAAAACAAACCATTCTATTAAACTTACGTGAAGTGATCAGAAGTGAAACTTGATACCTAACACATAGATACTAAACACTATAACAAATATTTATATAATGACTACAATTCTACAAAAAATGTAAGCGCACCTAAAGTGATCAATACAAATAAAACTTATTAACTGTCCCATATATTAAGGCTAATTTAAAAATCCATTAAACTACATGATGAATTTTATACTACTACTAAAACAAACCATTCTATTAAACTTACGTGAAGTGATCAGAAGTGAAACTTGATACCTAACACATAGATGCTAAACAATATAACAAATATTTATTATATAAATATTTGTAATATTGTTTAGCATCTATGTGTTAGGTATCAAGTTTCACTTCTGATCACTTCATGTAAGTTTAATAGAATGGTTTGTTCTAGCAGTTATAAAATTCATCTTGTAGTTTAATGGATTTTTAAATTAGCTTTAATATATGTGACAGTTAATAAGTTTTATTTGTATTGATCACTTTATGTGCGCTTATATATTTTGTAGATTTGTAGTCATTATATGACTACAAATCTACAAAATATATAAGCGCACATAAAGTGATAAATACAAATAAAACTTATTAACTGTCACATATATTAAAGCTAATTTAAAAATCCATTAAACTACAAGATGAATTTTATAACTACTAGAACAAACCATTCTATTAAATTTACGTGAAGTGATCAGAAGTGAAACTTGATACCTAACACATAGATACTAAACACTATAACAAATATTTATATAATGACTACAAATCTACAAAAAATGTAAGCGCACTTAAAGTGATCAATACAAATAAAACTTATTAACTGTCACATATATTAAAGCTAATTTAAAAATCCATTATATACAAGATGAATTTTATAACTACTAAACCAAACCATTCTATTAAACTTACGTGAAGTGATCAGAAGAGAAACTTGATACCTAACACATAGATACTAAACACTATAACAAATATTTATATAATGACTACAATTCCACAAAAAATGTAAGCGCACTTAAATTGATCAATACAAATAAAACTTATTAACTGTCCCATATATTATAGCTAATTTAAAAATCCATTAAACTACAAGATGAATTTTATAACTACTAAAACAAACCATTCTATAAAACTTACGTGAAGTGATCAGAAGTGAAACTTGATACCTAACACATAGATACTAAACACTATAACAAATATTTATATAATGACTACAAATCTACAAAAAATGTAAGCGCACCCAAAGTGATCAATACAAAAAAACTTATTAACTGTCACATATATTAAAGCTATTTTAAAAATCCATTAAACTACAAGATGAATTTTATAACTAATAAAACAAACCATTCTATTAAACTTACGTGAATTGATCAGAAGTGAAACTTGATACCTAACAAATAGATACTAAACACTATAACAAATATTTATATAATGACTACAAATATACAAAAAATGTAAGCGCACTTAAAGTGATCAATGCAAATAAAACTTATTAACTGTCACATATCTTAAAGCTAATTTAAAAATCCATTAAACTACAAGATGAATTTTATAACTACTAAAACAAACCATTCTATTAAACTTACATGAAGTGATCAGAAGTGAAACTTGATACCTAACACATAGATACTAAACACTATGACAAATATTTATATAATGACTACAAATCTACAAAAAATGTAAGCGCACCCAAAGTGATCAATACAAATAAAACTTATTAACTGTCACATATATTAAAGCTATTTTAAAAATCCATTAAACTACAAGATGAATTTTATAACTACTAAACCAAACCATTCTATTAAACTTACGTGAAGTGATCAGAAGAGAAACTTGATACCTAACACATAGATACTAAACACTATAACAAATATTTATATAATGACTACAATTCCACAAAAAATGTAAGCGCACTTAAATTGATCAATACAAATAAAACTTATTAACTGTCCCATATATTATAGCTAATTTAAAAATCCATTAAACTACAAGATGAATTTTATAGCTACTAAAACAAACCATTCTATAAAACTTACGTGAAGTGATCAGAAGTGAAACTTGATACCTAACACATAGATACTAAACACTATAACAAATATTTATATAATGACTACAAATATACAAAAAATGTAAGCGCACTTAAAGTGATCAATGCAAATAAAACTTATTAACTGTCACATATCTTAAAGCTAATTTAAAAATCCATTAAACTACAAGATGAATTTTATAACTACTAAAACAAACCATTCTATTAAACTTACGTGAAGTGATCAGAAGTGAAACTTGATACCTAACACATAAATACTAAACACTATAACAAATATATATATAATGACTACAATTCTACAAAAAATGTAAGCGCACTTAAAGTGATCAATACAAATAAAACTTATTACCTGTCACATATAATAAAGCTAATTTAAAAATCCATTATATACAAGATGAATTTTATAACTACTAAACCAAACCATTCTATTAAACTTACGTGAAGTGATCAGAAGAGAAACTTGATACCTTACACATAGATACTAAACACTATAACAAATATTTATATAATGACTACAATTCTACAAAAAATGTAAGCGCACTTAAATTGATCAATACAAATAAAACTTATTAACTGTCCCATATATTAAAGCTAATTTAAAAATCCATTAAACTACAAGATGAATTTTATAACTACTAAAACAAACCATTCTAATTAAACCTACTTGAAGTGATCAGAAGTGAAACTTGATACCTAACACATAGAAACTAAACACTATAACAAATATTTATATAATGACTACAAATCTACAAAAAATGTAAGCGCACTTAAAGTGACCAATACAAATAAAACTAATTAACTGTCACATATATTAAAGCTAATTTAAAAATCCATTAAATACAAGATGAATTTTATAACTACTAAACCAAACCATTCTATTAAACTTACGTGAAGTGGTCAGAAGAGAAACTTGATACCTAACACATAGATACTAAACACTATAACAAATATTTATATAATGCCTACAAATCTACAAAAAATGTAAGCGCACTTTAAAAGATCATTACAAATAAAACTTATTAACTGTCACATATATTAAAGCTAATTTAAAAATCCATTAAACTACAAGATGAATTTTATAACTACTAAAACAAACCATTCTATTAAACTTACGTGAAGTGATCAGAAGTGAAACTTGATACCTAACACATAGATACTAAACACTATAACAAATATTTATATAATGACTACAAATCTACAAAATATGTAAGCGCACATTAAAGTGATCAATACAAATAAAACTTATTAACTGTCACATATATTAAAGCTAATTTAAAAATCCATTAAACTACAAGGATGAATTTTATAACTACTAAAACAAACCATTCTATTAAACTTACGTGAAGTGATCAGAAGTGAAACTTGATACCTAACACATAGATACTAAACACTATAACAAATATTTATATAATGACTACAAATCTACAAAAAATGTAAGCGCACTTAAAGTGATCAATACAAATAAAACTTATTAACTGTCCCATATATTAAAGCTAATTTAAAAATCCATTAAACTACAAGATGAATTTTATAACTACTAAAACAAACCATTCTATTAAACTTACGTGAAGTGATCAGAAGTGAAACTTGATACCTAACACATAGATACTAAACACTATAACAAATATTTATATAATGACTACAAATCTACAAAAAATGTAAGCGCACTTAAAGTGATCAATACAAATTAAACTTATTAACTGTCACATATAATAAAGCTAATTTAAAAATCCATTAAATACAAGATGAATTTTATAACTACTAAACCAAACCATTCTATTAAACTTACGTGAAGTGATCAGAAGAGAAACTTGATACCTAACACATATATACTAAACACTATAACAAATATTTATATAATGACTACAATTCAACAAAAAATGTAAGCGCACCTAAAGTGATCAATACAAATAAAACTTATTAACTGTCCCATATATTAAAGCTAATTTAAAAATCCATTAAACTACATGATGAATTTTATAACACTACTAAAACAAACCATTCTATTAAACTTACGTGAAGTGATCAGAAGTGAAACTTGATACCTAAACACATAGATACTAAACACTATAACAAATATTTATATAATGACTACAAATCTACAAAAAATGTAAGCGCACTTAAAGTGATCAATACAAATAAAACTTATTAACTGTCCCATATATTAAAGCTAATTTAAAAATCCATTAAACTACAAGATGAATTTTATAACTACTAAAACAAACCATTCTATTAAACTTACGTGAAGTGATCAGAAGTGAAACTTGATACCTAACACATAGATACTAAACACTATAACAAATATTTATATAATGACTACAAATCTACAAAAAATGTAAGCGCACCTTAAAGTGATCAATACAAATAAAACTTATTAACTGTCACATATATTAAAGCTAATTTTAAAAATCCATTAAACTACAAGATGAATTTTATAACTACTAAAACAAACCATTCTATTAAACTTACGTGAAGTGATCAGAAGTGAAACTTGATACCTAACAAATAGATACTAAACACTATAACAAATATTTATATAATGACTACAAATATACAAAAAATGTAAGCGCACTTAAAGTGATCAATACAAATAAAACTTATTAACTGTCACATATATTAAAGCTAATTTAAAAATCCATTAAACTACAAGATGAATTTTATAACTACTAAAACAAACCATTCTATTAAACTTACGTGAAGTGATCAGAAGTGAAACTTGATACCTAACACATAGATACTAAACACTATAACAAATATTTATATAATGACTACAAATCTACAAAAAATGTAAGCGCACTTAAAGTGATCAATACAAATAAAACTTATTAACTGTCACATATATTAAAGCTAATTTAAAAATCCATTAAACTACAAGATGAATTTTATAACTACTAAAACAAACCATTCTATTAAACTTACGTGAAGTGATCAGAAGTGAAACTTGATACCTAACACATAGATACTAAACACTATAACAAATATTTATATAATGACTACAAATCTACAAAAAATGTAAGCGCACTTAAAGTGATCAATACAAATAAAACTTATTAACTGTCACATATATTAAAGCTAATTTAAAAATCCATTAAACTACAAGATGAATTTTATAACTACTAAAACAAACCATTCTATTAAACTTACGTGAAGTGATCAGAAGTGAAACTTGATACCTAACACATAGATACTAAACACTATAACAAATATTATATAATGACTACAAATCTACAAAAAATGTAAGCGCACTTAAAGTGATCAATACAAATAAAACTTATTAACTGTCCCATATATTAAAGCTAATTTAAAAATCCATTAAACTACAAGATGAATTTTATAACTACTAAAACAAACCATTCTATTAAACTTACGTGAAGTGATCAGAAGTGAAACTTGATACCTAACACATAGATACTAAACACTATAACAAATATTTATATAATGACTACAAATCTACAAAAAATGTAAGCGCACTTAAAGTGATCAATACAAATAAAACTTATTAACTGTCACATATATTAAAGCTAATTTAAAAATCCATTAAACTACAAGATGAATTTTATAACTACTAAAACAAACCATTCTATTAAACTTACGTGAAGTGATCAGAAGTGAAACTTGATACCTAACACATAGATACTAAACACTATAACAAATATTATATAATGACTACAAATCTACAAAAAATGTAAGCGCACTTAAAGTGATCAATACAAATAAAACTTATTAACTGTCACATATATTAAAGCTAATTTAAAAATCCATTAAACTACAAGATGAATTTTATAACTACTAAAACAAACCATTCTATTAAACTTACGTGAAGTGATCAGAAGTGAAACTTGATACCTAACACATAGATACTAAACACTATAACAAATATTATATAATGACTACAAATCTACAAAAAATGTAAGCGCACTTAAAGTGATCAATACAAATAAAACTTATTAACTGTCACATATATTAAAGCTAATTTAAAAATCCATTAAACTACAAGATGAATTTTATAACTACTAAAACAAACCATTCTATTAAACTTACGTGAAGTGATCAGAAGTGAAACTTGATACCTAACACATAGATACTAAACACTATAACAAATATTTATATAATGACTACAAATCTACAAAAAATGTAAGCGCACTTAAAGTGATCAATACAAATAAAACTTATTAACTGTCCCATATATTAAAGCTAATTTAAAAATCCATTAAACTACAAGATGAATTTTATAACTACTAAAACAAACCATTCTATTAAACTTACGTGAAGTGATCAGAAGTGAAACTTGATACCTAACACATAGATACTAAACACTATAACAAATATTTATATAATGACTACAAATCTACAAAAAATGTAAGCGCACTTAAAGTGATCAATACAAATAAAACTTATTAACTGTCACATATATTAAAGCTAATTTAAAAATCCATTAAACTACAAGATGAATTTTATAACTACTAAAACAAACCATTCTATTAAACTTACGTGAAGTGATCAGAAGTGAAACTTGATACCTAACACATAGATACTAAACACTATAACAAATATTTATATAATGACTACAAATCTACAAAAAATGTAAGCGCACTTAAAGTGATCAATACAAATAAAACTTATTAACTGTCACATATATTAAAGCTAATTTAAAAATCCATTAAACTACAAGATGAATTTTATAACTACTAAACCAAACCATTCTATTAAACTTACGTGAAGTGATCAGAAGTAGAAACTTGATACCTAACACATAGATACTAAACACTATAACAAATATTTATATAATGACTACAATTCTACAAAAAATGTAAGCGCACTTAAAGTGATCAATACAAATAAAACTTATTAACTGTCCCATATATTAAAGCTAATTTAAAAATCCATTAAACTACAAGATGAATTTTATAACTACTAAAACAAACCATTCTATTAAACTTACGTGAAGTGATCAGAAGTGAAACTTGATACCTAACACATAGATACTAAACACTATAACAAATATTTATATAATGACTACAAATCTACAAAAAATGTAAGCGCACTTAAAGTGATCAATACAAATAAAACTTATTAACTGTCACATATATTAAAGCTAATTTAAAAATCCATTAAACTACAAGATGAATTTTATAACTACTAAAACAAACCATTCTATTAAACTTACGTGAAGTGATCAGAAGTGAAACTTGATACCTAACACATAGATACTAAACACTATAACAAATATTTATATAATGACTACAAATCTACAAAAAATGTAAGCGCACTTAAAGTGATCAATACAAATAAAACTTATTAACTGTCACATATATTAAAGCTAATTTAAAAATCCATTAAACTACAAGATGAATTTTATAACTACTAAAACAAACCATTCTATTAAACTTACGTGAAGTGATCAGAAGTGAAACTTGATACCTAACACATAGATACTAAACACTATAACAAATATTTATATAATGACTACAAATCTACAAAAAATGTAAGCGCACTTAAAGTGATCAATACAAATAAAACTTATTAACTGTCACATATATTAAAGCTAATTTAAAAATCCATTAAACTACAAGATGAATTTTATAACTACTAAAACAAACCATTCTATTAAACTTACGTGAAGTGATCAGAAGTGAAACTTGATACCTAACACATAGATACTAAACACTATAACAAATATTTATATAATGACTACAAATCTACAAAAAATGTAAGCGCACTTAAAGTGATCAATACAAATAAAACTTATTAACTGTCCCATATATTAAAGCTAATTTAAAAATCCATTAAACTACAAGATGAATTTTATAACTACTAAAACAAACCATTCTATTAAACTTACGTGAAGTGATCAGAAGTGAAACTTGATACCTAACACATAGATACTAAACACTATAACAAATATTTATATAATGACTACAAATCTACAAAAAATGTAAGCGCACTTAAAGTGATCAATACAAATAAAACTTATTAACTGTCACATATATTAAAGCTAATTTAAAAATCCATTAAACTACAAGATGAATTTTATAACTACTAAAACAAACCATTCTATTAAACTTACGTGAAGTGATCAGAAGTGAAACTTGATACCTAACACATAGATACTAAACACTATAACAAATATTTATATAATGACTACAAATCTACAAAAAATGTAAGCGCACTTAAAGTGATCAATACAAATAAAACTTATTAACTGTCACATATATTAAAGCTAATTTAAAAATCCATTAAACTACAAGATGAATTTTATAACTACTAAAACAAACCATTCTATTAAACTTACGTGAAGTGATCAGAAGTGAAACTTGATACCTAACACATAGATACTAAACACTATAACAAATATTTATATAATGACTACAAATCTACAAAAAATGTAAGCGCACTTAAAGTGATCAATACAAATAAAACTTATTAACTGTCACATATATTAAAGCTAATTTAAAAATCCATTAAACTACAAGATGAATTTTATAACTACTAAAACAAACCATTCTATTAAACTTACGTGAAGTGATCAGAAGTGAAACTTGATACCTAACACATAGATACTAAACACTATAACAAATATTTATATAATGACTACAAATCTACAAAAAATGTAAGCGCACTTAAAGTGATCAATACAAATAAAACTTATTAACTGTCACATATATTAAAGCTAATTTAAAAATCCATTAAACTACAAGATGAATTTTATAACTACTAAAACAAACCATTCTATTAAACTTACGTGAAGTGATCAGAAGTGAAACTTGATACCTAACACATAGATACTAAACACTATAACAAATATTTATATAATGACTACAAATCTACAAAAAATGTAAGCGCACTTAAAGTGATCAATACAAATAAAACTTATTAACTGTCACATATATTAAAGCTAATTTAAAAATCCATTAAACTACAAGATGAATTTTATAACTACTAAAACAAACCATTCTATTAAACTTACGTGAAGTGATCAGAAGTGAAACTTGATACCTAACACATAGATACTAAACACTATAACAAATATTTATATAATGACTACAAATCTACAAAAAATGTAAGCGCACTTAAAGTGATCAATACAAATAAAACTTATTAACTGTCACATATATTAAAGCTAATTTAAAAATCCATTAAACTACAAGATGAATTTTATAACTACTAAAACAAACCATTCTATTAAACTTACGTGAAGTGATCAGAAGTGAAACTTGATACCTAACACATAGATACTAAACACTATAACAAATATTTATATAATGACTACAAATCTACAAAAAATGTAAGCGCACTTAAAGTGATCAATACAAATAAAACTTATTAACTGTCACATATATTAAAGCTAATTTAAAAATCCATTAAACTACAAGATGAATTTTATAACTACTAAAACAAACCATTCTATTAAACTTACGTGAAGTGATCAGAAGTGAAACTTGATACCTAACACATAGATACTAAACACTATAACAAATATTTATATAATGACTACAAATCTACAAAAAATGTAAGCGCACCTTAAAGTGATCAATACAAATAAAACTTATTAACTGTCACATATATTAAAGCTAATTTAAAAATCCATTAAACTACAAGATGAATTTTATAACTACTAAAACAAACCATTCTATTAAACTTACGTGAAGTGATCAGAAGTGAAACTTGATACCTAACACATAGATACTAAACACTATAACAAATATTTATATAATGACTACAAATCTACAAAAAATGTAAGCGCACTTAAAGTGATCAATACAAATAAAACTTATTAACTGTCACATATATTAAAGCTAATTTAAAAATCCATTAAACTACAAGATGAATTTTATAACTACTAAAACAAACCATTCTATTAAACTTACGTGAAGTGATCAGAAGTGAAACTTGATACCTAACACATAGATACTAAACACTATAACAAATATTTATATAATGACTACAAATCTACAAAAAATGTAAGCGCACTTAAAGTGATCAATACAAATAAAACTTATTAACTGTCACATATATTAAAGCTAATTTAAAAATCCATTAAACTACAAGATGAATTTTATAACTACTAAAACAAACCATTCTATTAAACTTACGTGAAGTGATCAGAAGTGAAACTTGATACCTAACACATAGAATACTAAAC
>NC_091213.1:19766466-19789325 GCF_040958095.1 Procambarus clarkii | reverse complement strand
AAGTGATCAGAAGAAACTTTCGGCTTCACTAGGCACAACCGGCAGTCTCGTACTCGTCGGGCTTAAAGTGATCAGAAGAAACTTGACTAGGCACAAACTTGATACCTACACATAGCTTGATACCTAACACATAGATACTAAACACTATAACAAATATTTATATAATGACTACAAATCTACAAAAAATGTAAGCGCACTTAAAGTGATCAATACAAATAAAACTTATTAACTGTCACATATATTAAAGCTAATTTAAAAATCCATTAAACTACAAGATGAATTTTATAACTACTAAACAAACCATTCTATTAAACTTACGTGAAGTGATCAGAAGTGAAACTTGATACCTAACACATAGATACTAAACACTATAACAAATATATTATATAATGACTACAAATCTACAAAAATGTAAGCGCACCTAAAGTGATCAATACAAATAAAACTTATTAACTGTCACATATATTAAAGCTAATTTAAAAATCCATTAAACTACAAGATGAATTTTATAACTACTAAAACAAACCATTCTATTAAACTTACGTGAAGTGATCAGAAGATGAAACTTGATACCTAACACATAGATACTAAACACTATAACAAATATTTATATAATGACTACAATCTACAAAAAATGTAAGCGCACTTAAAGTGATCAATACAAATAAAACTTATTAACTGTCCCATATATTAAAGCTAATTTAAAAATCCATTAAACTACAAGATGAATTTTATAACTACTAAAACAAACCATTCTATTAAACTTACGTGAAGTGATCAGAAGTGAAACTTGATACCTAACACATAGATACTAAACACTATAACAAATATTTATATAATGACTACAAATCTACAAAAAATGTAAGCGCACTTAAAGTGATCAATACAAATAAAACTTATTAACTGTCACATATATTAAAGCTAATTTAAAAATCCATTAAACTACAAGATGAATTTTATAACTACTAAAACAAACCATTCTATTAAACTTACGTGAAGTGATCAGAAGTAGAAACTTGATACCTAACACATAGATACTAAACACTATAACAAATATTTATATAATGACTACAAATCTACAAAAAATGTAAGCGCACTTAAAGTGATCAATACAAATAAAACTTATTAACTGTCACATATATTAAAGCTAATTTAAAAATCCATTAAACTACAAGATGAATTTTATAACTACTAAAACAAACCATTCTATTAAACTTACGTGAAGTGATCAGAAGTGAAACTTGATACCTAACACATAGATACTAAACACTATAACAAATATTTATATAATGACTACAAATCTACAAAAAATGTAAGCGCACTTAAAGTGATCAATACAAATAAAACTTATTAACTGTCCCATATATTAAAGCTAATTTAAAAATCCATTAAACTACAAGATGAATTTTATAACTACTAAAACAAACCATTCTATTAAACTTACGTGAAGTGATCAGAAGTGAAACTTGATACCTAACACATAGATACTAAACACTATAACAAATATTTATATAATGACTACAAATCTACAAAAAATGTAAGCGCACCTTAAAGTGATCAATACAAATAAAACTTATTAACTGTCACATATATTAAAGCTAATTTAAAAATCCATTAAACTACAAGATGAATTTTATAACTACTAAAACAAACCATTCTATTAAACTTACGTGAAGTGATCAGAAGTGAAACTTGATACCTAACACATAGATACTAAACACTATAACAAATATTTATATAATGACTACAAATCTACAAAAAATGTAAGCGCACTTAAAGTGATCAATACAAATAAAACTTATTAACTGTCACATATATTAAAGCTAATTTAAAAATCCATTAAACTACAAGATGAATTTTATAACTACTAAAACAAACCATTCTATTAAACTTACGTGAAGTGATCAGAAGTGAAACTTGATACCTAACACATAGATACTAAACACTATAACAAATATATTATATAATGACTACAAATCTACAAAAAATGTAAGCGCACTTAAAGTGATCAATACAAATAAAACTTATTAACTGTCCCATATATTAAAGCTAATTTAAAAATCCATTAAACTACAAGATGAATTTTATAACTACTAAAACAAACCATTCTATTAAACTTACGTGAAGTGATCAGAAGTGAAACTTGATACCTAACACATAGATACTAAACACTATAACAAATATTTATATGATGACTACAAATCTACAAAAAATGTACGCGCACTTAAAATGATCAATACAAATAAAACTTATTAACTGTCACATATATTAAAGCTAATTTAAAAATCCATTAAACTACAAGATGAATTTTATAACTACTAAAACAAACCATTCTATTAAACTTACGTGAAGTGATCAGAAGTGAAACTTGATACCTAACACATAGATACTAAACACTATAACAAATATTTATATAATGACTACAAATCTACAAAAAATGTAAGCGCACTTAAAGTGATCAATACAAATAAAACTTATTAACTGTCACATATATTAAAGCTAATTTAAAAATCCATTAAACTACAAGATGAATTTTATAACTACTAAAACAAACCATTCTATTAAACTTACGTGAAGTGATCAGAAGTGAAACTTGATACCTAACACATAGATACTAAACACTATAACAAATATTTATATAATGACTACAAATCTACAAAAAATGTAAGCGCACTTAAAGTGATCAATACAAATAAAACTTATTAACTGTCACATATATTAAAGCTAATTTAAAAATCCATTAAACTACAAGATGAATTTTATAACTACTAAAACAAACCATTCTATTAAACTTACGTGAAGTGATCAGAAGAGAAACTTGATACCTAACACATAGATACTAAACACTATAACAAATATTTATATAATGACTACAAATCTACAAAAAATGTAAGCGCACTTAAAGTGATCAATACAAATAAAACTTATTAACTGTCACATATATTAAAGCTAATTTAAAAATCCATTAAATACAAGATGAATTTTATAACTACTAAACCAAACCATTCTATTAAACTTACGTGAAGTGATCAGAAGAGAAACTTGATACCTAACACATAGATACTAAACACTATAACAAATATTTATATAATGACTACAATTCTACAAAAAATGTAAGCGCACTTAAAGTGATCAATACAAATAAAACTTATTAACTGTCCCATATATTAAAGCTAATTTAAAAATCCATTAAACTACAAGATGAATTTTAAAACTACTAAAACAAACCATTCTGTTAAACTTACGTGAAGTGATCAGAAGTGAAACTTGATACCTAACACATAGATACTAAACACTATAACAAATATTTATATAATGCCTACAAATCTACAAAAAATGTAAGCGCACTTTAAATGATCATTACAAATAAAACTTATTAACTGTCACATATATTAAAGCTAATTTAAAAATCCATTAAACTACAAGATGAATTTTATAACTACTAAAAGAAACCATTCTATTAAACTTACGTGAAGTGATCAGAAGTGAAACTTGATACCTAACACATAGATACTAAACAATATAACAAATATTTATATAATGACTACAAATCTACAAAATATGTAAGCGCACATAAAGTGATCAATACAAATAAAACTTATTAACTGTCACATATATTAAAGCTAATTTAAAAATCCATTAAACTACAAGATGAATTTTATAACTACTAAAACAAACCATTCTATTAAACTTACGTGAAGTGATCAGAAGTGAAACTTGATACCTAACACATAGATACTAAACACTATAACAAATATATATATAATGACTACAAATCTACAAAAAATGTAAGCGCACTTAAAGTGATCAATACAAATAAAACTTATTAACTGTCCCATATATTAAAGCTAATTTAAAAATCCATTAAACTACAAGATGAATTTTATAACTACTAAAACAAACCATTCTATTAAACTTACGTGAAGTGATCAGAAGTAAAACTTGATACCTAACACATAGATACTAAACACTATAACAAATATTTATATAATGACTACAATTCAACAAAAAATGTAAGCGCACTTAAAGTGATCAATACAAATAAAACTTATTAACTGTCACATATATTAAAGCTAATTTAAAAATCCATTAAACTACAAGATGAATTTTATAACTACTAAAAGAAACCATTCTATTAAACTTACGTGAAGTGATCAGAAGTGAAACTTGATACTTAACACACAGATACTAAACAATATAACAAATATTTATATAATGACTACAAATCTACAAAAAATGTAAGCGCACTTAAAGTGATCAATACAAATAAAACTTATTAACTGTCACATATATTAGAGCTAATTTAAAAATCCATTAAATACAAGATGAATTTTATAACTACAAAACCAAACCATTCTATTAAACTTACGTGGAGTGATCAGAAGAGAAACTTGATACCTAACACATTGATACTAAACACTATAACAAATATTTATATAATGACTACAAATCTACAAAAAATGTAAGCGCACTTAAAGTGACCAATACAAATAAAACTTATTAACTGTCACATATATTAAAGCTAATTTAAAAATCCATTAAATACAAGATGAATTTTATAACTACTAAACCAAACCATTCTATTAAACTTACGTGAAGTGATCAGAAGTGAAACTTGATACCTAACAAATAGATACTAAACACTATGACAAATATTTATATAATGACTACAAATCTACAAAAAATGTAAGCACACCCAAAGTGATCAATACAAATAAAACTTATTAACTGTCACATATATTAAAGCTATTTTAAAAATCCATCAAACTACAATATGAATTTTATAACTCATAAAACAAACCATTCTATTAAAATTACGTGAAGTGATCAGAAGTGAAACTTGATACTTAACACACAGATACTAAACAATATAACAAATATTTATATAATGACTACAAATATACAAAAAATGTAAGCGCACTTAAAGTGATCAATACAAATAAAACTTATTAACTGTCCCATATATTAAAGCTAATTTAAAAATCCATTAAACTACAAGATGAATTTTATAACTACTAAAACAAAACATTCTATTAAACTTACGTGAAGTGATCAGAAGTGAAACTTGATACCTAACACATAGATCCTAAACATTATAACAAATATTTATATAATGACTAAAAATATACAAAAAATGTAAGCACACTTATAGTGATCAATACAAATAAAACTTATTAACTGTCACATATCTTAAAGCTAATTTAAAAATCCATTAAACTACAAGATGAATTTTATAACTACTAAAACAAACCATTCTATTAAACTTAGTGAAGTGATCAGAAGTGAAGCTTGATACCTAACACACAGGTACTAAACACTATAACAAATATATATATAATGACTACAAATCTACAAAAAATGTAAGCGCACTTAAAGTGATCAATACAAATAAAACTTATTAACTGTCCCATATATTAAAGCTAATTTAAAAATCCATTAAACTACAAGATGAATTTTATAACTACTAAAACAAACCATTCAATTAAACCTACGTGAAGTGAAACTTGATACCTAACACATAGAAAGTAAACACTATAACAAATATTTATACAATGACTACAAATCTACAAAAAATGTAAGCGCACCTAAAGTGACCAATACAAATAAAACTTATTAACTGTCACATATATTATAGCTAATTTAAAAATCCATTAAATACAAGATGAATTTTATAACTACTAAACCAAACCATTCTATTAAACTTACGTGAAGTGATCAGAAGTGAAACTTGATACCTAACACATAGATCCTAAACACTATAACAAATATTTATATAATGACTACAAATCTACAAAAAATGTAAGCACACTTAAAGTGATCAATACAAATAAAAGTTATTACCTGTCACATATATTAAAGCTAATTTAAAAATCCATTAAACTACAAGATGAATTTTATAACTACTAAAAGAAACTATTCTAATAAACTTACGTGAAGTGATCAGAAGTGAAACTTGATACCTAACACATAGATACTAAACAATATAACAAATATTTATATAATGACTACAAATCTACAAAAAATGTAAGCGCACTTAAAGTGATCAATACAAATAAAAGTTATTACCTGTCACATATATTAAAGCTAATTTAAAAATCCATTAAACTACAAGATGAATTTTATAACTACTAAAAGAAACTATTCTATTAAACTTACGTGAAGTGATCAGAAGTGAAACTTGATACCTAACACATAGAAACTAAACACTATAACAAATATTTATATAATGACTACAAATCTACAAAAAATGTAAGCGCACTTAAAGTGATCAATACAAATAAAACTTATTAACTATCACATATATTAAAGCTAATTTAAAAATCCATTAAACTACAAGATAAATTTTATAACTACTAAAACAAAACATTCTATTAAACTTACGTGAAGTGATCAGAAGTGAAACTTGATACCTAACACATAGATCCTAAACATTATAACAAATATTTATATAATGACTACAAATCTACAAAAAATGTAAGCGCACTTAAAGTGATCAATAGAAATAAAACTTATTAACTGTCACATATTTTAAAGCTAATTTAAAAATCTATTAAACTACAAGATGAATTTTATAACTACTAAAACAAACCATTCTATAAAACTTACGTGAAGTGATCAGAAGTGAAACTTGATACCTAACACATAGATACTAAACACTATGACAAATATTTATATAATGACTACAAATCTACAAAAAATGTAGGCGCACCCAAAGTGATCAATACAAATAAAACTTATTAACTGTCACATATAATAAAGCTAATTTAAAAATCCATTAAACTACAAGATGAATTTTATAACTAATAAAACAAACCATTCTATTAAACTTACGTGAAGTGATCAGAAGTGAAACTTGATACCTAACACATAGAAACTAAACACTATAACAAATATTTATACAATGACTACAAATCTACAAAAAATGTAAGCGCACTTAAAGTGATCAATACAAATAAAACTTATTAACTGTCACATATATTATAGCTAATTTAAAAATCCATTAAATACAAGATGAATTTTATAACTACTAAACCAAACCATTCTATTAAACTTACGTGAAGTGGTCAGAAGAGAAACTTGATACCTAACACATAGATACTAAACACTATAACAAATATATATATAATGACTACAAATCTACAAAAAATGTAAGCGCACTTAAAGTGATCAATACAAATAAAACTTATAACCTGTCCCATATGTTAAAGCTAATTTAAAAATCCAAAAAACTACAAGATGAATTTCATAACTACTAAAACAAACCATTCTATTAAACTTACGTGGAGTGATCAGAAGAGAAACTTGATACCTAACACATAGAAACTAAACACTATAACAAATATATATATATAATGACTACAATTGTACAAAAAGTGTAAGCGCACTTAAAGTGATCAATACAAATAAAACTTATTAACTATCCCATATGTTAAAGCTAATTTAAAAATCCATTAAACTACAAGATGAATTTTATAACTAATAAAACAAACCATTCTATTAAACTTACGTGAAGTGATCAGAAGTGAAACTTGATACCTAACACATAGATCCTAAACACTATAACAAATATTTATATAATGACTACAAATCTACAAAAAATGTAAGCGCACCCAAAGTGATCAATACAAATAAAACTTATTAACTGTCACATATATTAAAGCTAATTTAAAAATCCATTAAACTACAAGATGAATTTTATAACTAATAAAACAAACCATTTTATTAAACTTACGTGAAGTGATCAGAAGTGAAACTGATACCTAACAAATAGATACTAAACACTATAACAAATATTTATATAATGACTACAAATCTACAAAAAATGTAAGCGCACTTAAAGTGATCAATACAAATAATTGTTATTACCTGTCACATATATTAAAGCTAATTTAAAAATCCATTAAACTACAAGATGAATTTTATACACATAGATACTAAACACTATAACAAATATTTATATAATGACTACAATTCTACAAAAAATGTAAGCGCACTTAAAGTGATCAATACAAATAAAACTTATTAACTATCACATATATTAAAGCTAATTTAAAAATCCATTAAATACAAGATGAATTTTATAACTACTAAACCAAACCATTCTATTAAACTTACGTGAAGTGATCAGAAGAGAAACTTGATACCTAACACATAGATACTAAACACTATAACAAATATTTATATAATGACTACAAATCTACAAAAAATGTAAGCGCACTTAAAGTGATCAATACAAATAAAACTTATTAACTATCACATATATTAAAGCTAATTTAAAAATCCATTAAACTACAAGATGAATTTTATAACTACTAAAACAAACCATTCTATTAAACTTACGTGAAGTGATCAGAAGTGAAACTTGATACCTATCACATAGAAACTAAACACAATAACAAATATTTATATAATGACTACAAATCTACAAAAAATGTAAGCGCACTTAAAGTGATCAATACAAATAAAACTTATTAACTATCACATATATTAAAGCTAATTTAAAAATCCATTAAACTACAAGATGAATTTTATAACTACTAAAACAAACCATTCAATTAAACCTACGTGAAGTGATCAGAAGTGAAACTTGATACCTAACACATAGAAAGTAAACACTATAACAAATATTTATACAATGACTACAAATCTACAAAAAATGTAAGTGCACCTAAAGTGACCAATACAAATAAAACTTATTAACTGTCACATATATTATAGCTAATTTAAAAATCCATTAAATACAAGATGAATTTTATAACTACTAAACCAAACCATTCTATTAAACTTACGTGAAGTGGTCAGAAGAGAAACTTGATACCTAACACATAGATACTAAACACTATAACAAATATTTATATAATGACTACAAATCTACAAAAAATGTAAGCGCACTTAAAGTGATCAATAGAAATAAAACTTATTAACTGTCCCATATGTTAAAGCTAATTTAAAAATCCATTAAACTACAAGATGAATTTTATAACTACTAAAACAAACCATTCTATTAAACTTACGTGAAGTGATCAGAAGTGAAACTTGATACCTAACACAGATCCTAAACATTATAACAAATATATATATAATGACTACAAATCTACAAAAAATGTAAGCGCACTTAAAGTGATCAATACAAATAAAACTTATTAACTGTCCCATATATTAAAGCTAATTTAAAAATCCATTAAACTACAAGATGAATTTTATAACTACTAAAAGAAACTATTCTATTAAACTTACGTGAAGTGATCGGAAGTGAAACTTGATACCTAACACATAGATACTAAACAATATAACAAAAATTTATATAATGACTACAAAAAATGTAAGCGCACTTATAGTGATCAATACATATAAAACTTATTAACTGTCACATATTTTAAAGCTAATTTAAAAATCCATTAAACTACAAGATGAATTTTATAACTACTAAAACAAACCATTCTATTAAACTTACGTGAAGTGATCAGAAGTGAAACTTGATACCTAACAAATAGATACTAAACATTATAACAAATATTTATATAATGACTACAAAAAATGTAAGCGCACTTAAAGTGATCAATACATATAAAACTTATTAACTGTCCCATATATTAAAGCTAATTTAAAAATCCATTAAACTACAAGATGAATTTTATAACTACTAAAAGAAACTATTCTATTAAACTTACGTGAAGTGATCAGAAGTGAAACTTGATACCTAACAAATAGATACTAAACATTATAACAAATATTTATATAATGACTAAAAATATACAAAAAATGTAAGCGCACTTAAAGTGATCAATACAAATAAAACTTATTAACTGTCCTATATATTAAAGCTAATTTAAAAATCCATTAAATACAAGATGAATTTTATAACTACTAAACCAAACCATTCTATTAAACTTATGTGAAATGCTCAGAAGTGAAACTTGATACCTAACACAGATACTAAACAATATAACAAATATTTATATAATGACTACAAAAAATGTAAGCGCACTTAAAGTGATCAATACAAATAAAACTTATTGACTGTCACATATTTTAAAGCTAATTTAAAAATCTATTAAACTACAAGATGAATTTTATAACTACTAAAACAAACCATTCTATTAAACTTAGTGAAGTGATCAGAAGTGAAACTTGATACCTAACACACAGGTACTAAACACTATAACAAATATTTATATAATGACTACAAATCTACAAAAAATGTAAGCGCACTTAATGTGACCAATACAAATAAAACTTATTAACTGTCACATATATTAAAGCTAATTTAAAAATCCATTAAATACAAGATGAATTTTATAACTACTAAACCAAACCATTCTATTAAACTTACGTGAAGTGGTCAGAAGAGAAACTTGATACCTAACACATAGATACTAAACACTATAACAAATATTTATATAATGACTACAAATCTACAAAAAATGTAAGCGCACCCAAAGTGATCAATACAAATAAAAGTTATTAACTGTCACATATCTTAAAGCTAATTTAAAAATCCATTACACTACAAGATGAATTTTATAACTACTAAAACAAACCATTCTATTAAACTTAGTGAAGTGATCAGAAGTGAAACTTGATACCTAACACAGATACTAAACACTATAACAAATATATATATATAATGACTGCAAATCTACAAAAAATGTAAGCGCACTTAAAGTGATCAATACAAATAAAACTTATTAACTGTCCCATATATTAAAGCTAATTTAAAAATCCATTAAACTACAAGATGAATTTTATAACAACAAAACCAAACCATTCTATTAAACTTACGTGGAGTGACCAGAAGAGAAACTTGATACCTAACACAGATACTAAACACTATAACAAATATTTATATAATGACTACAATTCTACAAAAAATGTAAGCGCACTTAAAGTGATCAATACAACTAAAACTTATTAATTGTCACATATATTAAAGCTAATTTAAAAATCCATTAAATACAAGATGAATTTTATAACTATGTTACGGCCCTCTCGGGACGCAACGGGGTTCTTGCTCTGATGTAGTTAGAGGAAGATATATATCCGGCCCCAAGCCAGTAGAGGCTATCAAGGGATGCGATCCATGACGCAAGTAACTTAAAGGGAGTAGGGAAAGAAAGGTAAGAACTTAATATAATATAATATTCACCTTCACCGTTTAAATATACATAATAAAAGAGTACACAAAGGGGGAGGGGTATTAACACTTTACAAGGGGATCAACACTGTAGTCTTCTGCTGGAGACTATGGATCCTCGAAGCTAGGTGCTGAGTCCGCGGTGCTTACTTCGTGGCCTCAAGACGTGTCCTCTGAGAACGCCGAGTCTACCCTGGCCACAGGTCAGCCACAACACAGGTCCACTGGGGGCACCGCCGTGGAGGCCGTCAACCACACGTCCAGCAGGTCTGCTGGCAGGTACTAAGCCACCAAGGCTGGTACGGCCACTCCACGAACGATAAAAGGGGTACTCCCTAGACAGGAGTCTCGTGTGATATCACCAATCACCCTCCTGTCCTCAATACCCCAGTGGATTATCGTCTCCAACCGTCGGTCCCGGGTAAATCCTTCCACTGCCACTCCACTGGCAGGCTTAACACACCACAGTGTTCTTCCGGGGGGCGACGTCACGACAGCTGCAGCAAACTTCCCTGTATGGAGACTGGCTGCCTCGGGTAGACTGACTACTCCTTCAACACAGTGGTCCCAGGTCGGCTCTGTAAGCAGACACGTCATTAATAACCGGGACACTAATACACCACACTCACAGGCTCAGATACAAACGCCCGACATATCCAGCCCATAGATGGCGCTGTCGTCGGAGCACCACCTCACCAGAGGTCAGGAGCGGCGGTGTTGAGCGCTGAACCAGACTGGAAACTGGTCCTCGAGGCCAGTACACGCTGTCCTCACTAGGTGTCGTCGTTCGTTTGGCGGGGGTTTCGGGAGCTGACCCACAGATGGCGTGTTTGTCACTGCTCCAGGCTCGGACGCTGAATCCGGGTCCGTAACAAACTACTAAAACAAACCATTCAATTAAACCTACGTGAAGTGATCAGAAGTGAAACTTGATACCTAACACATAGAAACTAAACACTATAACAAATATTTATATAATGAATACAAATCTACAAAAAATGTAAGCGCACTTAATGTGACCAATACAAATAAAACTTATTAACTGTCACATATATTAAAGCTAATTTAAAAATCCATTAAATACAAGATGAATTTTATAACTACTAAACCAAACCATTCTATTAAACTTACGTGAAGTGGTCAGAAGAGAAACTTGATACCTAACACATAGATACTAAACACTATAACAAATATTTATATAATGACTACAATTGTACAAAAAATGTAAGCGCACTTAAAGTGATCAATACAAATAAAACTTATTAACTGTCCTATATATTAAAGCTAATTTAAAAATCCATTAAACTACAAGATGAATTTTATAACTACTAAAACAAACCATTCTATTAAACTTACGTGAAGTGATCAGAAGTGAAACTTGATACCTAACACATAGATCCTAAACACTATAACAAATATTTATATAATGACTACAAATCTACAAAAAATGTAAGCGCACTTAAAGTGATCAATACAAATAAAAGTTATTACCTGTCACATATATTAAAGCTAATTTAAAAATCCATTAAACTACAAGATGAATTTTATAACTACTAAAAGAAACCTATTCTATTAAACTTACGTGAAGTGATCAGAAGTGAAACTTGATACCTAACACATAGATACTAAACACTATAACAAATATTTATATAATGACTACAAATCTACAAAAAATGTAAGCGCACTTAAAGTGATCAATACAAATAAAACTTATTAACTGTCACATATATTAAAGCTAATTTAAAAATCTATTAAACTACAAGATGAATTTTATAACTACTAAAACAAACCATTCTATTAAACTTACGTGAAGTGATCAGAAGTGAAACTTGATACCTAACACATAGATACTAAACACTATAACAAATATTTATATAATGACTACAAATCTACAAAAAATGTAAGCGCACCTAAAGTGATCAATACAAATAAAACTTATTAACTGTCACATATATTAAAGCTAATTTAAAAATCCATTAAACTACAAGATGAATTTTATAACTACTAAAACAAACCATTCTATTAAACTTACGTGAAGTGATCAGAAGTGAAACTTGATACCTAACACATAGATACTAAACACTATAACAAATATTTATATAATGACTACAAATCTACAAAAAATGTAAGCGCACTTAAAGTGATCAATACAAATAAAACTTATTAACTGTCACATATATTAAAGCTAATTTAAAAATCCATTAAACTACAAGATGAATTTTATAACTACTAAAACAAACCATTCTATTAAACTTACGTGAAGTGATCAGAAGTGAAACTTGATACCTAACACATAGATACTAAACACTATAACAAATATTATATAATGACTACAATTCTACAAAAAATGTAAGCGCACTTAAAGTGATCAATACAAATAAAACTTATTAACTGTCCCATATATTAAAGCTAATTTAAAAATCCATTAAACTACAAGATGAATTTTATAACTACTAAACCAAACCATTCTATTAAACTTACGTGAAGTGATCAGAAGAGAAACTTGATACCTAACACATAGATACTAAACACTATAACAAATATTTATATAATGACTACAAATCTACAAAAAATGTAAGCGCACTTAAAGTGATCAATACAAATAAAACTTATTAACTGTCACATATATTAAAGCTAATTTAAAAATCCATTAAACTACAAGATGAATTTTATAACTACTAAACCAAACCATTCTATTAAACTTACGTGAAGTGATCAGAAGTAGAAACTTGATACCTAACACATAGATACTAAACACTATAACAAATATTTATATAATGACTACAAATCTACAAAAAATGTAAGCGCACTTAAAGTGATCAATACAAATAAAACTTATTAACTGTCACATATATTAAAGCTAATTTAAAAATCCATTAAACTACAAGATGAATTTTATAACTACTAAAACAAACCATTCTATTAAACTTACGTGAAGTGATCAGAAGTGAAACTTGATACCTAACACATAGATACTAAACACTATAACAAATATTTATATAATGACTACAAATCTACAAAAAATGTAAGCGCACTTAAAGTGATCAATACAAATAAAACTTATTAACTGTCACATATATTAAAGCTAATTTAAAAATCCATTAAACTACAAGATGAATTTTATAACTACTAAAACAAACCATTCTATTAAACTTACGTGAAGTGATCAGAAGTGAAACTTGATACCTAACACATAGATACTAAACACTATAACAAATATTTATATAATGACTACAAATCTACAAAAAATGTAAGCGCACTTAAAGTGATCAATACAAATAAAACTTATTAACTGTCACATATATTAAAGCTAATTTAAAAATCCATTAAACTACAAGATGAATTTTATAACTACTAAAACAAACCATTCTATTAAACTTACGTGAAGTGATCAGAAGTGAAACTTGATACCTAACACATAGATACTAAACACTATAACAAATATTTATATAATGACTACAAATCTACAAAAAATGTAAGCGCACTTAAAGTGATCAATACAAATAAAACTTATTAACTGTCACATATATTAAAGCTAATTTAAAAATCCATTAAACTACAAGATGAATTTTATAACTACTAAACAAACCATTCTATTAAACTTACGTGAAGTGATCAGAAGTGAAACTTGATACCTAACACATAGATACTAAACACTATAACAAATATTTATATAATGACTACAAATCTACAAAAAATGTAAGCGCACTTAAAGTGATCAATACAAATAAAACTTATTAACTGTCACATATATTAAAGCTAATTTAAAAATCCATTAAACTACAAGATGAATTTTATAACTACTAAAACCAAACCATTCTATTAAACTTACGTGAAGTGATCAGAAGTAGAAACTTGATACCTAACACATAGATACTAAACACTATAACAAATATTTATATAATGACTACAAATCTACAAAAAATGTAAGCGCACTTAAAGTGATCAATACAAATAAAACTTATTAACTGTCACATATATTAAAGCTAATTTAAAAATCCATTAAACTACAAGATGAATTTTATAACTACTAAACAAACCATTCTATTAAACTTACGTGAAGTGATCAGAAGATGAAACTTGATACCTAACACATAGATACTAAACACTATAACAAATATTTATATAATGACTACAAATCTACAAAAAATGTAAGCGCACTTAAAGTGATCAATACAAATAAAACTTATTAACTGTCACATATATTAAAGCTAATTTAAAAATCCATTAAACTACAAGATGAATTTTATAACTACTAAAACAAACCATTCTATTAAACTTACGTGAAGTGATCAGAAGTGAAACTTGATACCTAACACATAGATACTAAACACTATAACAAATATTTATATAATGACTACAAATCTACAAAAAATGTAAGCGCACTTAAAGTGATCAATACAAATAAAACTTATTAACTGTCACATATATTAAAGCTAATTTAAAAATCCATTAAACTACAAGATGAATTTTATAACTACTAAAACAAACCATTCTATTAAACTTACGTGAAGTGATCAGAAGTGAAACTTGATACCTAACACATAGATACTAAACACTATAACAAATATTTATATAATGACTACAAATCTACAAAAAATGTAAGCGCACTTAAAGTGATCAATACAAATAAAACTTATTAACTGTCACATATATTAAAGCTAATTTAAAAATCCATTAAACTACAAGATGAATTTTATAACTACTAAAACAAACCATTCTATTAAACTTACGTGAAGTGATCAGAAGTGAAACTTGATACCTAACACATAGATACTAAACACTATAACAAATATTTATATAATGACTACAAATCTACAAAAAATGTAAGCGCACTTAAAGTGATCAATACAAATAAAACTTATTAACTGTCACATATATTAAAGCTAATTTAAAAATCCATTAAACTACAAGATGAATTTTATAACTACTAAAACAAACCATTCTATTAAACTTACGTGAAGTGATCAGAAGTGAAACTTGATACCTAACACATAGATACTAAACACTATAACAAATATTTATATAATGACTACAAATCTACAAAAAATGTAAGCGCACTTAAAGTGATCAATACAAATAAAACTTATTAACTGTCACATATATTAAAGCTAATTTAAAAATCCATTAAACTACAAGATGAATTTTATAACTACTAAAACAAACCATTCTATTAAACTTACGTGAAGTGATCAGAAGTGAAACTTGATACCTAACACATAGATACTAAACACTATAACAAATATTTATATAATGACTACAAATCTACAAAAAATGTAAGCGCACTTAAAGTGATCAATACAAATAAAACTTATTAACTGTCACATATATTAAAGCTAATTTAAAAATCCATTAAACTACAAGATGAATTTTATAACTACTAAAACAAACCATTCTATTAAACTTACGTGAAGTGATCAGAAGTGAAACTTGATACCTAACACATAGATACTAAACACTATAACAAATATTTATATAATGACTACAAATCTACAAAAAATGTAAGCGCACTTAAAGTGATCAATACAAATAAAACTTATTAACTGTCACATATATTAAAGCTAATTTAAAAATCCATTAAACTACAAGATGAATTTTATAACTACTAAAACAAACCATTCTATTAAACTTACGTGAAGTGATCAGAAGTGAAACTTGATACCTAACACATAGATACTAAACACTATAACAAATATTTATATAATGACTACAAATCTACAAAAAATGTAAGCGCACTTAAAGTGATCAATACAAATAAAACTTATTAACTGTCACATATATTAAAGCTAATTTAAAAATCCATTAAACTACAAGATGAATTTTATAACTACTAAACAAACCATTCTATTAAACTTACGTGAAGTGATCAGAAGTGAAACTTGATACCTAACACATAGATACTAAACACTATAACAAATATTTATATAATGACTACAAATCTACAAAAAATGTAAGCGCACTTAAAGTGATCAATACAAATAAAACTTATTAACTGTCACATATATTAAAGCTAATTTAAAAATCCATTAAACTACAAGATGAATTTTATAACTACTAAAACAAACCATTCTATTAAACTTACGTGAAGTGATCAGAAGTGAAACTTGATACCTAACACATAGATACTAAACACTATAACAAATATTTATATAATGACTACAAATCTACAAAAAATGTAAGCGCACTTAAAGTGATCAATACAAATAAAACTTATTAACTGTCACATATATTAAAGCTAATTTAAAAATCCATTAAACTACAAGATGAATTTTATAACTACTAAAACAAACCATTCTATTAAACTTACGTGAAGTGATCAGAAGTGAAACTTGATACCTAACACATAGATACTAAACACTATAACAAATATTTATATAATGACTACAAATCTACAAAAAATGTAAGCGCACTTAAAGTGATCAATACAAATAAAACTTATTAACTGTCACATATATTAAAGCTAATTTAAAAATCCATTAAACTACAAGATGAATTTTATAACTACTAAAACAAACCATTCTATTAAACTTACGTGAAGTGATCAGAAGTGAAACTTGATACCTAACACATAGATACTAAACACTATAACAAATATTTATATAATGACTACAAATCTACAAAAAATGTAAGCGCACTTAAAGTGATCAATACAAATAAAACTTATTAACTGTCACATATATTAAAGCTAATTTAAAAATCCATTAAACTACAAGATGAATTTTATAACTACTAAAACAAACCATTCTATTAAACTTACGTGAAGTGATCAGAAGTGAAACTTGATACCTAACACATAGATACTAAACACTATAACAAATATTTATATAATGACTACAAATCTACAAAAAATGTAAGCGCACTTAAAGTGATCAATACAAATAAAACTTATTAACTGTCACATATATTAAAGCTAATTTAAAAATCCATTAAACTACAAGATGAATTTTATAACTACTAAAACAAACCATTCTATTAAACTTACGTGAAGTGATCAGAAGTGAAACTTGATACCTAACACATAGATACTAAACACTATAACAAATATTTATATAATGACTACAAATCTACAAAAAATGTAAGCGCACTTAAAGTGATCAATACAAATAAAACTTATTAACTGTCACATATATTAAAGCTAATTTAAAAATCCATTAAACTACAAGATGAATTTTATAACTACTAAAACAAACCATTCTATTAAACTTACGTGAAGTGATCAGAAGTGAAACTTGATACCTAACACATAGATACTAAACACTATAACAAATATTTATATAATGACTACAAATCTACAAAAAATGTAAGCGCACTTAAAGTGATCAATACAAATAAAACTTATTAACTGTCACATATATTAAAGCTAATTTAAAAATCCATTAAACTACAAGATGAATTTTATAACTACTAAAACAAACCATTCTATTAAACTTACGTGAAGTGATCAGAAGTGAAACTTGATACCTAACACATAGATACTAAACACTATAACAAATATTTATATAATGACTACAAATCTACAAAAAATGTAAGCGCACTTAAAGTGATCAATACAAATAAAACTTATTAACTGTCACATATATTAAAGCTAATTTAAAAATCCATTAAACTACAAGATGAATTTTATAACTACTAAAACAAACCATTCTATTAAACTTACGTGAAGTGATCAGAAGTGAAACTTGATACCTAACACATAGATACTAAACACTATAACAAATATTTATATAATGACTACAAATCTACAAAAAATGTAAGCGCACTTAAAGTGATCAATACAAATAAAACTTATTAACTGTCACATATATTAAAGCTAATTTAAAAATCCATTAAACTACAAGATGAATTTTATAACTACTAAAACAAACCATTCTATTAAACTTACGTGAAGTGATCAGAAGTGAAACTTGATACCTAACACATAGATACTAAACACTATAACAAATATTTATATAATGACTACAAATCTACAAAAAATGTAAGCGCACTTAAAGTGATCAATACAAATAAAACTTATTAACTGTCACATATATTAAAGCTAATTTAAAAATCCATTAAACTACAAGATGAATTTTATAACTACTAAAACAAACCATTCTATTAAACTTACGTGAAGTGATCAGAAGTGAAACTTGATACCTAACACATAGATACTAAACACTATAACAAATATTTATATAATGACTACAAATCTACAAAAAATGTAAGCGCACTTAAAGTGATCAATACAAATAAAACTTATTAACTGTCACATATATTAAAGCTAATTTAAAAATCCATTAAACTACAAGATGAATTTTATAACTACTAAAACAAACCATTCTATTAAACTTACGTGAAGTGATCAGAAGTGAAACTTGATACCTAACACATAGATACTAAACACTATAACAAATATTTATATAATGACTACAAATCTACAAAAAATGTAAGCGCACTTAAAGTGATCAATACAAATAAAACTTATTAACTGTCACATATATTAAAGCTAATTTAAAAATCCATTAAACTACAAGATGAATTTTATAACTACTAAAACAAACCATTCTATTAAACTTACGTGAAGTGATCAGAAGTGAAACTTGATACCTAACACATAGATACTAAACACTATAACAAATATTTATATAATGACTACAAATCTACAAAAAATGTAAGCGCACTTAAAGTGATCAATACAAATAAAACTTATTAACTGTCACATATATTAAAGCTAATTTAAAAATCCATTAAACTACAAGATGAATTTTATAACTACTAAAACAAACCATTCTATTAAACTTACGTGAAGTGATCAGAAGTGAAACTTGATACCTAACACATAGATACTAAACACTATAACAAATATTTATATAATGACTACAAATCTACAAAAAATGTAAGCGCACTTAAAGTGATCAATACAAATAAAACTTATTAACTGTCACATATATTAAAGCTAATTTAAAAATCCATTAAACTACAAGATGAATTTTATAACTACTAAAACAAACCATTCTATTAAACTTACGTGAAGTGATCAGAAGTGAAACTTGATACCTAACACATAGATACTAAACACTATAACAAATATTTATATAATGACTACAAATCTACAAAAAATGTAAGCGCACTTAAAGTGATCAATACAAATAAAACTTATTAACTGTCACATATATTAAAGCTAATTTAAAAATCCATTAAACTACAAGATGAATTTTATAACTACTAAAACAAACCATTCTATTAAACTTACGTGAAGTGATCAGAAGTGAAACTTGATACCTAACACATAGATACTAAACACTATAACAAATATTTATATAATGACTACAAATCTACAAAAAATGTAAGCGCACTTAAAGTGATCAATACAAATAAAACTTATTAACTGTCACATATATTAAAGCTAATTTAAAAATCCATTAAACTACAAGATGAATTTTATAACTACTAAAACAAACCATTCTATTAAACTTACGTGAAGTGATCAGAAGTGAAACTTGATACCTAACACATAGATACTAAACACTATAACAAATATTTATATAATGACTACAAATCTACAAAAAATGTAAGCGCACTTAAAGTGATCAATACAAATAAAACTTATTAACTGTCACATATATTAAAGCTAATTTAAAAATCCATTAAACTACAAGATGAATTTTATAACTACTAAACAAACCATTCTATTAAACTTACGTGAAGTGATCAGAAGTGAAACTTGATACCTAACACATAGATACTAAACACTATAACAAATATTTATATAATGACTACAAATCTACAAAAAATGTAAGCGCACTTAAAGTGATCAATACAAATAAAACTTATTAACTGTCACATATATTAAAGCTAATTTAAAAATCCATTAAACTACAAGATGAATTTTATAACTACTAAAACAAACCATTCTATTAAACTTACGTGAAGTGATCAGAAGTGAAACTTGATACCTAACACATAGATACTAAACACTATAACAAATATTTATATAATGACTACAAATCTACAAAAAATGTAAGCGCACTTAAAGTGATCAATACAAATAAAACTTATTAACTGTCACATATATTAAAGCTAATTTAAAAATCCATTAAACTACAAGATGAATTTTATAACTACTAAAACAAACCATTCTATTAAACTTACGTGAAGTGATCAGAAGTGAAACTTGATACCTAACACATAGATACTAAACACTATAACAAATATTTATATAATGACTACAAATCTACAAAAAATGTAAGCGCACTTAAAGTGATCAATACAAATAAAACTTATTAACTGTCACATATATTAAAGCTAATTTAAAAATCCATTAAACTACAAGATGAATTTTATAACTACTAAAACAAACCATTCTATTAAACTTACGTGAAGTGATCAGAAGTGAAACTTGATACCTAACACATAGATACTAAACACTATAACAAATATTTATATAATGACTACAAATCTACAAAAAATGTAAGCGCACTTAAAGTGATCAATACAAATAAAACTTATTAACTGTCACATATATTAAAGCTAATTTAAAAATCCATTAAACTACAAGATGAATTTTATAACTACTAAAACAAACCATTCTATTAAACTTACGTGAAGTGATCAGAAGTGAAACTTGATACCTAACACATAGATACTAAACACTATAACAAATATTTATATAATGACTACAAATCTACAAAAAATGTAAGCGCACTTAAAGTGATCAATACAAATAAAACTTATTAACTGTCACATATATTAAAGCTAATTTAAAAATCCATTAAACTACAAGATGAATTTTATAACTACTAAAACCAAACCATTCTATTAAACTTACGTGAAGTGATCAGAAGTGAAACTTGATACCTAACACATAGATACTAAACACTATAACAAATATTTATATAATGACTACAAATCTACAAAAAATGTAAGCGCACTTAAAGTGATCAATACAAATAAAACTTATTAACTGTCACATATATTAAAGCTAATTTAAAAATCCATTAAACTACAAGATGAATTTTATAACTACTAAAACAAACCATTCTATTAAACTTACGTGAAGTGATCAGAAGTGAAACTTGATACCTAACACATAGATACTAAACACTATAACAAATATTTATATAATGACTACAAATCTACAAAAAATGTAAGCGCACTTAAAGTGATCAATACAAATAAAACTTATTAACTGTCACATATATTAAAGCTAATTTAAAAATCCATTAAACTACAAGATGAATTTTATAACTACTAAAACAAACCATTCTATTAAACTTACGTGAAGTGATCAGAAGTGAAACTTGATACCTAACACATAGATACTAAACACTATAACAAATATTTATATAATGACTACAAATCTACAAAAAATGTAAGCGCACTTAAAGTGATCAATACAAATAAAACTTATTAACTGTCACATATATTAAAGCTAATTTAAAAATCCATTAAACTACAAGATGAATTTTATAACTACTAAAACAAACCATTCTATTAAACTTACGTGAAGTGATCAGAAGTGAAACTTGATACCTAACACATAGATACTAAACACTATAACAAATATTTATATAATGACTACAAATCTACAAAAAATGTAAGCGCACTTAAAGTGATCAATACAAATAAAACTTATTAACTGTCACATATATTAAAGCTAATTTAAAAATCCATTAAACTACAAGATGAATTTTATAACTACTAAAACAAACCATTCTATTAAACTTACGTGAAGTGATCAGAAGTG
>NC_091213.1:19488882-19765966 GCF_040958095.1 Procambarus clarkii | reverse complement strand
TTACGTGAAGTGATCAGAAGTGAAACTTGATACCTAACAAATAGATACTAAACACTATAACAAATATTTATATAATGACTAAAAATATACAAAAAATGTAAGCACACTTAAATTGATCAATACAAATAAAACTTATTAACTGTCACATATCTTAAAGCTAATTTAAAAATCCATTAAACTACAAGATGAATTTTATAACTACTAAAACAAACCATTCTATTAAACTTAGTGAAGTGATCAGAAGTGAAACTTGATACCTAACACATAGATACTAAACACTATAACAAATATATATATAATGACTACAAATCTACAAAAAATGTAAGCGCACTTAAAGTGATCAATACAAATAAAACTTATTAACTGTCCCATATATTAAAGCTAATTTAAAAATCCATTAAAATACAAGATGAATTTTATAACTACAAAACCAAACCATTCTATTAAACTTACGTGGAGTGATCAGAAGAGAAACTTGATACCTAATACATAGATACTAAACACTATAACAAATATTTATATAATGACTACAATTCTACAAAAAATGTAAGCGCACTTAAAGTGATCAATACAACTAAAACTTATTAATTGTCACATATATTAAAGCTAATTTAAAAATCCATTAAATACAAGATGAATTTTATAACTACTAAACCAAACCATTATATTAAACTTACGTGAAGTGATCAGAAGAGAAACTTGATACCTAACACATAGATACTAAACACTATAACAAATATTTATATAATGACTACAAATCTACAAAAAATGTAAGTGCACTTAAAGTGATCAATACAAATAAAACTTATTAACTATCACATATATTAAAGCTAATTTAAAAATCCATTAAACTACAAGATGAATTTTATAACTACTAAAACAAATAATTCAATTAAACCTACGTGAAGTGATCAGAAGTGAAACTTGATACCTAACACATAGAAACTAAACACTATAACAAATATTTATATAATGACTACAAATCTACAAAAAATGTAAGCGAATTAAAGTGACCAATACAAATAAAACTTATTAACTGTCACATATATTAAAGCTAATTTAAAAATCCATTAAATACAAGATGAATTTTATAACTACTAAACCAAACCATTCTATTAAACTTACGTGAAGTGGTCAGAAGAGAAACTTGATTCCTAACACATAGATACTAAACAATATAACAAATATTTATATAATGACTACAAATCTACAAAAAATGTAAGCGCACTTAAAGTGATCAATACATATAAAACTTATTAACTGTCACATATTTTAAAGCTAATTTAAAAATCCATTAAACTACAAGATGAATTTTATAACTACTAAAACAAACCATTCTATTAAACTTAGTGAAGTGATCAGAAGTGAAACTTGATACCTAACACATAGATACTAAACACTATAACAAATATATATATAATGACTACAAATCTACAAAAAATGTAAGCGCACTTAAAGTGATCAATACAAATAAAACTTATTAACTGTCCCATATATTAAAGCTAATTTAAAAGTCCATTAAACTACAAGATGAATTTTATAACTACAAAACCAAACCATTCTATTAAACTTACGTGGAGTGATCAGAAGAGAAACTTGATACCTAACACATAGATACTAAACACTATAACAAATATTTATATAATGACTACAATTCTACAAAAAATGTAAGCGCACTTAAAGTGATCAATACAACTAAAACTTATTAACTGTCACATATATTAAAGCTAATTTACAAATCCATTAAATACAAGATGAATTTTATAACTACTAAACCAAACCATTCTATTAAACTTACGTGAAGTGATCAGAAGAGAAACTTGATACCTAACACATAGATACTAAACACTATAACAAATATTTATATAATGACTACAAATCTACAAAAAATGTAAGCGCACTTAAAGTGATCAATACAAATAAAACTTATTAACTGTCCCATATATTAAAGCTAATTTAAAAATCCATTACACTACAAGATGAATTTTATAACTACAAAACCAAACCATTCTATTAAACTTACGTGGAGTGATCAGAAGAGAAACTTGATACCTAACACATAGATACTAAACACTATAACAAATATTTATATAATGACTACAATTCTACAAAAAATGTAAGCGCACTTAAAGTGATCAATACAACTAAAACTTATTAACTGTCACATATATTAAAGCTAATTTAAAAATCCATTAAATACAAGATGAATTTTATAACTACTAAACCAAACCATTCTATTAAACTTACGTGAAGTGATCAGAAGAGAAACTTGATACCTAACACATAGATACTAAACACTATAACAAATATTTATATAATGACTACAAATCTACAAAAAATGTAAGCGCACTTAAAGTGATCAATACAAATAAAACTTATTAACTATCACATATATTAAAGCTAATTTAAAAATCCATTAAACTACAAGATGAATTTTATAACTACTAAAACAAACCATTCAATTAAACCTACGTGAAGTGATCAGAAGTGAAACTTGATACCTAACACATAGAAACTAAACACTATAACAAATATTTATATAATGACTACAAATCTACAAAAAATGTAAGCGAACTTAAAGTGACCAATACAAATAAAACTTATTAACTGTCACATATATTAAAGCTAATTTAAAAATCCATTAAATACAAGATGAATTTTATAACTACTAAACCAAACCATTCTATTAAACTTACGTGAAGTGGTCAGAAGAGAAACTTGATACCTAACACATAGATACTAAACACTATAACAAATATTTATATAATGACTACAAATCTACAAAAAATGTAAGCGCACTTAAAGTGATCAATACAAATAAAAGTTATTACCTGTCACATATATTAAAGCTAATTTAAAAATCCATTAAACTACAAGATGAATTTTATAACTACTAAAAGAAACTATTCTATTAAACTTACGTGAAGTGATCAGAAGTGAAACTTGATACCTAACACATAGATACTAAACACTATAACAAATATTTATATAATGACTACAAATCTACAAAAAATGTAAGCGCACTTAAAGTGATCAATACAAATAAAACTTATTAACTGTCACATATATTAAAGCTAATTTAAAAATCCATTAAACTACAAGATGAATTTTATAACTACTAAAACAAACCATTCTATTAAAACTTACGTGAAGTGATCAGAAGTGAAACTTGATACCTAACACATAGATACTAAACACTATAACAAATATTTATATAATGACTACAAATCTACAAAAAATGTAAGCGCACTTAAAGTGATCAATACAAATAAAACTTATTAACTGTCACATATATTAAAGCTAATTTAAAAATCCATTAAACTACAAGATGAATTTTATAACTACTAAAACAAACCATTCTATTAAACTTACGTGAAGTGATCAGAAGTGAAACTTGATACCTAACACATAGATACTAAACACTATAACAAATATTTATATAATGACTACAAATCTACAAAAAATGTAAGCGCACTTAAAGTGATCAATACAAATAAAACTTATTAACTGTCACATATATTAAAGCTAATTTAAAAATCCATTAAACTACAAGATGAATTTTATAACTACTAAAACAAACCATTCTATTAAACTTACGTGAAGTGATCAGAAGTGAAACTTGATACCTAACACATAGATACTAAACACTATAACAAATATTTATATAATGACTACAAATCTACAAAAAATGTAAGCGCACTTAAAGTGATCAATACAAATAAAACTTATTAACTGTCCCATATATTAAAGCTAATTTAAAAATCCATTAAACTACAAGATGAATTTTATAACTACTAAAACCAAACCATTCTATTAAACTTACGTGAAGTGATCAGAAGAGAAACTTGATACCTAACACATAGATACTAAACACTATAACAAATATTTATATAATGACTACAATTCTACAAAAAATGTAAGCGCACTTAAAGTGATCAATACAACTAAAACTTATTAACTGTCACATATATTAAAGCTAATTTAAAAATCCATTAAATACAAGATGAATTTTATAACTACTAAACCAAACCATTCTATTAAACTTACGTGAAGTGATCAGAAGAGAAACTTGATACCTAACACATAGATACTAAACACTATAACAAATATTTATATAATGACTACAAATCTACAAAAAATGTAAGCGCACTTAAAGTGATCAATACAAATAAAACTTATTAACTATCACATATATTAAAGCTAATTTAAAAATCCATTAAACTACAAGATGAATTTTATAACTACTAAAACAAACCATTCTATTAAACCTACGTGAAGTGATCAGAAGTGAAACTTGATACCTAACACATAGATACTAAACACTATAACAAATATTTATATAATGACTACAAATCTACAAAAAATGTAAGCGCACTTAAAGTGATCAATACAAATAAAACTTATTAACTGTCACATATATTAAAGCTAATTTAAAAATCCATTAAATACAAGATGAATTTTATAACTACTAAACCAAACCATTCTATTAAACTTACGTGAAGTGATCAGAAGAGAAACTTGATACCTAACACATAGATACTAAACACTATAACAAATATTTATATAATGACTACAAATCTACAAAAAATGTAAGCGCACTTAAAGTGATCAATACAATATAAAACTTATTAACTGTCACATATATTAAAGCTAATTTAAAAATCCATTAAACTACAAGATGAATTTTATAACTACTAAAACAAACCATTCTATTAAACTTACGTGAAGTGATCAGAAGTGAAACTTGATACCTAACACATAGATACTAAACACTATAACAAATATTTATATAATGACTACAAATCTACAAAAAATGTAAGCGCACTTAAAGTGATCAATACAAATAAAACTTATTAACTGTCACATATATTAAAGCTAATTTAAAAATCCATTAAACTACAAGATGAATTTTATAACTACTAAAACCAAACCATTCTATTAAACTTACGTGAAGTGATCAGAAGATGAAACTTGATACCTAACACATAGATACTAAACACTATAACAAATATTTATATAATGACTACAAATTCTACAAAAAATGTAAGCGCACTTAAAGTGATCAATACAAATAAAACTTATTAACTGTCACATATATTAAAGCTAATTTAAAAATCCATTAAACTACAAGATGAATTTTATAACTACAAAACCAAACCATTCTATTAAACTTACGTGGAGTGATCAGAAGAGAAACTTGATACCTAACACATAGATACTAAACACTATAACAAATATTTATATAATGACTACAAATCTACAAAAAATGTAAGCGCACTTAAAGTGATCAATACAAATAAAACTTATTAACTGTCCCATATATTAAAGCTAATTTAAAAATCCATTAAACTACAAGATGAATTTTATAACTACTAAAACCAAACCATTCTATTAAACTTACGTGAAGTGATCAGAAGAGAAACTTGATACCTAACACATAGATACTAAACACTATAACAAATATTTATATAATGACTACAATTCTACAAAAAATGTAAGCGCACTTAAAGTGATCAATACAACTAAAACTTATTAACTGTCACATATATTAAAGCTAATTTAAAAATCCATTAAATACAAGATGAATTTTATAACTACTAAACCAAACCATTCTATTAAACTTACGTGAAGTGATCAGAAGAGAAACTTGATACCTAACACATAGATACTAAACACTATAACAAATATTTATATAATGACTACAAATCTACAAAAAATGTAAGCGCACTTAAAGTGATCAATACAAATAAAACTTATTAACTAGTCACATATATTAAAGCTAATTTAAAAATCCATTAAACTACAAGATGAATTTTATAACTACTAAAACAAACCATTCTAATTAAACCTACGTGAAGTGATCAGAAGTGAAACTTGATACCTAACACATAGAAACTAAACACTATAACAAATATTTATATAATGACTACAAATCTACAAAAAATGTAAGCGCACTTAAAGTGACCAATACAAATAAAACTTATTAACTGTCACATATATTAAAGCTAATTTAAAAATCCATTAAATACAAGATGAATTTTATAACTACTAAACCAAACCATTCTATTAAACTTACGTGAAGTGATCAGAAGAGAAACTTGATACCTAACACATAGATACTAAACACTATAACAAATATTTATATAATGACTACAAATCTACAAAAAATGTAAGCGCACTTAAAGTGATCAATACAAATAAAACTTATTACCTGTCACATATATTAAAGCTAATTTAAAAATCCATTAAACTACAAGATGAATTTTATAACTACTAAAACAAACCTATTCTATTAAACTTACGTGAAGTGATCAGAAGTGAAACTTGATACCTAACACATAGATAACTAAACACTATAACAAATATTTATATAATGACTACAAATCTACAAAAAATGTAAGCGCACTTAAAGTGATCAATACAAATAAAACTTATTAACTGTCACATATATTAAAGCTAATTTAAAAATCCTATTAAACTACAAGATGAATTTTATAACTACTAAAACAAACCATTCTATTAAACTTACGTGAAGTGATCAGAAGTGAAACTTGATACCTAACACATAGATACTAAACACTATAACAAATATTTATATAATGACTACAAATCTACAAAAAATGTAAGCGCACCTTAAAGTGATCAATACAAATAAAACTTATTAACTGTCACATATATTAAAGCTAATTTAAAAATCCATTAAACTACAAGATGAATTTTATAACTACTAAAACAAACCATTCTATTAAACTTACGTGAAGTGATCAGAAGTGAAACTTGATACCTAACACATAGATACTAAACACTATAACAAATATTTATATAATGACTACAAATCTACAAAAAATGTAAGCGCACTTAAAGTGATCAATACAAATAAAACTTATTAACTGTCACATATCTTAAAGCTAATTTAAAAATCCATTAAACTACAAGATGAATTTTATAACTACTAAAACAAACCATTCTATTAAACTTAGTGAAGTGATCAGAAGTGAAACTTGATACCTAACACATAGATACTAAACACTATAACAAATATATATATAATGACTACAAATCTACAAAAAATGTAAGCGCACTTAAAGTGATCAATACAAATAAAACTTATTAACTGTCATATATATTTTAGCTAATTTAAAAATCCATTACACTACAAGATGAATTTTATAACTACAAAACCAAACCATTCTATTAAACTTACGTGGAGTGATCAGAAGAGAAACTTGATACCTAACACATAGATACTAAACACTATAACAAATATTTATATAATGACTACAATTCTACAAAAAATGTAAGCGCACTTAAAGTGATCAATACAACTAAAACTTATTAACTGTCACATATATTAAAGCTAATTTAAAAATCCATTAAATACAAGATGAATTTTATAACTACTAAACCAAACCATTCTATTAAACTTACGTGAAGTGATCAGAAGAGAAACTTGATACCTAACACATAGATACTAAACACTATAACAAATATTTATATAATGACTACAAATCTACAAAAAATGTAAGCGCACTTAAAGTGATCAATACAAATAAAACTTATTAACTATCACATATATTAAAGCTAATTTAAAAATCCATTAAACTACAAGATGAATTTTATAACTACTAAAACAAACCATTCAATTAAACCTACGTGAAGTGATCAGAAGTGAAACTTGATACCTAACACATAGAAACTAAACACTATAACAAATATTTATATAATGACTACAAATCTACAAAAAATGTAAGCGAACTTAAAGTGACCAATACAAATAAAACTTATTAACTGTCACATATATTAAAGCTAATTATAAAAATCCATTAAATACAAGATGAATTTTATAACTACTAAACCAAACCATTCTATTAAACTTACGTGAAGTGGTCAGAAGAGAAACTTGATACCTAACACATAGATACTAAACACTATAACAAATATTTATATAATGACCACAAATCTACAAAAAATGTAAGCGCACTTAAAGTGATCAATACAAATAAAAGTTATTACCTGTCACATATATTAAAGCTAATTTAAAAATCCATTAAACTACAAGATGAATTTTATAACTACTAAAAGAAACTATTCTATTAAACTTACGTGAAGTGATCAGAAGTGAAACTTGATACCTAACACATAGAAACTAAACACTATAACAAATATTTATATAATGACTACAAATCTACAAAAAATGTAAGCGCACTTAAAGTGATCAATACAAATAAAACTTATTAACTATCACATATATTAAAGCTAATTTAAAAATCCATTAAACTACAAGATGAATTTTATAACTACTAAAACAAACCATTCAATTAAACCTACGTGAAGTGATCAGAAGTGAAACTTGATACCTAACACATAGAAACTAAACACTATAACAAATATTTATACAATGACTACAAATCTACAAAAAAATGTAAGCGCACTTAAAGTGACCAATACAAATAAAACTTATTAACTGTCTCATATATTAAAGCTAATTTAAAAATCCATTAAATACAAGATGAATTTTATAACTACTAAACCAAACCATTCTATTAAACTTACGTGAAGTGGTCAGAAGAGAAACTTGATACCTAACACATAGATACTAAACACTATAACAAATATTTATATAATGACTACAATTGTACAAAAAATGTAAGCGCACTTAAAGTGATCAATACAAATAAAACTTATTAACTGTCCTATATATTAAAGCTAATTTAAAAATCCATTAAACTACAAGATGAATTTTATAACTACTAAAACAAACCATTCTATTAAACTTACGTGAAGTGATCAGAAGTGAAACTTGATACCTAACACATAGATCCTAAACACTATAACAAATATTTATATAATGACTACAAATCTACAAAAAATGTAAGCGCACTTAAAGTGATCAATACAAATAAAAGTTATTACCTGTCACATATATTAAAGCTAATTTAAAAATCCATTAAACTACAAGATGAATTTTATAACTACTAAAAGAAACTATTCTATTAAACTTACGTGAAGTGATCAGAAGTGAAACTTGATACCTAACACATAGATACTAAACAATATAACAAATATTTATATAATGACTACAAATCTACAAAAAATGTAAGCGCACTTAAAGTGATCAATAGAAATAAAACTTATTAACTGTCACATATTTTAAAGCTAATTTAAAAATCTATTAAACTACAAGATGAATTTTATAACTACTAAAACAAACCATTCTATAAAACTTACGTGAAGTGATCAGAAGTGAAACTTGATACCTAACACATAGATACTAAACACTATGACAAATATTTATATAATGACTACAAATCTACAAAAAATGTAAGCGCACCCAAAGTGATCAATACAAATAAAACTTATTAACTGTCACATATATTAAAGCTAATTTAAAAATCCATTAAACTACAAGATGAATTTTATAACTAATAAAACAAACCATTCTATTAAACTTACGTGAAGTGATCAGAAGTGAAACTTGATACCTAACAAATAGATACTAAACACTATAACAAATATTTATATAATGACTAAAAATATACAAAAAATGTAAGCGCACTTAAAGTGATCAATACAAATAAAACTTATTAACTGTCACATATCTTAAAGCTAATTTAAAAATCCATTAAACTACAAGATGAATTTTATAACTACTAAAACAAACCATTCTATTAAACTTAGTGAAGTGATCAGAAGTGAAACTTGATACCTAACACATAGATACTAAACACTATAACAAATATATATATAATGACTACAAATCTACAAAAAATGTAAGCGCACTTAAAGTGATCAATACAACTAAAACTTATTAACTGTCACATATATTAAAGCTAATTTAAAAATCCATTAAATACAAGATGAATTTTATAACTACTAAACCAAACCATTATATTAAACTTAAGTGAAGTGATCAGAAGAGAAACTTGATACCTAACACATAGATACTAAACACTATAACAAATATTTATATAATGACTACAAATCTACAAAAAATGTAAGCGCACTTAAAGTGATCAATACAAATAAAACTTATTAACTATCACATATATTAAAGCTAATTTAAAAATCCATTAAACTACAAGATGAATTTTATAACTACTAAAACAAATAATTCAATTAAACCTACGTGAAGTGATCAGAAGTGAAACTTGATACCTAACACATAGAAACTAAACACTATAACAAATATTTATATAATGACTACAAATCTACAAAAAATGTAAGCGAACTTAAAGTGACCAATACAAATAAAACTTATTAACTGTCACATATATTAAAGCTAATTTAAAAATCCATTAAATACAAGATGAATTTTATAACTACTAAACCAAACCATTCTATTAAACTTACGTGAAGTGGTCAGAAGAGAAACTTGATACCTAACACATAGATACTAAACACTATAACAAATATTTATATAATGATCACAAATCTACAAAAAATGTAAGCGCACTTAAAGTGATCAATACAAATAAAAGTTATTACCTGTCACATATATTAAAGCTAATTTAAAAATCCATTAAACTACAAGATGAATTTTATAACTACTAAAACAAATAATTCAATTAAACCTACGTGAAGTGATCAGAAGTGAAACTTGATACCTAACACATAGAAACTAAACACTATAACAAATATTTATATAATGACTACAAATCTACAAAAAATGTAAGCGAACTTAAAGTGACCAATACAAATAAAACTTATTAACTGTCACATATATTAAAGCTAATTTAAAAATCCATTAAATACAAGATGAATTTTATAACTACTAAACCAAACCATTCTATTAAACTTACGTGAAGTGGTCAGAAGAGAAACTTGATACCTAACACATAGATACTAAACACTATAACAAATATTTAAATAATGATCACAAATCTACAAAAAATGTAAGCGCACTTAAAGTGATCAATACAAATAAAAGTTATTACCTGTCACATATATTAAAGCTAATTTAAAAATCCATTAAACTACAAGATGAATTTTATAACTACTAAAAGAAACTATTCTATTAAACTTACGTGAAGTGATCAGAAGTGAAACTTGATACCTATCTTGAGGTTATCTTGAGGTTATCTTGAGATGATTTCGGGGCTTTAGTGTCCCCGCGGCCCGGTCCTCGACCAGGCCTCCACCCCCAGGAAGCAGCCCGTGACAGCTGACTAACACCCAGGTACCTATTTTACTGCTAGGTAACAGGGGCATAGGGTGAAAGAAACTCGGCCCATTGTTTCTCGCCGGCGCCTGGGATCGAACCCAGGACCACAGGATCACAAGTCCCGCGTGCTGTCCGCTCGGCCGACCGGCTCCCTATATACCTAACACATAGATACTAAACACTATAACAAATATATATATAATGACTACAAATCTACAAAAAATGTAAGCGCACTTAAAGTGATCAATACAAATAAAACTTATTAACTGTCCCATATATTAAAGCTAATTTAAAAATCCATTAAACTACAAGATGAATTTTATAACTACAAAACCAAACCATTCTATTAAACTTACGTGGAGTGATCAGAAGAGAAACTTGATACCTAACACATAGATACTAAACACTATAACAAATATTTATATAATGACTACAATTCTACAAAAAATGTAAGCGCACTTAAAGTGATCAATACAACTAAAACTTATTAACTGTCACATATATTAAAGCTAATTTACAAATCCATTAAATACAAGATGAATTTTATAACTACTAAACCAAACCATTCTATTAAACTTACGTGAAGTGATCAGAAGAGAAACTTGATACCTAACACATAGATACTAAACACTATAACAAATATTTATATAATGACTACAAATCTACAAAAAATGTAAGCGCACTTAAAGTGATCAATACAAATAAAACTTATTAACTATCACATATATTAAAGCTAATTTAAAAATCCATTAAACTACAAGATGAATTTTATAACTACTAAAACAAACCATTCTATTAAACTTACGTGAAGTGATCAGAAGTGAAACTTGATACCTAACACATAGAAACTAAACACTATAACAAATATTTATATAATGACTACAAATCTACAAAAAATGTAAGCGCACTTAAAGTGATCAATACAAATAAAACTTATTAACTATCACATATATTAAAGCTAATTTAAAAATCCATTAAACTACAAGATGAATTTTATAACTACTAAAACAAACCATTCAATTAAACCTACGTGAAGTGATCAGAAGTGAAACTTGATACCTAACACATAGAAACTAAACACTATAACAAATATTTATACAATGACTACAAATCTACAAAAAATGTAAGCGCACTTAAAGTGACCAATACAAATAAAACTTATTAACTGTCACATATATTAAAGCTAATTTAAAAATCCATTAAATACAAGATGAATTTTATAACTACTAAACCAAACCATTCTATTAAACTTACGTGAAGTGGTCAGAAGAGAAACTTGATACCTAACACATAGATACTAAACACTATAACAAATATTTATATAATGACTACAATTGTACAAAAAATGTAAGCGCACTTAAAGTGATCAATACAAATAAAACTTATTAACTGTCCTATATATTAAAGCTAATTTAAAAATCCATTAAACTACAAGATGAATTTTATAACTACTAAAACAAACCATTCTATTAAACTTACGTGAAGTGATCAGAAGTGAAACTTGATACCTAACACATAGATCCTAAACACTATAACAAATATTTATATAATGACTACAAATCTACAAAAAATGTAAGCGCACTTAAAGTGATCAATACAAATAAAAGTTATTACCTGTCACATATATTAAAGCTAATTTAAAAATCCATTAAACTACAAGATGAATTTTATAACTACTAAAAGAAACTATTCTAATAAACTTACGTGAAGTGATCAGAAGTGAAACTTGATACCTAACACATAGATACTAAACAATATAACAAATATTTATATAATGACTACAAATCTACAAAAAATGTAAGCGCACTTAAAGTGATCAATAGAAATAAAACTTATTAACTGTCACATATTTTAAAGCTAATTTAAAAATCTATTAAACTACAAGATGAATTTTATAACTACTAAAACAAACCATTCTATAAAACTTACGTGAAGTGATCAGAAGTGAAACTTGATACCTAACACATAGATACTAAACACTATGACAAATATTTATATAATGACTACAAATCTACAAAAAATGTAAGCGCACCCAAAGTGATCAATACAAATAAAACTTATTAACTGTCACATATATTAAAGCTAATTTAAAAATCCATTAAACTACAAGATGAATTTTATAACTAATAAAACAAACCATTCTATTAAACTTAGTGAAGTGATCAGAAGTGAAAGAGACAATTCTCTTCCCACAACCAAACCATCGCTAGAGAAATCCTAGTAAACAACACAGAAATCATCGATAGATACAGCGATAGCAGGCGGCTTGACGTTTGCGAGGCACTACACATCAAGAAGTCAACACCAGCAATCAACAGCCAATTATTGCACAACTATATTCTACCCACCTCAAGACTCCGCTCCAATATAGAAGCATCAAGAAATATGGACCAATAGGCTTTCTACAAACACTTTTATTCAATACCCATTGTTTGTGTTCTGTCTTGTGTTGATACTTTTAATACCCTATTATATCCCCTCTTGTTCTGTCTTGTGTTAATGCCACATCACCCCCTCCCACCTCACTCAAATGTAGATATAAAATCAGAGATACGTAAGTTCTATTCAGTTGTGTATTTGTGAACTAAAGTCTTTGAAAATGTAATAAGTTTTACGAAACGCGCCCGTGTCGCGTCAGACTAGAAATAAAAATGAATTTTGGAGAATTAATTTTTGATTTACCTCCAACAGTGAAGCGTAATGTACGAAAGATTGAGAAAATTCGTGTTAGAATTATTAATCTTACTTTTTCGGTTATATTTAATAATATATATATATATATATATATATATATATATATATATATATATATATATATATATATATATATATATATATATATATATATATATATATATATATGTCGTACCTAGTAGCCAGAACGTACTTCTCAGCCTACTATGCAAGGCCCGATTTGCCTAATAAGCCAAGTTTTCCTGAATTAATATATTTTCTCTAATTTTTGTCTTATGAAATGATAAAGCTACCCATTTCATTATGTATGAGGTAATTTTTTTTTTATTGAAGTTAAAATTAACATAGATATATGACCAAACCTAACCAACCCTACCTAACCTAACCTAACCTATCTTTATAGGTTAGGTTGGGTTAGGTAGCCAAAAAAGTTAGGTTAGGTTAGGTTAGGTAGGTTAGGTAGTCGAAAAACAATTAATTCATGAAAACTTGGCTTATTAGGCAAATCGGGCCTTGCATAGTAGGCTCAGAAGTGCGTTCTGGCTACTAGGTACGACATATATATATATATATATATATATATATATATATATATATATATATATATATATATATATATATATATATATATATATATATGTCGTACCTAGTAGCCAGAACGCACTTCTCAGCCTACTATGAAAGGCCCGATTTGCCTAATAAGCCAAGTTTTCCTGAATTAATATATTTCCTCTAATTTTTTTCTTATAAAATGATAAAGCTACACATTTCATTATGTATGAGGTCAATTTTTTTTTTATTGGAGTTAAAATTAACGTAGAAATATGACAGAACCTAACCAACCCTACCTAACCTAGCCTAACCTATCTTTATAGGATAGGTTAGGTTAGGTAGCCGAAAAAGTTAGGTTAGGTAAGGTTAGGTAGGTTAGGTAGTCGAAAAAGCATTAGTTCATGAAAACTTGGCTTATTAGGCAAATCGGGCCTTGAATAGTAGGCTGAGAAGTGCGTTCTGGCTACTAGGTACGACATATATATATATATATATTATTAAATATGACCGAAAAAGTAAGATTAATAATTTTAACACGAATTTTCTCGAACTTTCTTACATTTCTTTTCACTGTTGATGGTAATTCAAAGACCAAATCTCCAAAATTCATTTTTATTTGGCAGGTCCTAGTCAACAACGGCTTCTCCAATGGTTTCGTCGAAGACATCATAAGAAGGAAAGTGAAACGCCATGCAACCTCTGAAGAAACAACTAACACAACACCTATACCCCCTATTAGACTATTTTACAGGAACTTCTTTTCCACAGCTCATAAAACGGAGGAAAGTGTCCTGAAAGATATTGTTAATAGAAACGTTATCCCTACAGACAAAAATCAGAAGATACAACTGACGATTTACTATAAAACCAACAAAACGGCCAGCCTACTCATGAGAAACTCTCCAGACACAAAGCAGAACGTTTTAAAAGAGATAAACGTCGTCTATGCCTTCAAATGTCCTCTTGGGGATTGTAAGCCTCAAAAAACTCAGTATATAGGCAAGACAACAACATCTCTTTCCAGGCGTTTAACGATGCATAAGCAACAGGGCTCCATTAAGGAACATATAGCCTCTTCCCACAACCAAACCATCACCAGAGAAATCTTAGCAAACAACACAGAAATCATTGATAGATACAGCGATAGCAGGCGGCTCGACGTCTGCGAGGCACTACACATCCAGAAATCAACACCAGCAATCAACAGCCAATTAATGCACAACTATATTCTACCCACTTCAAGACTCCACTCCAATATAGAAGCATCAAAAAATATGGATCAATAGGCTTTCTACAATTACTTCCATTCAATACCCATTGTTTCGTGTTCTGTCTTGTGTTTGAATTTAATACCCATTCAATACCCATTGTTGAAAGTTTGTTTTCACCTCATCCACCTCACCCAAATGCAGATATAAAATCGAAGATGTGTAAGCTCTATTCAGTTTCAGTTGTGTGTTTGTAAACTAAAGTCTTTGAAAATGTAATAAGTTTTACGAAACGCGCTCAAGTGTCGCGTCAGACTAGAAATAAAGATGAAATTTAGAGATTTGATCTTTGAATTACCATCAACAATGAAAAGAAATGTAAGAAAGATCGCGAAAATTCGTGATAGAATTATTAATCTTAATTTTTCGGTCATATTTAATAATATATGTCTACAGGAAAGACTGCTACCAAAATATACTAATATATATATATATATATATATATATATATATATATAAATATATATATATATATGAATGAAAACTCACACCCCAGAAGTGACTCGAACCCATACTCCCAGAAGCAACGCAACTGGTAACTACAGGGCGCCTTAATCCGCTTGACCATCACGGCCGTCAAAAGGAAGTGATAGCCGAGGCTATTTGAGCCACTTCCCCGACGGCAACTCGGATGGTAATCTTGGGCATAGCATTTCACCAAATCACCTCATTCTTTGGGGCACACGTGAGGAACACAAATGCGAACAAGCCTGAATGGTCCCCAGGACTATATGCGAATGAAAACTCACACCCCAGAAGTGATTCGAACCCATACTCCCAGAAGCAACGCAACTGGTAACTACAGGGCGCCTTAATCCGCTTGACCATCACGGCCGTCAAAAGGAAGTGATAGCCGAGGCTATTTGAGCCACTTCCCCGACGGCAACTCGGATGGTAATCTTGGGCATAGCATTTCACCAAATCACCTCATTCTTTGGGGCACACGTGAGGAACACAAATGCGAACAAGGCTGAATGGTCCCCAGGACTATATGGGAATGAAAACTCACACCCCAGAAGTGACTCGAACCCATACTCCCAGAAGCAACGCAACTGGTAACTACAGGGCGCCTTAATCCGCTTGACCATCACGGCCGTCAAAAGGAAGTGATAGCCGAGGCTATTTGAGCCACTTCCCCGACGGCAACTCGGATGGTAATCTTGGGCATAGCATTTCACCAAATCACCTCATTCTTTGGGGCACACGTGAGGAACACAAATGCGAACAAGCCTGAATGGTCCCCAGGACTATATGCGAATGAAAACTCACACCCCAGAAGTGACTCGAACCCATACTCCCAGAAGCAACGCAACTGGTAACTACAGGGCGCCTTAATCCGCTTGACCATCACGGCCGTCAAAAGGAAGTGATAGCCGAGGCTATTTGAGCCACTTCCCCGACGGCAACTCGGATGGTAATCTTGGGCATAGCATTTCACCAAATCACCTCATTCTTTGGGGCACACGTGAGGAACACAAATGCGAACAAGGCTAAATGGTCCCCAGGACTATATGGGAATGAAAACTCACACCCCAGAAGTGACTCGAACCCATACTCCCAGAAGCAACGCAACTGGTAACTACAGGGCGCCTTAATCCGCTTGACCATCACGGCCGTCAAAAGGAAGTGATAGCCGAGGCTATTTGAGCCACTTCCCCGACGGCAACTCGGATGGTAATCTTGGGCATAGCATTTCACCAAATCACCTCATTCTTTGGGGCACACGTGAGGAACACAAATGCGAACAAGCCTGAATGGTCCCCAGGACTATATGCGAATGAAAACTCACACCCCAGAAGTGACTCGAACCCATACTCCCAGAAGCAACGCAACTGGTAACTACAGGGCGCCTTAATCCGCTTGACCATCACGGCCGTCAAAAGGAAGTGATAGCCGAGGCTATTTGAGCCACTTCCCCGACGGCAACTCGGATGGTAATCTTGGGCATAGCATTTCACCAAATCACCTCATTCTTTGGGGCACACGTGAGGAACACAAATGCGAACAAGCCTGAATGGTCCCCAGGACTATATGCGAATGAAAACTCACACCCCAGAAGTGACTCAAACCCATACTCCCAGAAGCAACGCAACTGGTATCTACAGGGCGCCTTAATCCGCTTGACCATCACGGCCGTCAAAAGGAAGTGATAGCCGAGGCTATTTGAGCCACTTCCCCGACGGCAACTCGGATGGTAATCTTGGGCATAGCATTTCACCAAATCACCTCATTCTTTGGGGCACACGTGAGGAACACAAATGCGAACAAGCCTGAATGGTCCCCAGGACTATATGCGAATGAAAACTCACACCCCAGAAGTGACTCGAACCCATACTCCCAGAAGCAACGCAACTGGTAACTACAGGGCGCCTTAATCCGCTTGACCATCACGGCCGTCAAAAGGAAGTGATAGCCGAGGCTATTTGAGCCACTTCCCCGACGGCAACTCGGATGGTAATCTTGGGCATAGCATTTCACCAAATCACCTCATTCTTTGGGGCACACGTGAGGAACACAAATGCGAACAAGCCTGAATGGTCCCCAGGACTATATGCGAATGAAAACTCACACCCCAGAAGTGACTCGAACCCATACTCCCAGAAGCAACGCAACTGGTAACTACAGGGCGCCTTAATCCGCTTGACCATCACGGCCGTCAAAAGGAAGTGATAGCCGAGGCTATTTGAGCCACTTCCCCGACGGCAACTCGGATGGTAATCTTGGGCATAGCATTTCACCAAATCACCTCATTCTTTGGGGCACACGTGAGGAACACAAATGCGAACAAGCCTGAATGGTCCCCAGGACTATATGCGAATGAAAACTCACACCCCAGAAGTGACTCGAACCCATACTCCCAGAAGCAACGCAACTGGTAACTACAGGGTGCCTTAATCCGCTTGACCATCACGGCCGTCAAAAGGAAGTGATAGCCGAGGCTATTTGAGCCACTTCCCCGACGGCAACTCGGATGGTAATCTTGGGCATAGCATTTCACCAAATCACCTCATTCTTTGGGGCACACGTGAGGAACACCAATGCGAACAAGCCTGAATGGTCCCCAGGACTATATGCGAATGAAAACTCACACCCCAGAAGTGACTCGAACCCATACTCCCAGAAGCAACGCAACTGGTAACTACAGGGCGCCTTAATCCGCTTGACCATCACGGCCGTCAAAAGGAAGTGATAGCCGAGGCTATTTGAGCCACTTCCCCGACGGCAACTCGGAATGCTTCTGGGAGTATGGGTTCGAGTCACTTCTGGGGTGTGAGTTTTCATTCGCATATAGTCCTGGGGACCATTCAGGCTTGTTCGCATTTGTGTTCCTCACGTGTGCCCCAAAGAATGAGGTGATTTGGTGAAATGCTATGCCCAAGATTACCATCCGAGTTGCCGTCGGGGAAGTGGTTCAAATAGCCTCGGCTATCACTTCCTTTTGACGGCCGTGATGGTCAAGCGGATTAAGGCGCCCTGTAGTTACCAGTTGCGTTGCTTCTGGGAGTATGGGTTCGAGTCACTTCTGGGGTGTGAGTTTTCATTCGCATATAGTCCTGGGGACCATTCAGGCTTGTTCGCATTTGTCTTCCTCACGTGTGCCCCAAAGAATGAGGTGATTTGGTGAAATGCTATGCCCAAGATTACCATCCGAGTTGCCGTCGGGGAAGTGGCTCAAATAGCCTCGGCTATCACTTCCTTTTGACGGCCGTGATGGTCAAGCGGATTAAGGCGCCCTGTAGTTACCAGTTGCGTTGCTTCTGGGAGTATGGGTTCGAGTCACTTCTGGGGTGTGAGTTTTCATTCGCATATAGTCCTGGGGACCATTCAGGCTTGTTCGCATATATATATATATATATATATATATATATATATATATATATATATATATATATATATATATATATATATATATATATATATATATGTCGTACCTAATAGCCAGAACGCACTTCTCAGCCTACTATTCAAGGCCCGATTTGCCTAATAAGCCAAGTTTTCATGAATTAATGTTTTTTCGTCTACCTAACCTACCTAACCTAACCTAACCTAGCTTTTTTTGGCTACCTAACCTAACCTTACCTATAAATATAGGTTAGGTTAGGTTAGGTAGGGTTGGTTAGGTTCGGTCATATATCTACGTTAATTTTAACTCCATTAAAATAAAATTGACCTCATACATAGAGAAAAGGGTTGCTTTATCATTTCATAAGAAAAAAATTATAGTAAATATATTATTTCAGGAAAACTTGGCTTACTAGGCAAATCGGGCCTTGAATAGTAGGCTGAGAAGTGAGTTCTGGCTACTAGGTACGACATATATATATATATATATATATATATATATATATATATATATATATATATATATATATATATATATATATATATATATATATATATATATATATATATATATATATATATATGTCGTACCTAGTAGCCAGAACGCACTTTTCAGCCTACTATGCAAGGCCCGATTTGCCTAATAAGCCAAGTTTTCCTGAATTAATATATTTTCTCTAATTTTTTTCTTATGAAATGATAAAGCTACCCATTTCGTTATGTATGAGGTCAATTTTTTTTTATTGGAGTTAAAATTGACGCAGATATAAGACCGAACCTAACCAACCCTACCTAACCTAACCTAACCTATCTTTATAGGTTAGGTTAGGTTAGGTAGCCGAAAAAGTTAGGTAAGGTTAGGTTAGGTAGGTTAGGTAGTCGAAAAACAATTAATTCATGAAAACTTGGATTATTAGGCAAATCAGGCCTTGCATAGTAGGCTGAGAAGTGCGTTCTGGCTACTAGGTACGACATATATATATATATATATATATATATATATATATATATATATATATATATATATATATATATATATATATATGTCGTACCTAGTAGCCAGAACGCACTTCTCAGCCTATTATGCAAGGCCCGATTTGCCTAATAAGCAAAGTTTTCCTGAATTAATATATTTTCTCTATTTTTTTTCTTATGAAATGATAAAGCTACCCATTTCATTACGAATGAGGTAAATTTTTTTTATTGGAGTTAAAATTAACGTAGATATATGACCGAACCTAACCAACCCTACCTAACCTAACCTAACCTATCTTTATAGGTTAGGTTAGGTTAGGTAGCCGAAAAAGTTAGGTTAGGTTAGGTTAGGTAGGTTAGGTAGACGAAAAACAATTAATTCATGAAAACTTGGCTTATTAGGCAAATCGGGCCTTGCATAGTAGGCATAGAAGTGAGTTCTGGCTACTAGGTACGACATATATATATATATATATATATATATATATATATATATATATATATATATATATATATATATATATATATATATATGTCGTACCTAATAGCCAGAACGCACTTCTCAGCCTATTATGCAAGGCCCGATTTGCCTAATAAGCCAAGTTTTCATGAATTAATGTTTTTTCGACTACCTAACCTACCTAACCTAACCTAACCTACCTTTTTCGGCAACCTAACCCAACCTAACCTACGAAGATAGGTTAGGTTAGGTTAGGTAGGGTTGGTTAGGTTCGGTCATATATATACGTTAATTTTAACTACAATAAAAAAAATTGACCTCATACATAATGAAATGGGTAGCTTTATCATTTCATAAGAAAAAAATAGAAAAAATATATTAATTCAGGAAAACTTGGCTTATTAGGCAAATCGGGCCTTGAATAGTAGGCCAAAAAGTGAGTTCTGGCTACTAGGTACGACATATATATATATATATATATATATATATATATATGTCGTACCTAGTAGCCAGAACGCACTTCTCAGCCTACTATGCAAGGCCCAATTTGGCTAATAGGCCAAGTTTTCATGAATTAATTGCTTTTCGACTACCTAACCTACCTAACCATACCTAACCTAACTTTTTCGGCCACCTAACCTAACCTAACCTATAAAATTGGCTTGGCGTAAATATATGTAGATAAATATATATATATATATGTCGTACCTAGTAGCCAGAACTCACTTCTCAGCCTACTATTCAAGGCCCGATTTGCCTAATAAGCCAAGTTTTCATGAATTAATGTTTTTTCGTCTACCTAACCTACCTAACCTAACCTAACCTAGCTTTTTTTGGCTACCTAACCTAACCTTACCTATATATATAGGTTAGGTTAGGTTAGGTAGGGTTGGTTAGGTTCAGTCATATATATACGTTAATTTTAACTCCAATAAAAAAAAATTGACCTCATACATAGTGAAAAGGGTAGCTTTATCATTTCATAAGAAAAAAATTATAGTAAATATATTAATTCAGGAAAACTTGGCTTATTAGGCAAATCGGGCCTTGAATAGTAGGCTGAGAAGTGAGTTCTGGCTACTAGGTACGACATATATATATATATATATATATATATATATATATATATATATATATATATATATATATATATATATATATATATATATATATATATATATATATATATATATATATATATATATATGTCGTACCTATTAGCCAGAACGCATTTCTCAGCCTATTATGCAAGGCCCGATTTGCCTAATAAGCCAAGTATTACTGAATTAATATATTTTCTCTCATTTTTTTCTTATAAAATGATAAAGCTACCCATTTCATTATGTATGAGGTGAATTTTGTTTTATTGGAGTTAAAATTAACGTAGATATATGACCGAACCTAACCAACCCTACCTAACCTAACCTAACATATCTTTATAGGTTAGGTTAGGTTAGGTAGCCAAAAAAGTTAGGTTAGGCAGTCGAAAAACAATTAATTTATGAAAACTTGGCTTATTAGGCAAATTGGGCCTTGTATAGTAGGCTGAGAAGTGCGTTCTGGCTACTAGGTACGACATATATATATATATATATATATATATATATATATATATATATATATATATATATATATATATATATATATATATGTGTGTGTGTGTGTGTGTGTGTGTGTGTGTGTGTGTGTGTTTGTGTGTGTGTGTGTGTGTGTGTGTGTGTGTGTGTGTGTGTGTACTCACCTAGTTGTGTCTGCAGGATCGAGCATTGACTCTTGGATCCCGCCGTGTGTGTGTGTGTGTGTGTGTGTGTGAGGGAATGAAGATTCCCTAGCTAGTTTTCTAGATTAGGCTAGTCGCTCTAGGGACTAGAAGTTTTCAAACTAACATACACTTCTGGGGTGTTGGATGAAAGCTAGCTATGGACTATCGTTTGTGACTAGTCAGAAGTCTGTGATTGCTCTGTAGAGAGAATTACAGAAATTTTCCTGTTTCTGTTAAATAGGATGAGAGTTGAGAGTGAAGTGGTATGTGAGGTACTTGACTCTCAAACCGTTAGAGGTGGAAGGAGAGTGGGGTGAACGTTACCCCCCCCCCCCTTACCATTTGAGACATTGCGCCACTGTCTTTAGGCCTCTCCCTCCTTGTGACGTCACGGGACGCCTGAGGGTGAGGCCTGTGATTGGGTTAGGCATCTCTGCTCCTAGCTGAGTTTTGGTGCGAACTGCTGTTACTGGAAGCGGCACTATGGTGGTGTGCCGGCTTCCTGCTGATTGGTCAAGACAAAGTAGGGGGGAAATATGGGCATTTTGAGTTCCCCTAGCCCGCCAAGTCGTCAGTTTGAGTGGGACAGCAAGTGGAAGAGGACGTAGCAGGGTGTAGGTGGCCGCCTGCCACCTCCCACCGCGTTAATCGCTGTCATTCCCTTGTTACACAGCGTGGATGGCACTCCTGCCATCCCGGGTGGTGTCTAGGCCCAATTTGCGTGGAATTATGGCCGATGAGGTACGGAAGGACCAGTAAATGAAGCCTCAGAGACAGTGGGCACCCATGAGGCAGCTGGCAGAGCCTCATGGTGTAACAGGTGGTTTGGATAACTTGTCTAGTGTTGATGGACAATTGGTGGAATATGGGCAGGGCCTCCTAAAGAAATTGTGGTGATATTACAGGCCCCTGTTGGACTTGAATTCAGCCAGGCGGCGTCCATGTGGTGACGCCGCCGGCCATTGTCACCCAAGTGTACAAGCGAGCATGCTGATGATGGGGTGTAAAGTGATCTCCCATCCACGTGTGTATGCCTGTAGGCGCAGCCAGCCAGCTGGGCTGAGGCGCCCCAGGTAGCCCGCATGCTAACCCAGGCCACCCGCGTTCTAACCCAGGCCACCCGCGTCACCCACCTTGGCCAGCTGCCCGGGGGGGGGGGGGGGGTGGACACCCACCCAGGCCACCCGCGCGGCCAAACCCAACCCCACCTCGCTCACCAGCTCAGTCCGGGAGGGGGGGGGTGCTGTGTCGTCATGCGCTACCCGTGGCCACCCCTAGGACCACGAGGTGGCCACATGTTTGTGCCACGTGTTTAGGCCAATTTCCCTGGACAGCCTAGGGCCACATCTTGTCGACGCAGGAGGAGCGAGCTAGGTGTTTACAGCCAGAGAGGTAGTGACCAGGGATATGATTGTTGTGGCGGATTTAAAATGAACGTGAGTACAATTATCATTGTGTAACAGTGTGTTGAGGACCGGTGGAAAATCCCGGTAAGAGCTGTGTTGTCCCATAGCCTGCCAGGCTAGGGAAGCAGCTGAGTGACAGCTGTCAGTGGCACGTCCAGGTGACTGGTAGGGCGGTACCTGGAGATGGATGTTGTACACAGGACCACACTGTAGATTATATAGTATATAAATAAGTGTGTAGACTGATTCGGGTATGTAACCGGTCAGTGTAGAGATTTACCATATAAATGATCCAGTTGCCGATTCTATATAATCGGTCAGACTGGATTAGTGCGATGGAGTACCAGCATGTAAAATTAAAATCATTTGCAGAGGTAGGCAGGTCAGCATTGCAGGGATGTCAGTGGGTACCCTGAGGTCTGTGTAGTTAGAGATACATTTATCTGGTGATATAATTTTCATTGATTATGTGAATGCCATTTCTATGTGTTCATTTGCATGTTTTATGTACTGTGTTGTGTGGTGAGTCAGTAGATGTGATTGCTGACTGATTGCCTAATAATGTCATTAGCATGTGGGGTATGCTGACGGCATCATTATGTTGCAGGTTTGTGCAGTGTTGTTATCAGTTTATTCGATATTGCTGCAAAGGGAGCTGTGTTGAGGGTTTAAGGGACCTCTAGGATTATTCAGGGGAATTCACAGTACTTATTGAGAGTAGGCAATTGATTTGTTAATTGCCTTGCTGAGTTAAGTGTGTGCTCACAGTAGTCCTTTGCAACGGTTGCAAGATAAGGGGGGCAGTAATATTGGCATACTCTTGTTGTTGCACAACCGTGTGTCATTACTGTGTGGGTACAGTAATTAACAACTTGCAGTAGCCACAACCGTATGTGGGCAGTGCATTTGTGTTGTTGCATGCCATTGAAGTGTGACCTATTTAACACTGGGGTTACTTTGTTTCTTTAAGTTGTGTTGAGGACTTAAGGATTCAGTGAGTTAATTAGTAAGGGGTAATTAACTGGATAAGGGGTGCACACTTATTGTTGAGTGAGTGAGGGCTGTTATGGGAGAACCGTGTTGAGCTTGAGTGAGATACGTCTCGGGTGCAATTAATTGTCCTTGTGACAACTAATTGACCACTCTAGCTAATTATGTAATTAGCCTTCTCATCATGAATTCACGTAGTGGGAGAGGATCTGTCAGAGTCTGTCAGTATTTGTGTTAACGTAATTTGCTCGGGACTAATTACCTTTCTGGGGTATAGCAATTAGTGGCTCATAGCAATTAGTAGAGTAATTAACGTCTGTAGTCTTGAGGACTCAGATGACTCGGTAAAGCGAGGTCATGGAGCAAGCATAACTCGTTATATTAATCATATCCTGTCTGAGGACAGTGGGTTAATTGCACTCATGTTAATTAGGGGTAATTAACTCCTTTCCTGTGAATTCACATTGTTTGATGAGACCTGTTAGGCAGTGCGGAGTGAGACGTATTTATGGATGATTTATTATCGGTCCTGGTGACAGTTAATTAATTGCTCGAAGTTAATTAGGGTAATTAACACTCACTATAGTAATTTTTGACACCGACTGTTGAGAAGCTACCAAGTTAGGGTAGCCTTAGTTAACGTAACTCAATGTGGATGTAATTAGTGGTCCGTTTGTCCTTAATTAGAATTACTCACTGAATTCTTGCAAGGAGTCAAGTGTGATGTAATATATATGAGTTTTGAGTTATTGTTAACAAGAGAGACAATTGTTAATGATTAACGTAGAGTACCATCACGTTGTTGTCTATGAGAGACAATTGTTTGTGATTACCATAGTACTTTGTTGCTGACTGCTGCGATCAGTCAATTAACGTAATTAATCACATAATCAGTGGTAATTGATTAAGGCAATTTCTTTTGTTTATCGTCTAGTGACGAGAGTAGAGTAACTTAGGGATTACTGGAGCTGTGTCCAAGAATCCCACCTTGCCTGACTCTGTTTACTGTTTACAGTGCAGCTTCTTGTAGGGAGTTGCAAAGAGTGTTCACACTGGGTTGTGATAGGGGGAGTCACTGTTAAACTACCCGCCTAGTTACGGGGGTCACTCCTGTTTGGAAGTAGGACCCTTAAGCTTGTGATTAGATTAGCTGTCAGGGAAGCCGTGACACTATTCATTGCATGCTTGTGTCTTTAGTGGGCATCATTGTTCAGTTAGTTCACTTGTCAGCCCGAAGTGTCAGCAGGATAGAGCCTGCTGTCATTTCTCGAGGGGCTGTTGAATAGCTGTGTTGCAATTGCCACTGGATGGACAATAACGTAACCATTTGCTGTGGTGTAACTTAGTCTGTGTTTTTTTTTTTATTTGCAATATTTGCGTCATCAGTGGGCACACCTGTGTTCAGGTTAGTTCAGTTTGCAGCCGCACAGCAGGGGTTGCTATTTAGCTGTTTGTTATCGTGCCACTGGATGGACATTAACGTAACGTAAACTCGGTAAGTAGTAGTTAGTCTCTTGTTATTAATAAATTGTTATGTTATAGAATACGGTCTTTGATGTCAACCCTTCAACCATTCTTTTCTACCCATTGTTCTGCATTATATGATTAAATGTTGATGTGATCTTGATATGACGGCTGTTCTTGGGAATTCGAATTCCAATTCATAGCGCCACATAAAATATAAATATTTGATTGTGAGAACCCGTCGGTTACCCTTTATTAGTTTTAACGTCCTGTTTAACTAGGAGGAGCCAGCGGCCTATTGTGGACAGGTTTTCACCCCTAGTGGTGGAGGCCTGCCGGTTTGCTCCCGCTTTTCCTTTTTCTATTGGACTAATGCTTAACTGCCGTGAGCAGCCTTTAAACTTGTAGTCCACCTCCTAAGGGAGGCAGGCGTAGGAAAAATGTCACAATATATATATATATATATATATATATATATATATATATATATATATATATACATATATATATATATATATATGTGTGTGTGTGTGTGTGTGTGTGTGTGTGTGTGTGTGTGTGTGTGTGTGTGTGTGTGTGTGTGTGTGTGTGTGTGTGTGTGTATGTGTGTGTGTGTGTGTCTGTGTATCACGAAAATATACACGTGATTAAAATTGTGACAGTGTCAGACCACGGAGGAAAATTGAAACAGGAATTTCCTTAAGTACTTTCGTATATTAATACATCTTCAGAAGGAAGGATTTTACAGGTCGAGTACTGGTCATAAATTGGCAGGAGAGAATGTTGGAGTGAGGTGAGGTACAATACGTGGATACTGCAGACGGCCTATTAGCCCATCCGATGCACCTACCACACACAGGCCCACACATGGATAATCATGGCATAAAGTAGTAAATATTTACAATGATTTAGTGAGACAAATGTGCTCCAATGATCCTACTTAAATCGCCGTTTAATTGATCTATTAAAAATGGATCTAAGTTATATAAACCACTGCTAATGTTCAAATTACTTTCTTTTGTGATCTGTATCAAAGCAGATTCAATTATGTTTTTGTTATAGGTGCTTTTACAATTCGTTATTGAAGACGCCATCTCCCAATCAATTTGGTGAGCATCTTCTGACAGATGAACAAACAAAGCATTAGACAATAAGCCATGTTTTACAGAGTATTTATGTTGCGAAATTCTACATTTCAAATCTTTAGAAGTTTGCCCAACATAGAACTTATTACAGTCTTTACAAGGTATTTTATAAATGACACAATTATCACTACAATTTTCAATGTTCTTTTCTTATGAAATGATATAGCTATCCATTTCATTACGTATGATTTAATTTTGTTTAAATTTGAGTTAAAACTAACGTAGATATATGACCGAACCTAACCTGCCCTACCTAACCTATCCTATGTTAACCTAACCTAAACTATCCAAATTATGTCAATAATTTATGTTCTTAATATAAAATAATAATAATAATTCAAATAAACTAATTGGTAACAATTTATTGCAAATAAAGAAATTCAGTTGGCCAATTAGGCTAGTCGGGCCTTGCATAGTAGGCCGAGTGTGTTTTGGCTATTAGGTAAGACACACACACACACACACACACACACACACACACACACACGTATATATATATATATATATATATATATATATATATATATATATATATATATATATATATATATATATATATATATATATATATATATATATATATATATATATATATATATATATAAGGAACGATGCATAAGGAACAGGGCTCCATTAAGGAACATATAATCTCTTCCCACAACCAAACCATCGCCAGAGAAATCCTAGTAAACAACACAGAAATCATCGATAGATACAGCGATAGCAGGCGGCTTGACGTCTGCGAGGCACTACACATCAAGAAGTAAACACCAGCAATCAACAGCCAATTAATGCACATCTATATTCTACCCACCTCAAGACTTCGTTCCAATATAGAAGCATCAAGAAATGTGGACCAATAGGCTTTCTACAATCACTTCCATTAAATACCCATTGTTTCGTGTTCTGTCTTGTGTTTAGGAATTTAATACCCTATTAATACCACCTCACCCCATCCACCTCACTCAAATGTAGATATAAACAAATCGAAGATGTGTAAGTTCTATTCAGTTGTGTATGTGTAAACTAAAATCTTTGAAATGTAATAAGTTTTACGAAACGCGCTCAAGTGTCGCGTCAGACTGGAAATAAAAATGAATTTTGGAGAATTGATTTTTGAATAACCACCAACAGTGAAAAGAAACGTACGAAAGATCGAGAAAATTCGTGTTAGAATTATTAATCTTACTTTTTCGGTCATATTTAATAATATATGTCTACAGGAAAGACTGCTACCAAAATATATTAATATATATATATATATATATATATATATATATATATATATATATATATATATATATAGATATATGCCGTACCTAGTAGCCAGAACGCACTTCTCAACCTACTATGCAAGGCCAGATTTGCCTAATAAGCCAAGTTTTCATGAATTAATTGTTTTTCGACTACCTAACCTACCTAACCTAACCTAATCTAAGATTTTCGGCTTCTTAACCTAACCTAACCTATAGAGATAGGTTAGGTTAGGTTAGGTAGGGTTGGTTAGGTTCGGTCATATATCTACGTTAATTTTAACTCTAATAAAAAAAATTGACCTCATACATAATGAAATGGGTAGCTTTATCATTTCATAAGAAAAAAATAGAGAAAATATATTAATTCATGAAAACTTGGCTTATTAGGCAAATCGGGCCTTGCATAGTAGGCTGAGAAGTGCGTTCTGGCTACTAGGTACGACACATATATATATATATATATATATATATATATATATATATATATATATATATATATATATATATATATATATATAACTGAAAACTCACACCCCAGAAGTGACTCGAACCCATACTCCCACAACTGGTATGTACAGGGACGCCTTAATCCGCTTGACCATCACGACCGGACATAAGGAAGTGATAGCCGAGGCTATTTGAACCACTTCCCCGCCGGCACTCGGATGGTAATCTTGGGCATAGCATTTTATCAAATCACCTCATTCTTTGGGGCACACGTGAGGAACACAAATGCAAACAAGCCTGAATGGTCCCCAGGACTATATACAACTGAAAACTCACACCCCAGAAGTGACTCGAACCCATACTCCCACAACTGGTATGTACAGGGACGCCTTAATCCGCTTGACCATCACGACCGGACATAAGGAAGTGATAGCCGAGGCTATTTGAACCACTTCCCCGCCGGCACTCGGATGGTAATCTTGGGCATAGCATTTTATCAAATCACCTCATTCTTTGGGGCACACGTGAGGAACACAAATGCAAACAAGCCTGAATGGTCCCCAGGACTATATACAACTGAAAACTCACACCCCAGAAGTGACTCGAACCCATACTCCCACAACTGGTATGTACAGGGACGCCTTAATCCGCTTGACCATCACGACCGGACATAAGGAAGTGATAGCCGAGGCTATTTGAACCACTTCCCCGCCGGCACTCGGATGGTAATCTTGGGCATAGCATTTTATCAAATCACCTCATTCTTTGGGGCACACGTGAGGAACACAAATGCAAACAAGCCTGAATGGTCCCCAGGACTATATACAACTGAAAACTCACACCCCAGAAGTGACTCGAACCCATACTCCCACAACTGGTATGTACAGGGACGCCTTAATCCGCTTGACCATCACGACCGGACATAAGGAAGTGATAGCCGAGGCTATTTGAACCACTTCCCCGCCGGCACTCGGATGGTAATCTTGGGCATAGCATTTTATCAAATCACCTCATTCTTTGGGGCACACGTGAGGAACACAAATGCAAACAAGCCTGAATGGTCCCCAGGACTATATACAACTGAAAACTCACACCCCAGAAGTGACTCGAACCCATACTCCCACAACTGGTATGTACAGGGACGCCTTAATCCGCTTGACCATCACGACCGGACATAAGGAAGTGATAGCTGAGGCTATTTGAACCACTTCCCCGCCGGCACTCGGATGGTAATCTTGGGCATAGCATTTTATCAAATCACCTCATTCTTTGGGGCACACGTGAGGAACACAAATGCAAACAAGCCTGAATGGTCCCCAGGACTATATACAACTGAAAACTCACACCCCAGAAGTGACTCGAACCCATACTCCCACAACTGGTATGTACAGGGACGCCTTAATCCGCTTGACCATCACGACCGGACATAAGGAAGTGATAGCCGAGGCTATTTGAACCACTTCCCCGCCGGCACTCGGATGGTAATCTTGGGCATAGCATTTTATCAAATCACCTCATTCTTTGGGGCACACGTGAGGAACACAAATGCAAACAAGCCTGAATGGTCCCCAGGACTATATACAACTGAAAACTCACACCCCAGAAGTGACTCGAACCCATACTCCCACAACTGGTATGTACAGGGACGCCTTAATCCGCTTGACCATCACGACCGGACATAAGGAACCCAGCAAACAATTTTAGGTTGCCACAACATATCTGGAAAGTATTTGAAAGTATTGGAAACGTTTGTTTTATCGTATCAGATACGATATTGTGTGTGGACTTAAATAGGTTTCCAAAACTTATAACCAAGACATATGTATCTAACACTAATTTGAGATGTTGTGGCAACTTACACTCCTAACATGAGTCATTCATAATCCATTCCTACACCAATATGAATCTCTTGTGAAAGGTTTGAGCCTTATCTGAACCATTTTCACATCTTTGTGTTTAAAGTTAAATTTCTTGAAAATAAAAAATATTTATTTTTAAATATATTTAAATATTTTAAATATTTTAAATAATAAATTTTTTATATTATATTAGTGTTTTCAATTTAAATATTAAAACCAATTTAAGGGTAAAAAAATCAAATAATTTATATTTCTTTTATTATTTACTAACAAATCAGCAAAAATACAAAAACATATGACCTATATAATTATATATATAATATATATATAAATAATTTATATAATATATATATATATATATATATATATATATATATATATATATATTAGTGTAATACATAAGAATGTAGTGTAATAGTATATATATTATATATATATATATATTTATATATAAATAATATATTTATATATAAATAATATATTTATATATAAATAATATATTTATATATAAATAATATATTTATATATAAATAATATATATATATATATAAATAATATATATATATATAAATAATATATATATATAAATAATATATATATATATAAATAATATATATATATAAATAATATATATATGATAACCATCTTTGTAACCTATATGTAACTCCCTCTTTGTAACAAAGTTCAAATAAAGCAAATATATGTGTACATACAAAAGAATGGGGGGTGGTAGGAGATAATATTAGTGTTTAGTGAGTGACCACAAGGTCTCCTCTGAATACTTTTTATTTTCTTCTCCTATGCTATGGGTCCCCACATTGGCACCAGAGGTCTTCCTCACAAACTTTTTATATAATATATATATATATAAATATTATATATATAAAGGTAAAACTAGCTAGTTATACGTAGATATATGATAACTAACCAACCCTACCAAACCTAACCTAATATATATATATAAATATATATATATATATATAAATATATATATATATATATATATATATATATATATATATATATATATAAATATATATATATATATATAAATATATATATATATATATAAATATATATATATATATATATAAATATATATATATATATATATAAATATATATATATATATATAAATATATATATATATATATATAAATATATATATATATATATAAATATATATATATATATATATATAAATATATATATATATATATAAATATATATATATATATATATATAAATATATATATATATATATATATATAAATATATATATATATATATATAAATATATATATATATATATATATATAAATATATATATATATATATATAAATATATATATATATATAAATATATATATATATATATATAAATATATATATATATATATAAATATATATATATATATATATAAATATATATATATATATATAAATATATATATATATATATAAATATATATATATATATATAAATATATATATATATATATAAATATAAATATATATATATATAAATATATATATATATATATATATATATATATATATATATATATATATATATATATATATATATATATATATATATATATATATATATGTCGTACCTAGTAGCCAGAACTCACTTCTGAGCCTACTATGCAAGGCCCGATTTGCCTAATAAGCCAAGTTTTCATGAATTAATTGCTTTTCGACTACCTAACCTACCTAACCTAACCTAACCTAACTTTTTCGGCTAATTAACCTAACCTAACCTATAAAGATAGGTTAGGTTAGGTTAGGTAGGGTTGGTTAGGTTCGGTCATATATCTACGTTAATTTTAACTCCAATAAAAAAAAATTGACCTCATACATAATGAAATGGGTAGCTTTATCATTGCATAAGAAAAAAATTAGAGAAAATAAATTAATTCATGAAAACTTAGCTTATTAGGCAAATTGGGCCTTGCATTGTAGGCTGAAAAGTGAGTTCTGGCTACTAGGTACGACATATATATATATATATATATATATAAATATATATATATATATATAAATATATATATATATATATAAATATATATATATATATATAAATATATATATATATATATAAATATATATCATCCAGATTCATAGGGAGGAAAGGAAGGACGATCTTACTGGATCCCATAGCCTCTCCGAGGCACAAACCAGGCTTTTACACAAACCCCCCCCCCCTGCACCCGAGCTTTTTAAAATAGTAAATGCCACTATTTTTGCAAAATTATTACGAGATCTATTATTCTAGAGAATAATGCATATAAATGCATATATGCATATAAATACAAAAGTAAATCAAATCTTATCCTTGTATAATATACAAGCTGATGTGAGATCCCTGTCTACAGGTGGACTGGAACTATTATCCAGTAGGCAGTCTACTGTATTTTATCAAACCGTTATTAGTATAATAGATCTCGTAATAATTTTGCAAAAATAATGGCATTTACTATTTTTAAAAGATTATTAGCAAATTTACACAAATGGTGCATTCGGAAGACAAAACCAATTTTTCACTTTTGACAATTGAGCACCTGCTACATCCAGATTCTAGGGAGGAAAGGAAGGACGATCTTACTGGATCCCATAGCCTCTCCGAGGCACAAACCAGGCTTTTACACAAACCCCCCCCCCTGCACCCGAGCTTTTTAAAATAGTAAATGCCACTATTTTTGCAAAATTATTACGAGATCTATTATTCTAGAGAATAATGCATATAAATGCATATATGCATATAAATACAAAAGTAAATCAAATCTTATCCTTGTATAATATACAAGCTGATGTGAGATCCCTGTCTACAGGTGGACTGGAACTATTATCCAGTAGGCAGTCTACTGTATTTTATCAAACCGTTATTAGTATAATAGATCTCGTAATAATTTTGCAAAAATAATGGCATTTACTATTTTTAAAAGATTATTAGCAAATTTACACAAATGGTGCATTCGGAAGACAAAACCAATTTTTCACTTTTGACAATTGAGCACCTGCTACATCCAGATTCTAGGGAGGAAAGGAAGGACGATCTTACTGGATCCCATAGCCTCTCCGAGGCACAAACCAGGCTTTTGCACAAACCAGGCTTTTACACAAACCCCCCCCCCCTGCACCCGAGCTTTTTAAAATAGTAAATGCCACTATTTTTGCAAAATTATTACGAGATCTATTATTCTAGAGAATAATGCATATAAATGCATATATGCATATAAATACAAAAGTAAATCAAATCTTATCCTTGTATAATATACAAGCTGATGTGAGATCCCTGTCTACAGGTGGACTGGAACTATTATCCAGTAGGCAGTCTACTGTATTTTATCAAACCGTTATTAGTATAATAGATCTCGTAATAATTTTGCAAAAATAATGGCATTTACTATTTTTAAAAGATTATTAGCAAATTTACACAAATGGTGCATTCGGAAGACAAAACCAATTTTTCACTTTTGACAATTGAGCACCTGCTACATCCAGATTCTAGGGAGGAAAGGAAGGACGATCTTACTGGATCCCATAGCCTCTCCGAGGCACAAACCAGGCTTTTACACAAACCCCCCCCCCCTGCACCCGAGCTTTTTAAAATAGTAAATGCCACTATTTTTGCAAAATTATTACGAGATCTATTATTCTAGAGAATAATGCATATAAATGCATATATGCATATAAATACAAAAGTAAATCAAATCTTATCCTTGTATAATATACAAGCTGATGTGAGATCCCTGTCTACAGGTGGACTGGAACTATTATCCAGTAGGCAGTCTACTGTATTTTATCAAACCGTTATTAGTATAATAGATCTCGTAATAATTTTGCAAAAATAATGGCATTTACTATTTTTAAAAGATTATTAGCAAATTTACACAAATGGTGCATTCGGAAGACAAAACCAATTTTTCACTTTTGACAATTGAGCACCTGCTACATCCAGATTCTAGGGAGGAAAGGAAGGACGATCTTACTGGATCCCATAGCCTCTCCGAGGCACAAACCAGGCTTTTACACAAACCCCCCCCCCCTGCACCCGAGCTTTTTAAAATAGTAAATGCCACTATTTTTGCAAAATTATTACGAGATCTATTATTCTAGAGAATAATGCATATAAATGCATATATGCATATAAATACAAAAGTAAATCAAATCTTATCCTTGTATAATATACAAGCTGATGTGAGATCCCTGTCTACAGGTGGACTGGAACTATTATCCAGTAGGCAGTCTACTGTATTTTATCAAACCGTTATTAGTATAATAGATCTCGTAATAATTTTGCAAAAATAATGGCATTTACTATTTTTAAAAGATTATTAGCAAATTTACACAAATGGTGCATTCGGAAGACAAAACCAATTTTTCACTTTTGACAATTGAGCACCTGCTACATCCAGATTCTAGGGAGGAAAGGAAGGACGATCTTACTGGATCCCATAGCCTCTCCGAGGCACAAACCAGGCTTTTACACAAACCCCCCCCCCCTGCACCCGAGCTTTTTAAAATAGTAAATGCCACTATTTTTGCAAAATTATTACGAGATCTATTATTCTAGAGAATAATGCATATAAATGCATATATGCATATAAATACAAAAGTAAATCAAATCTTATCCTTGTATAATATACAAGCTGATGTGAGATCCCTGTCTACAGGTGGACTGGAACTATTATCCAGTAGGCAGTCTACTGTATTTTATCAAACCGTTATTAGTATAATAGATCTCGTAATAATTTTGCAAAAATAATGGCATTTACTATTTTTAAAAGATTATTAGCAAATTTACACAAATGGTGCATTCGGAAGACAAAACCAATTTTTCACTTTTGACAATTGAGCACCTGCTACATCCAGATTCTAGGGAGGAAAGGAAGGACGATCTTACTGGATCCCATAGCCTCTCCGAGGCACAAACCAGGCTTTTACATAACCCCCCCCCCTGCACCCGAGCTTTTTAAAATAGTAAATGCCATTATTTTTGCAAAATTATTACGAGATCTATTATACTAATAACGGTAAATAAATAATAAATAGTAAATAAATCAAAATCAGTTACATTATTTTATCTTATTCATAGCATAAATGTTCTCGAAGATTACTAAAAAGAAATTGAATTAGACTACAGCAAATTGGCAAACTTTACCTTGTATCTGTTTCCACCGAGTTTGTTTGGGGCGTTCTTCAACATATCAGCAATACTTGTCTCAACATCTCTTTCAGTTGCATTAGTGTGGGTGTTGATACAGGCTTCTGGAAATTTATAAGAATTAATTAATATATATAATTATAATTCACTTTGCTATTCCCCATTCCACAGTCCTCTCGTCCTTCCCACTTCCCTGTCCCCACATCATCCCCACTATTCCCACTTCCCTGTCCCATCGTCCTCCTTACCATTTTCCCCTCCCCTGTCCTTCTTCCTCCCCCACCATCTCCCATTCACCTGTCCCTTTGTCCTCCCCAGCATTCCCCTGTCCCCACCATCCCCAACTCCCCAGTCCCCTCGTCCTCCCCACCATTACCCTCTCCTCTGTCCCCTCGTCTTCCCCACCATACCCCCCTCTCGTCCTCCCCACCATTCCAAACTACCTCATCCGATGCATTCTATAATGGTCTGATGCTTCCATCAGAAAATTGGGAACATCAAATGATCTGATATTCCCATCACTGAAAAATAAGAACAGCTAAAAAAATGAAATGAAAAAAATAAAAAAATAAACTATACTCATGAAATGAACAGTATGGTAAACAACACAGCTCAATTTCAATGCAATGTCACACAAAATTATTAAATCGAAATGAAAATAAATTGAAATCTATGAAAATTCAAATTATCAATACAATCGGAAATATTGAAATAATATCGCAACATAATATAGTGTGGGTTGCTCTTACGTGCAACAGACGGTGCTGTTTTTCAAAAAAGGCATGGTTTTACCTGTCACAAGTGTGGCATCTATACTTATACTCACGAAATGAACGGTATGGTAAACAACATAGCTCAATTGCAATGCAATGTCACAATAACATTTAATAACAATAATAACAATAACATTTAAATATACTTTAAGATATAATCTAGAAGAAAATAAGAACATTGAAACGGTTCATGAACTCGATTTCAATAAAGGACACTATGGGGAACTTTGAAAAACAGTTAATGAGTATAATTAGACAGACTTGTTGCTAGGCAGAGGAGTAAATAATGAGATATATGGCAAATTTTGCAAAATATACGGCACACAAACATTCATACCCAAACAAAGCAAAATGCTAGGTAAGAACAAAGCAGTTGGCCCGTAGGGGAAAGGAGATACCCACAAGACTGGAATACAAGTCATTAACAAGCACACAAGTACTACACTACACAACAACCGCACTACTACCAGAACTGGACGAATCACTACCAAAACAACACATTGCACATCACTACCAAAACAACACAACACAACACAAGCATTGGCAAAGAATTATAGACCAGTTGCACTAACATCCCACATAATAAAATTATTTGAGAGTGATCAGGAGTCAGATTACTAGTTTTATAGAGACCAATGACCTCCACAATCCAGGCCAACAAGGATTTAGAGCAGTTTCTATGATCGAGCCACTGAGATCTATAAAGAATTCTGATCAAGAAAGAGATCTAGGGGTGGTTTTAGATAGAAAACTATAACCTGAGGATCATATTAAGAACATTCTGCGAGGGGCCTATGCTACACTTTTTAACTTTAGAATTGCTTTTAAATACATAGGTCAAAAAGTTTTAAAAGTTTTAAAAGTTTTTTAAACCTCTCGTGTATCATGAGTGTTAAAGCATCAGATGGTGCATTCAGATGATGAATATTACCTAGTTCCTTCATCTGGGAAGAATGAACACATATTGGTGCATTCGGATGATAAAAACTAACTACTGTAGTTTAATTGATCAACAGACTGTATATCATATGCAGACTGTATGTGGATCTGCGGGCCACTCCAAACAACAGCCTGGTGGACCAAGCTCCACCAGGGCTAAAGCACAAAGTGATATAGATGTGATAGAGATATTATATATATATATATATATATATATATATATATATATATATATATATATATATATATATATATATATATATATATATATATATATATATATATATATATATGTCGTACCTAGTAGCCAGAACTCACTTTTTGGCCTACTATTCAAGGCCCGATTTGCCTAATAAGCCAAGTTTTCCTGAATTAATATATTTTCACTAATTTTTTTCTTATGAAATGATAAATCAACCCATTTCATTATGTATGAGGTCAATTTTTTTTTATTGGAGTTAAAATTAACGTAGATATATGACCGAACCTAACCAACCCTACCTAACCTAACCTAACCTATCTTTATAGGTTAGGTTTGGTTAGGTAGCCGAAAAAGTTAGGTTAGGTTAGGTTAGGTAGGTTAGGTAGTCGAAAAACAATTAATTCATGAAAACTTGGCTTATTAGGCAAATCGGGCCTTGCATAGTAGGCTGAGAAGTGCGTTCTGGCTACTAGGTACGACATATATATATATATATATATATATATATATATATATATATATATATATATATATATATATATATATATATATGTCGTACCTAGTCGCCAGAACGCACTTTTCAGCCTACTATGCAAGGCCCGATTTGCCTAATAAGCCAAGTTTTCATGAATTAATATATTTTCTCTATTTTTTTTCTTATGAAATGATAAAGCTATCCATTTCATTATGTATGAGGTCAATTCTTTTTTTATTGGAGTTAAAATTAATAGAGATATATGACCGAACCTAACCTATCTTTATAGGATAGGTTAGGTAGCTGAAAATGTTAGGTTAGGTAGTCGAAAAAACATTAATTCAAGAAAACTTGGCTTATTAGGCAAATCGGGCCTTGCATAGTAGGCTGAGATGTGCGTTCTGGCTACTAGGTACGACACATATATATATATATATATATATATATATATATATATATATATATATATATATATATATATATATATATATATCGGACAATTAGTAAAAAAAAAAAAAAAAAAAAAATTAAATTATTTTACCTTGTACCTAGATCCACCAGGCCTGTTTGGTGCCTGTTTCAGTACTTCAGACATCTGGAAGGTCACATCCTCCTCCTCAACTTGTGGATGTGCGTTGATAGATGATTCTGTAAAATTAAGTTATTTATATAATAATAAATTCAGTATAACAATAATATTCTGTAAAATTAAAAGTAATTTATACATCAATCAGATAAAACTCTCCAGAGATGGTGATACACAACATATAAAGGACAAGTTTCAGAACAAAATATGCATTTAGGAATAAGGTTTTGTACATGTAGGTAGCACATGAGAAAATAAGTGGAAGGTGATCAAGTTTATATTAACATGTTAATGACTTTGTTAAGGCTTTGCAAGAATGAAAAAATATTAATAATATAATATCACCTACCAATTAATTGTACATCATTTATAAGTCAATTATTTGCATTATTATTATTCAATACTAATGATATAAAAATGCATTTTGTAATCTACTATTTATGCAAGTATTAAGCACAGGATCATGAAATAAACTGCAAAATACTGTAATGGATAAACCAATTAATTTTACATTTTCCTATAGCTAAGTCAGTCAGTTCTATTAGCAGCAGAGAACAATTATGCCCAACCTCTATTAAATGAAACAATCTTAAGAGCAAGTGATAGAAATATAATCATTTATGCTTGGGATTATGGAATGGTTCCAAATATGAAAAATATCAAGTTTTTTGGTTAAAATTTTTTAACTTAAAATTTACATTTTTAAGTGAATTTATGACCATAATAATTGAATCACTAATATGATTCACTAATATATAATCCTAATAATAATCACTAATATATAATCCATTGAGCATGCTGCATCTCTTTCAGTCTCTTTGCAATTTGAACAAGAGGGTTTTTAATTGATCGAACCATATTCTTAAAGTAAAGTAAATGAGATGTATTCCATATTTTGCAAAATATACGATGAAGGCACACAAACATTCATGCCAAAACTGAAGGGCAGGATTTATGAGGAGACATTAGAGGCATTAAATATTCCAAACTAGAAGACAGAAGGAAAAGAGGAGATATGATCACTACGTACAAAACAGTAACAGGAATTGATAAACTTGATAGGGAAGATTTCCCGAGACCTGGAATTTCAAGAACAAGAGGTTATAGATTTAAACGAACTAAACAAAGATGCCGAAGAAATGTAAGACAATTCACTTTTGCAAACAGAATGGTAAACGGTTGGAACATGTTAGGTGAGAAGGTGGTGGAGGCCAAATCCGTCAAAAGTTTCAAAGCATTATATGACAAAGAGTGCTGGGAAAATGGGACACCACGAGTGTAGCTCTCCATCCATCTGATTGATAACCCAAATGAATTTTTCATGGATATGATACCAACATCAAATCATAAATCAGATGTGATCCTATCCCCACTGGATTTTGAAGAAGCCATAGACAGTATGCCTATGCACTCTGCACCAGGCCCTGACTCTTGGAACTCTATATTCATCAAGAACTGTAAAAAACGTTATCGCAGGCCCTTCACATTCTTTGGAGACAAAGCCAAGATACTGGCATTGTCCCTGACATACTAAAAACCGCAGAGATAGCACCGCCCCATAAAGGAGGAAATAAGGCAGAGGCAAAAAACTACAGACCGATAGCACTAACATCGCACATCATAAAAATCTTTGAGAGAATGCTAAGAAGTAAGATCACAAAATACATGGAATCACAGCATCTCCATAACCCCAGACAACATGGTTTCAGAACAGGGCGCTCTTGCCTATCACAGTTGCTGGACCACTCTGACATGGCACTAGATGCCATGGAAGACAAACAAAACGCTTTGACAAAAAAAAGCCTTTGACAAATGTGACCATTGTGTTATTGCACATAAAATGCGTTCAAAAGGAATTACCGGAAAAATAGGCAGATGGATATACAACTTCCTGACTAATAGAACCCAATGTGTAGTAGTCAACAAAATAAAATCTGGACCATCAACCGTAAAGAGCTCAGTCCCCAAGCGTACTGTGCTTGCTCCAATACTTTTTCTCATCCTCATATCGGACATAGACAAGGACACAACCTATAGTACTTGATCATCCTTTGCAGATGACACTAGAATCTTCACGAGAGTAGGCAACATAGAGGACACGGCAAACCTCCAATCAGATGTAAATCAGGTCTTTCTATGGGCTACAGAAAATAACATGGTGATTAACGAACATAAGTTTCAGCTCATGCGCTACGGAAAAAATAAAAAATATAAAAACGGAAACCACTTACAAAACTCAGTCAAATCATAACATTGAACGGAAAAGCAACGTAAAGGATTTGGGTGTACTGATGTCAGAAGGCCTTACATTTAAAGAACACAATAAAGTAGCCGTCACAACTGCAAGAAAAATGACAGGATAGATAACAAGAACTTTTCACACTAGAGATGCTATACCGATGATGATAGTTTTCAAGACGCTAGTGCTCTCTAGAGTGGAATACTGCTGCATAATGAAAGCCCCTTTCAAAGCTGGAGAAATTACTGACCTATACTTATGCATTTATCTTCGGTTTAACACAACAGGCACCAGACACACGCTAGGCATCATACACACTAGGATAAAACAAACATTAGGCCAGAAGTCAGAAAAGAATTCAAAGAATTTTACTGGAAAGGCTTGCTGTTAGGAAAGGAAGTAATTGAGATGAATTAATGCACAGTATGTCAATTTTGTGAAATATATGATAAAGGAACAAAAACATTTATACCAAAACAAAGATGCAGAACTAGGAAACAGGATTTGTTCAACTGAAATTTCAAGACGGACAGAGACCAAAAGACACAAAAATGGAATCAATATACGAAGAGGCCAAACCCCCAAACATACCAGTAATACAAAGAGAAACAACTACACGGCAGTGAGGAGAGAGGCAGAAAGAAATTTTGAAAAAAAGGAACAAACAAATGTAAAGTAGAACAAATCATATTCTATAAATACAGCAACAACCAATTGCAGGTAAAGGATAATATTCAGAGCTTTTAAATGCATGGATGGCGAAATACTCAAGAAATTGTTCACGACTTTTGTTAGACCAAAGTTGGAATATGCAGCGGTTGTATGGTGCCCATATCTTAAGAAGCACATAAACAAACTGGAAAAGGTGCAAAGACATGCTACTAAGTGGCTCCCAGAACTGAAGGACAAGAACTATGAGGAGAGGTTAGAGGCATTAAATATACCAAATATACTACACAAATATATATACTACACATGCACAATAAACTACCCTACACAGGCTGAGTATGGTGTGTACAATAAATTATTAGCTAAAAGATAAGACTGAGTTTGTATAAATGGGGGTTAAGTCAGAGTGGGAAAATGTAAGTGGAGTGCCTAAAAACCCTGTCCTGGGACCTCTGTAATTCATAATATATACAAATAATTTAGACTCAGGTTTGATCAGCAATATTTGAAAATTTCCAGACGATACAAAAGGGATTTTTTTCTGGATTCAGGATTATTTTTTTATGGCTGAAAACAGGTTTTCAGCAATAAAAGAAATACAGTATTGCTGGAACAACCGTCGACATCTTCAAGAGAAAACCTGAACATCTTCAAGAAGTGAAGATGACCTTGAGAAGAAGTATAGGTTGGGAGAAGTATAGGTTAGGAATTGTCTCCAAAGAATTCTCAAAGAATTACTCGTTATTGCTATCCAAGATAATTAGACGAGCCAAAGCTAAATACTACGAAGATAAATTTACCCAAATAAAGAGTACCTTACCTAAAAATATGTATGTACCTTACGTAAATAAACATTTGATTTTGAAGTGCCGGACAAACAAGGCTGTGGTGGATATGTGGGCCTGAGGGGCCTGTCCAAGCAACAGCCTGTTGGACCAAGCTCTCACATGTCAAGCCTGGCCTTGGAAGGGCTTGGTGAGTAGAACAACTACCAGAACCCTATAATGCATGTATCAAGGTGTCCAGGCAGTGAGCACCACATAATGCAGTGCAGTCCTGTAAGAATAAGCACAGTAAGTATGGGCATGGAGGGGGTGCAGCAGTGGCTTGTGAAGGGCTGGAGAGTAAATGGACATGCCCAGGGGTAAAAAGCATTAGGGTAACAGAACATAGCCCATAAAAATAGTAATGACAATGAATGAATAATTATATGAATGCAATAATACTTCATATCTCAATAGGAATACTAAGCAGGATGCAAGACAAGGTACTGGTGGTGATAGTGGTTGGTACAAGTCCTCACATCCCCACAGACACCAGTAACAGCCCTCACCTCCCAACACAGTACCCTTGTAGCGAGTTAATCTTATACTCGCTTCATTATCTTATAGCATAACTAATTAACACTAATTACAGAAGCTACACAGGTGATACTTTGGTGTGAGTTGAGCGCACTGAGCGTCGGTATCGCTACACCCTTGTTCCTTAACAACCCTTTGGACCTTTATTACAGAAAAATAGAATCAATTAATTTAATAAAATATAAAATATAAGTGCTTACTTACGATAATACTATCGGTGGAACACAAAATCTTCTTCTTCTTGATAGTAGGTGCAGTTTGCATGAAGGGTTAGTCCTCGCCATGACTGAACTGACGACAAAATGGCCGATGTGTTGATATGGCGTCAGGTGACGCTGTGACGTCACAGGTGAGGGACGCTTTGCGCATTACTCCCTCGTACTTAAAAAGTACTACAGGTACTTTTTGGTTTTTTTTTGAATATGGCAGAAGTTGGACAGCTTTTCAAATCATTATAAGGGAGTGAGTTCCATAGACTAGGTCCCTTTATTTACATAGAGTGTTTACATAGATTAAGTTTGACTCTGGGGATATCAAAGAGATATTTATGTCTGGTGGGGACGTGGCCATGTGTTCTATTACATCTGTCCAGGAAGAGTTTCAGAACAGGGTTTGCAGTTAGAAAAAGGGCTTTATAAACGTAATTTACACAGGAGAATGTATGGAGTGAATTTGTTTAGCATGTTTAAGGATTTGAACAAGGGAGCTGTGTGTTGTCTGAAGGTAGAGTTATTTATTGTCCTGATAGCAGATTTTTACTGGATGATGATGGGCTTGAGGTAGTTTGCAGAGGTTGAACCCCAAGCACAAACACCATAAGAATGATAGGGATAGATAAGTGCATAATAGAGTGAGAGGAGAGCAGAGTAGGGTACATAATATCTGATCTTAAACAGTATACCAACTGTTTTAGAAACCTTTTTAGTTATGTGTTGTATATGGGTGCGGAAGTTGAGTCTCTTGTCTAAGTATAGGCTAAGAAACTTTCCATCATTTTTATTGCTAATGTTTACATTATCTATCTGAAGCTGAATTGCATTTGTTGATTTGTTTCCAAATAAGATATAGTAGGTCTTTTCTATGTTTTGTGTGAGGTTTGTTGGTTGACATCCACAAGTAGACTTTTTTTAATTAATTGTTTACAACATTATTTAACAGGAGTGGGTTGGGGTCAGAGTAGATGAGTAGTATCATCAGCCAACAATATAGGTTTAAGTATGTTAGAGACATTAGGGAGATCATTGATGTATATAAGAAACAGGAGGGTCCTAGGATGCTGCTCTGTGGCACCTTTACGGTAATTAAGTGGTAGAGTGGGAGAGGTTATATCATTGATGGCTTCATATTGGTGTCTGTTACTAAGATAGGATCGGATATAGTTTAGGGCAAGGCCACGGATTCCATAATGGTGGAATTTAAGTAAGAGGTAGTTATGGTTAACAGTATCAAAGGCCTTTCTCAGGCCGATGAAGAGTTCAATTGGAAACTCACTTTTGTCAAGGGCTGAGAAGATTAAGTCAAGCAGACTAACAATAGCATCATTGGTACTCTTTTGGGAGCGGAAGCCAAACTGACAGGGACTTAGTATATTGAATTTTACAAGATTGGAGTAGAGCTGTTTGTAAAAAAAAAAAAAATAATTTTGATAATATAGGTAGATTCGATATGGGTCTGTAATTATTTATGTCTGCCGTGTTACCTCCTTTATGAACTGGCGTTACTCTTGCTTTTTTAAGGATATCAGGGAAGGTATGACACTCTAGGGATTTGTTGAACAGCAGTGCTATGGATGGTGCAAGGGCATGGGTGGCACGCCTGTGTACCATCGATGGTATTTCACTAATGTTCCCAGCTTTGGTTTTTAGCGAGTGAATGATGGACACAACATCTGTAGGGCTGACCGGAGAGAGGAGAAGAGAGTTTGGATAGCTGCGTGAAAGATATGTGGTAACATATGTCTGAGTCTCTGGGATTTTTCGGGCAAGGTGAGCACCAAACGATGAAAAGAAGCTATTAAATTCAGTTGCTGTTTCAAGATCTGTTGCAGGTGTATAACCATCCTTGGAGATTTTTATCTTATTATGTGAATGTTGTTTAGCTCCTAGGATGGTAGAGATGGCTCTCCATGTGCTTTTTATGTTGCCTTTTGCTTCTTTGAATCTATTCTCGTAATAGGAACGCTTTGCTCTTATTATACTATTATTATACTTATATTATATTATTATTATACTTATTATTAATTATGCGGATCAGGACATCACCTGATCAAACACATCAAACATCGTTTGACCACCATCAAACACACACACGGCGAGTCATCTACGTAGGTATTTATTGGGTGCTGGTATTCATATAACTTTTGGTGACCGTTTTTGCTGATTTTCTTCTAGAGAATGTTATTGCGAACACGTTGGTACCAAAATGAAATACATAGCTCGAGAACTAAGGTCAGGAGAGTAAAAAGAGTATACACATTTTTGTTTTGACGCTTAATTAAGGTTATTGTGAGTACTCATCGCCTGCCTAGAAACTGGAACTAGTAATTCCATCTATCATACATATCATACAAGAGGAGCCACACATCTATGGATCATCCAATAAAATCAGCAGACTTCTAGATGTTACTACTGCTCGGCTTAGACTCGGTTACAAGTATCTCTGGGAATTCTCATTATCTGCTGATGTAGACCTGACCAAATGTAAACTGTGTCAACAAAATTATTCGCACACCCTCCGTCACTATGTGATGGAGTGCGAAAAGATACATGAATTTAGAGACAATTCTATAACCAATGTTCCAGCGATGTGTCAATATTTCATTCAAAATGATCTGCTACCAGAAATTTTAGCCAAATATCCCCAGTTTGCTAACTGTAGATAACAACTAAGTGATTGTAACCTATCCACCGCTGCCCACTGGATGGGGGACGGTGTGCAGGACAAACATATAAATTTTGATACTAGCTCTCCACATATGTCAGTTGCTTAATTTAGAACCTGTACTTGAGGTCGATCTCGAACCCATTGTTGATGTGATGACTTATATTGAATTTTGTAACTAGCTCATCAAGATTGTAACTTGCTTAGCTAAATGAATTGTGGGGTTCAGTCCCTGAGCCCATTATGTGCCTCTGTAACCCTTTCCACAACCGCCCACAAGATGGGTATGGGGTGCATAATGGGGTGGGGTGTCTTGGCCAAACGTGCCACATCAAAACCACAAGTTGACATTGAATGTGAATTAACAATGAGACAAGTAAGATTTATACTAATACATTTATACTAACTCTGTTGAGCGTTGACCATTTATACATCAAATCTGTTGATGTGAGCACTTTAGTTTAGTCTGCCATTTAAAGAAAAAAAGAGCATATCAATGGTATATCACAGAAAACGAATTTATCATAAACTCATGTATTTGTCTTATCATATTGAACTGCATTCATATTTTTAATATATAACAATATGAATATACAAATTTCTGTAAATCCCCTACCTTGTTGGAATCTGTGGAAATGAATGAGCAAATGTGCTGGCTGAAGGCGCTGAAGGAAACCACATTGGTTTCATTTTGGATACAAATGTCCATGGAAATTCAAAATGGAAACTAATTATATAGTTGAACCTGCAGAGACGAGTTTAAGAATCTGTGTTGAGAGTGATGGACACAGCCTTCACAATTATACTTCAGAGAATGTAAACATCTAAGAGTCATTAGAAATATGTGTAGAATAATAAACCCTACATTGTTTGAGTTAGGGAAAACACCATTTGTGATATATAGATACTATAGCTGTTCCTAAAGATTCACCCTTTTTTGCACCAGCAAGATAACATATAAGATTTTAAGAGTTGACGAATGTTAATATTCTTGTTTGATAAACTGTGAACTTGAGACATAGTTAATAAGAACATATTAACACAACAAAATGTTTTCAAAATCCTTAACACCACTTTCCAGCAACTTATATAATTTATATAAATTATTTTAGAGAATAATACATAAATTATATATTTAAACATGATATAGTGTTTAGTGGAATGTATAAGGAGTCAAATTGTGTTAAAAAGAGCAATTTTTAGAAAATTTGGAAAAATACTTTTTTCTGTTCAAATTATAACTAAATGGATTATAAAGGTTTCACTCAGCCAATATATATCATTCACAATTTATTAATGAATTTTACAAAAAAACACCATAAATTTTATATTTAAACATGTAAAAACTATTTGTTTTACATTTGGAAGAAAATAATTGTAGAAAAACAATTTATAATTAAACCTTTGTGTTTGGATTTTTTGAGTAAAAGTTTCTCAAAGGCTCTCCTGCACCATTCTCAATGCAAATCATTCCCACACCTATGGCAAGAGATAGGCGAACGTTGTGTAGATGATTTGTGTTTGCTGGGAAGTGATAGCCGAGGCTATTTGAACCACTTCCACGCCGGCACTCGGATGGTAATCTTGGGCATAGCATTTTATCAAATCACCTCATTCTTTGGGGCACACGTGAGGAACACAAATGCAAACAAGCCTGAATGGTCCCCAGGACTATATACAACTGAAAACTCACACCCCAGAAGTGACTCGAACCCATACTCCCACAACTGGTATGTACAGGGACGCCTTAATCCGCTTGACCATCACGACTGGACATAAGGAAGTGATAGCCGAGGCTATTTGAACCACTTCCCCGCCGGCACTCGGATGGTAATCTTGGGCATAGCATTTTATCAAATCACCTCATTCTTTGGGGCACACGTGAGGAACACAAATGCAAACAAGCCTGAATGGTCCCCAGGACTATATACAACTGAAAACTCACACCCCAGAAGTGACTCGAACCCATACTCCCACAACTGGTATGTACAGGGACGCCTTAATCCGCTTGACCATCACGACCGGACATAAGGAAGTGATAGCCGAGGCTATTTGAACCACTTCCCCGCCGGCACTCGGATGGTAATCTTGGGCATAGCATTTTATCAAATCACCTCATTCTTTGGGGCACACGTGAGGAACACAAATGCAAACAAGCCTGAATGGTCCCCAGGAATATATACAACTGAAAACTCACACCCCAGAAGTGACTCGAACCCATACTCCCACAACTGGTATGTACAGGGACGCCTTAATCCGCTTGACCATCACGACCGGACATAAGGAAGTGATAGCCGAGGCTATTTGAACCAATTCCCCGCCGGCACTCGGATGGTAATCTTGGGCATAGCATTTTATCAAATCACCTCATTCTTTGGGGCACACGTGAGGAACACAAATGCAAACAAGCCTGAATGGTCCCCAGGACTATATACAACTGAAAACTCACACCCCAGAAGTGACTCGAACCCATACTCCCACAACTGGTATGTACAGGGACGCCTTAATCCGCTTGACCATCACGACCGGACATAAGGAAGTGATAGCCGAGGCTATTTGAACCACTTCCCCGCCGGCACTCGGATGGTAATCTTGGGCATAGCATTTTATCAAATCACCTCATTCTTTGGGGCACACGTGAGGAACACAAATGCAAACAAGCCTGAATGGTCCCCAGGACTATATACAACTGAAAACCCCAATAGTCCTGGGGACCATTCAGGCTTGTTTGCATTTGTGTTCCTCACGTGTGCCCCAAAGAATGAGGTGATTTGATAAAATGCTATGCCCAAGATTACCATCCGAGTGCCGGCGGGGAAGTGGTTCAAATAGCCTCGGCTATCACTTCCTTATGTCCGGTCGTGATGGTCAAGCGGATTAAGGCGTCCCTGTACATACCAGTTGTGGGAGTATGGGTTCGAGTCACTTCTGGGGTGTGAGTTTTCAGTTGTATATAGTCCTGGGGACCATTCAGGCTTGTTTGCATTTGTGTTCCTCACGTGTGCCCCAAAGAATGAGGTGATTTGATAAAATGCTATGCCCAAGATTACCATCCGAGTGCCGGCGGGGAAGTGGTTCAAATAGCCTCGGCTATCACTTCCTTATGTCCGGTCGTGATGGTCAAGCGGATTAAGGCGTCCCTGTACATACCAGTTGTGGGAGTATGGGTTCGAGTCACTTCTGGGGTGTGAGTTTTCAGTTGTATATAGTCCTGGGGACCATTCAGGCTTGTTTGCATTTGTGTTCCTCACGTGTGCCCCAAAGAATGAGGTGATTTGATAAAATGCTATGCCCAAGATTACCATCCGAGTGCCGGCGGGGAAGTGGTTCAAATAGCCTCGGCTATCACTTCCTTATGTCCGGTCGTGATGGTCAAGCGGATTAAGGCGTCCCTGTACATACCAGTTGTGGGAGTATGGGTTCGAGTCACTTCTGGGGTGTGAGTTTTCAGTTGTATATAGTCCTGGGGACCATTCAGGCTTGTTTGCATTTGTGTTCCTCACGTGTGCCCCAAAGAATGAGGTGATTTGATAAAATGCTATGCCCAAGATTACCATCCGAGTGCCGGCGGGGAAGTGGTTCAAATAGCCTCGGCTATCACTTCCTTATGTCCGGTCGTGATGGTCAAGCGGATTAAGGCGTCCCTGTACATACCAGTTGTGGGAGTATGGGTTCGAGTCACTTCTGGGGTGTGAGTTTTCAGTTGTATATAGTCCTGGGGACCATTCAGGCTTGTTTGCATTTGTGTTCCTCACGTGTGCCCCAAAGAATGAGGTGATTTGATAAAATGCTATGCCCAAGATTACCATCCGAGTGCCGGCGGGGAAGTGGTTCAAATAGCCTCGGCTATCACTTCCTTATGTCCTGTCGTGATGGTCAAGCGGATTAAGGCGTCCCTGTACATACCAGTTGTGGGAGTATGGGTTCGAGTCACTTCTGGGGTGTGAGTTTTCAGTTGTATATAGTCCTGGGGACCATTCAGGCTTGTTTGCATTTGTGTTCCTCACGTGTGCCCCAAAGAATGAGGTGATTTGATAAAATGCTATGCCCAAGATTACCATCCGAGTGCCGGCGGGGAAGTGGTTCAAATAGCCTCGGCTATCACTTCCTTATGTCCGGTCGTGATGGTCAAGCGGATTAAGGCGTCCCTGTACATACCAGTTGTGGGAGTATGGGTTCGAGTCACTTCTGGGGTGTGAGTTTTCAGTTGTATATAGTCCTGGGGACCATTCAGGCTTGTTTGCATTTGTGTTCCTCACGTGTGCCCCAAAGAATGAGGTGATTTGATAAAATGCTATGCCCAAGATTACCATCCGAGTGCCGGCGGGGAAGTGGTTCAAATAGCCTCGGCTATCACTTCCTTATGTCCGGTCGTGATGGTCAAGCGGATTAAGGCGTCCCTGTACATACCAGTTGTGGGAGTATGGGTTCGAGTCACTTCTGGGGTGTGAGTTTTCAGTTGTATATAGTCCTGGGGACCATTCAGGCTTGTTTGCATTTGTGTTCCTCACGTGTGCCCCAAAGAATGAGGTGATTTGATAAAATGCTATGCCCAAGATTACCATCCGAGTGCCGGCGGGGAAGTGGTTCAAATAGCCTCGGCTATCACTTCCTTATGTCCGGTCGTGATGGTCAAGCGGATTAAGGCGTCCCTGTACATACCAGTTGTGGGAGTATGGGTTCGAGTCACTTCTGGGGTGTGAGTTTTCAGTTGTATATAGTCCTGGGGACCATTCAGGCTTGTTTGCATTTGTGTTCCTCACGTGTGCCCCAAAGAATGAGGTGATTTGATAAAATGCTATGCCCAAGATTACCATCCGAGTGCCGGCGGGGAAGTGGTTCAAATAGCCTCGGCTATCACTTCCTTATGTCCGGTCGTGATGGTCAAGCGGATTAAGGCGTCCCTGTACATACCAGTTGTGGGAGTATGGGTTCAAGTCACTTCTGGGGTGTGAGTTTTCAGTTGTATATAGTCCTGGGGACCATTCAGGCTTGTTTGCATTTGTGTTCCTCACGTGTGCCCCAAAGAATGAGGTGATTTGATAAAATGCTATGCCCAAGATTACCATCCGAGTGCCGGCGGGGAAGTGGTTCAAATAGCCTCGGCTATCACTTCCTTATGTCCGGTCGTGATGGTCAAGCGGATTAAGGCGTCCCTGTACATACCAGTTGTGGGAGTATGGGTTCGAGTCACTTCTGGGGTGTGAGTTTTCAGTTGTATATAGTCCTGGGGACCATTCAGGCTTGTTTGCATTTGTGTTCCTCACGTGTGCCCCAAAGAATGAGGTGATTTGATAAAATGCTATGCCCAAGATTACCATCCGAGTGCCGGCGGGGAAGTGGTTCAAATAGCCTCGGCTATCACTTCCTTATGTCCGGTCGTGATGGTCAAGCGGATTAAGGCGTCCCTGTACATACCAGTTGTGGGAGTATGGGTTCGAGTCACTTCTGGGGTGTGAGTTTTCAGTTGTATATAGTCCTGGGGACCATTCAGGCTTGTTTGCATTTGTGTTCCTCACGTGTGCCCCAAAGAATGAGGTGATTTGATAAAATGCTATGCCCAAGATTACCATCCGAGTGCCGGCGGGGAAGTGGTTCAAATAGCCTCGGCTATCACTTCCTTATGTCCGGTCGTGATGGTCAAGCGGATTAAGGCGTCCCTGTACATACCAGTTGTGGGAGTATGGGTTCGAGTCACTTCTGGGGTGTGAGTTTTCAGTTGTATATAGTCCTGGGGACCATTCAGGCTTGTTTGCATTTGTGTTCCTCACGTGTGCCCCAAAGAATGAGGTGATTTGATAAAATGCTATGCCCAAGATTACCATCCGAGTGCCGGCGGGGAAGTGGTTCAAATAGCCTCGGCTATCACTTCCTTATGTCCGGTCGTGATGGTCAAGCGGATTAAGGCGTCCCTGTACATACCAGTTGTGGGTGTATGGGTTCGAGTCACTTCTGGGGTGTGAGTTTTCAGTTGTATATAGTCCTGGGGACCATTCAGGCTTGTTTGCATATATATATATATATATATATATATATATATATATATATATATATATATATATATATATATATATATATATATATGTATATAAATCGGAAAAAATACAGGTGAATTGATCACTGGACATTGCGAGCTGGCCGCCAACCATTTATTTTCATTGATGGGAGAGGTGGAGCCCACAGAGTGCTTCAAAACATGAAGCACAACTCGGTATTTCATCCACAATATACTGCGAGCGGCCGTCCCCGTATATATTAGAGTAACGACGCTTTTTAAAGCTGAGCGAAGCATTCTGGTCAATATATTATAGATTTCCGTGGTTTAGTTAGTTAGGTTCTGTCAAGGTAATACTCGTTATTACGGGCATTGTTTATTGGAGTGATGCTTCCATCTTTAGGTGCTGAGTTGCCCAGGTCAGTGCTGAGTAGAAGAGACCAGGTCAGTGTTGAGTAGAAGAGATCAAGTCAGTGCTGAATAGAAGAGACCAAGTCAGTGTTCAGCAGAAGTAACCAGGTCAGTGCTGAGCAGAAGAGACCAGGTCAGTGCTGAGCAGAAGAGACACGTCAGTGCTGAGCAGAAGAGACCAGGTCAGTGCTGAGTAGAAGAGACCATGTCAGTGTTGAGCAGAAGTAACCAGGTCAGTGTTGAGCAGAAGTAACCAGGTCAGTGTTGAGTAGAAGAGACCAGGTCAGTGCTGTGCAGAAGAGACCAGGTCAGTGCTGAGCAGAAGAGACCAGGTCAGTGTTGAGCTGAAGAGATCAGGTCAGTGCTGAGCAGAAGAGACCAGGTAAGTTTTGAGGAGAAGAGACCAGGTCAGTGCTGAGCAGAAGCGACCACGTCAGTGTTGAGCAGAAGAGTTCAGATCAGTGCTGAGCAAAAGAGACCAGGTCAGTGCTGAGCAGAAGAGACCAAGTCAGCTGAGCAGAAGAGACTAGGTCAGTGCTAAGCAGAAGAGACCAAGTCAGTGCTGAGCAGAAGAGACCAAGTCAGCTGAGCAGAAGAGACCAGGTCAGTGTTGAGCAGAAGAGACCAAGTCAGCGCTGAGCTGAAGAGACCAGGTCAGTGCTGAGCAGAAGAGAGCAAGTCAGTGCTGAGCAGAAGAAACCAGGTCAGTACTGAGCAGAAGAGACTAGGTCAGTGCTGAGCACAAGAGACCAGGTCAGTGCTGAGTAGAAGACACAAAATGATTGCTGAGCTAAGAAAATCTTTTTGGCCAAAGAAATAACTTCCTGGAAGTTCAAATTAATCACCAAGCAGAGATAAGCATAAAGAAAACCATACGAGAAAGTTATCCAATTTCCAGTTCACATAAAACGTATGAGCTAATAAATGCCTGGAAGGGCTCCCTTCCTCTCTGTCTTTATGACTCTCTCACTCTCCCTCCTATCCCCTCTCTTCTCCTCCTTCGCATCTCTGTATTCCTTCCTTCTCTCACTCTTTGCTTATAAAATATTTACACTATCTTCATCCACCAGGGGAGCCGGTCGGCCGAGCGGACAGCACGCTGGACTTGTGATCCTGTGGTCCTGGGTTCGATCCCAGGCGCCGGCGAGAAACAATGGGCAGAGTTTCTTTCACCCTATGCCCCTGTTACCTAGCAGTAAAATAGGTACCTGGGTGTTAGTCAGATGTCACGGGCTGCTTCCTGGGGGTGGAGGCCTGGTCGAGGACCGGGCCGCGGGGACACTAAAAAAAAAAGCCCCGAAATCATCTCAAGATAACCTCAAGATAACCAGTTCTCCATCGCTCCCTCACTGTCTCCATCCATCCATCCTTTCTTCCCTCCCTCTCTTTCTCTCTCTCTCTCTCTCTCTCTCTCTCTCTCTCTCTCTCTCTCTCTCCATCCTTCCTCCCCCTTTCTTCCCTCCCTCTCTTTCTCTCTCTCTCTCTCTCTCTCTCTCTCTCTCTCTCTCTCTCTCTCTCTCTCTCTCTCTCTCTCTCTCTCTCTCTCTCTCTCTCTTTCTCTCTCTCTCTCTCTCTCTCTCTCTCTCTCTCTCTCTCTCTCTCTCTCTCTCTCTCTCTCTCTCTCTCTCCATCCTTCCTCCCCCTTCCTTCCTTTCCCTTTCTCGGGACAAACTACACATCTGGCCACCGCCTCATACAACGTACCACAAGCCGGATATATTTATTAAAAAACATAGAGTTTGTAATGCTTCAGTGGAGGGTAGAGCCGTGGCACCTATATGGTTAGCGGTAAATATTCCACCGTGTGTGATCAACCCATTCTAAAACCACAAGTATTCGTCTAAGGATCGACAGTCAATCCATGACTAATAATAGTAGGCATCCATCAGTCATTGAAGACTATGGGCTGCGCTCTGGTTGTCGGTTTGGAGTGACCACTCCAGGGCGCTTACTCTGGGTAGGTTGATACGGGGGAGAAGCTGTTATCCATGCAGCAGGTCCCCCCCTCTCCACGGCGCCTCCATATGTATAAATAGAGACTAATATCTTTGTTATTACATATGTAAGAACCAGGGTTTTCTTTTTCATTATTTACTAGCAGTACCCGGCCACACGTTGCTGTGGCTCAGCAACACATGTATGTTGCTGAGCCACAGCAACCTTCCCTGTCCCCCAGTCCTCTCCACCATACTCCCCTCACCTGTCTCTTCGGCCTCCCAACCATTCCCCACTCCACCGTCCCCTCGTCCACCCCACCATTCCCCACTCCACCATCCCCTCTTCCTTCCCACCATCCCCTCTTCCTTCCCACCATGCCCCACTCCCCTGTCCCATTGTTCTCCTCACCATTCTTCATTCCCCCATCCCCTCGTCCCCACCATCCCAAATTCCCCCATCCCCTCGTCCTTTCCCACCATTACCCCTCCCTTGACCCTCGTCCTCCCCACCTTCTCTCATTTCTGTAGGTAGAATATATTCATCCCATCTCAGTTTGTCACGTATGATTTATATGTTTGATATTTTCACATTATGTATATATATTAGTTTTACTGCTATATTGTGCTTTATACTTATTCTTACAAGGATTATGGTGTGGCAGTATTGTATGCTGTATTCCGTTGTATTAGAGAGAGATCAGGAAATGGCGTCTTTGGGTAGACATGTCCAACTCCTGTCCCAGTGTGTGAGGTGTCAGTTAACTGGTCCTGTTCCCAGTTTGTGTGCTTTTGAGAATGCTTTTATATATCTAAGTTAATTTTATATTAGGGAGGAATATTCCAGAATGTGTATAATAGTGACGTTGTATGTTATTTATGTTTGTGAGTGATTACTTCCGTATGTAGTGTGTTAATTTAGAGAATGTATCAGATGTCTTGGTTACTGTGTATGAGTGAGGCAAGCGTCTGTGGGAGGGAGGAGAGAGAGAGAGAGAGACCAGCTCAGAAGCAGTGTGGAGTTGGACCTGGGAACATCTCTTTTATAAAGTCATTGTATATTATATTGTTGAGGTAAATAGTTGTCCAGTGGAGATATTTTGTCATATAATAATCTCCAAGTTCTAAGATTATAGCGTTATAGTCTTAATTTGTGTATGTGTCCTCTCCCTCATGAGTAACTGATGCTTTCACTATATATATCACAGGGGTTTTATTATCATACCCTTAGATCTAATTGAAGTATAATAGGCGTAGGGAAATATTTAGCCCTGTAAAGAAGCACGAGCACACCTCAAGTAGCGGAGTGGGTAATAGTTGCTCCCCGAGTGGTCCGGGCTTTCTTTTGCACATCGAACACTCCTTCTTGATTTAATGCCACCCTGAGATGGTGCTTCTTTTGCTGGCTCCTACAAACTTGTGTCACCTTCCTTGATGAACGAAGACTGTCGTCCTCCTCTGGGCCATCTACTATCTTGAAACATTCGTCATCTCTTACACAGACGAGTCGCCCCACCATCAACGGGTCTGTACTCATGGTCGCCGCAGCTTTCCTTATCTCACTGCTTATCTGGTAAAGCTTCACACGAACCTCTCCTTTCGGGGGGACCAGCCTGGGCCTCTGAACAGTGACGGCTGTCGTCGGCTTTACTGACATGGCAACAAACAGCCACAGCATGCCCAACAGGGGCTAGAGCGCCAGACGTATGAGGAGGGCTCTCGAAGATGTGCCCTCTCTGAAATATCAAGCACGGGAAAAGTATCTTGGCCAATCTCGAGGCCGTCTTTTAGGACGTCACGATCCTGCACGGGGCTCATTAGATCCTACAGGTAACGTTCTTCTTGGATACCTTGGTAATCTGGTGCCATGAAGGTCTGGAAGATTCTGCGTCGCCGTCCACTAAGCGGGAAAATGTCCTTGACCAACTCTGAGTCCTCGCCATATTATCACCTCATAACTCTCTCCAACACATGTATTCTGACCTTACGTGTAATTACTGGGTTTTCACCAGAGACCTGCAATTGCTCCTTGCACTTGCTAGAGTCCACAGTGAGTTACCCAAGGAGCTAAGAAGACACCGACGCACCAGTGGCCGAGATAACAGCCAGAAGTAATGATATCTCCCAATATGCAAGCATACGCTTGCGTCAGGGGTCGTCGTCCTGCCCTTGGAAGTTGGCTAGAGGGCTTAGAACGCTAGGGGTCATACACCAATATTGATAGTTGGTGCAAGGCTGTGAAGCAGCTTTACCCTTAAGATAGTTGGTGCAAGGCTGTGTAGCAGCTCTACCCTTGAGATAGTTGGTGCAAGGCTGTGAAGCAGCTCTACCCTTGAGATAGTTGGTGCAAGGCTGTGTAGCAGCTCTACCCTTGAGATAGTTGGTGCAAGGCTGGGAAGCAGCTCTACCCTTGAGATAGTTGGTGCAAGGCTGTGGAGCAGCTCTACCCTTGAGATAGTTGGTGCAAGGCTGTGTAGCAGCTCTACCCTTGAGATAGTTGGTGCAAGGCTGTGTAGCAGCTCTACCCTTGAGATAGTGTCAAGACTCTTGAAGTGAATAGAGAAGACGTAAAGTGAATATACAGTGACTGACTCGTTGTAGCGAGTTATATATGAGAGTTGTATGAGGAAAACGGTTTGATTGACAGCGTGTGTATCATAACACTAACTTATTATAGTAAATTAACAGTAATACACACGGGTTCTTTACGTTAACGGAGAGTAATCACGGCCACAAAAGCTAGGCAAACAGGGAACTTGTCTCTGCCATTTTGAGAGTGAACTGATACACTCTTGATAACTCTATTTAGCTATTTAGCACTGGCAACATAAGGGTATACGACTGTTATACAATGGTATAGTAACAACACTTCTGTCAACCAAAATGCATGCACCGCAGTAATAATAGTACCTTAACACACAAATATAAAAATTGTATTCAACGAAGATTTATCAATTCCTGTAGAAGATATCACAGTAACATATGACAGCGAGACACACAATGTGATCACTGCTATGGGCTTGGTCCACTAACTACGTAATGGGTGTGTATAAATACACATGAAAACAATACTTAGTGTCAATGAGTTACACACAGACTCTGTTCACTTTGAAATAAGGAGTCTAGTCGTGGACGTTGTGGTGAGCAGACGTGTTTTGTTTCTCTTTACTACTGGCGTCTGGTGGGTGGACGTGTTTGTCGTCGCTGTTGGCCGGCGTGTTGACTGATGGGCGGATAACATCACGGCGGGGGGTGGTATATGTGCCATCATGGGCTCCTACATACCTCCACTGAAGCCGAAGGAGTCCGTTGGACTCAAGTTCAGTTGTAATACTGATTATGACCTTGTTTGCACGACGATCTTCGATGTGTTATAGTTAAAGATGGACGAAATATTTAGTTACCAACCACTGCCAGGGAACAGAGTAGCTGTGAAATTTGAAAACAATGTGGCCTTTTCAGAGTTTCTAAAGAAGTATGACGATGACATTATCAGTTTACCTAATGGAAAAGGATAAGTACAAGTGATTAATTTGAGCAAAACGTTTACATATGTTTCTGTGAGGGATGCGCCTTTTGAAATGTTGAATGAAACTATTATACACATACTGGAACAATATGGGAAAGTGGACAATGTTCGTTTCAATAAATATACCTATGGACCAGGGAAAGGGTGCTTCAATGGAACAGGAACAGTAAAAATGGAACTTCAACGTAATATTCCTTCATCTGTGTCAGTGGCAGGTCATTATATTAAATTTATATACAGTGGACCACTGAAAACTTGTTTTAAGTGTGGACGTACTGGTCACATGGCTGCCGCCTGCCAGGTGGAGGCAACAGAACGGATCAACATTTTTCGCGAACATGACTTTCCGCCATTAATAGAGGACAGTGTATCAGGAAATGAACCCACTGTTGTAAATGCTGCAGTTCCAGGTGGGGTGGATGAAGTAACCCACAACTCCGTATGTGACACGTCTGTGGGAGTGACTCCCAGTACGAGTGAGGACGGTGCAGGTAACTTAGGTCAGGACGATAAAGGTGAAGCAGACAAGGACGGTGCAGACGACACTGCTCAGAACGCTCTACCTGCTGTCACCCAACCTGGTGATTTGGAGGTAAGTCAGGACAATGTACATGTGGACGCCCATAACATAGTCACTGAAGCTGCCCAGAGCTGCGATGCTGATAGTGGTGTTGACCCTGGTGAGGTGACGATAGCACAAGTAATTGGTTGTCAACTGGATGTAGAGGATGACATCATGTGGGATAATGATGTTGAAATGTTTGTGCAGAGGATAACTCCACCCTCTTCTGTAAGGTCTGGTAGAAAGGGTAAGGGTCGAGTGAAGGCTGGGGTGTGAAGGCTGGTTATGTAACCAGTCATATGAAGACAGGTGGGAAAAAATTACCCCAGATTATTGATCTGATACGTATAAAGGACTACGCCGCTAAATTAAAAGTCTCTGAAAAAATTTACCAGGTGGTTGCCGTTGAAGTTCACCGTGACCAAGGCCACAAAGAGTCACCGAAACGTAGCGAAGGCCCAGTACAACCAGTGAGTAGGAATCATGGTAAAGAGAACAGTGATAAGGCATGATGGGTTATTGTGGAACATGAACAGAATCGAGCAGGGAGGGAAAATATTACACTTAGATTTCGAAAAGGGAAAGAAGACACTCAGTGTCGAGTGAGATAATGATGGATAAAGAGTAATTTTGTTTTCTCTCAAAATTAAATTCGGGAAGCCTATTAATTTTAATTGTGCTACTTTGAACATTAATGGACTCAATTGTAGAAATAAACCGTTGCAGCTGATATCATTGCTTAAATATCATAAATTGGATGTACTTTTAGTACAAGAACACAATGTACAAGATGTTAAGAAACTTGATGTGCTGCTTGATTACTTTGAAATCCTAATAGATCCAACGAACTTGTTGAAGGGTGGTATGATGATATTGATTGCTAATCGAGTCCACATCAAGGTTCTTAATACTGAAATGGATGATTTTTTTTTTTGAGATATATACAAGAGTTGTTACATTCTTGTACAGCCACTAGTACGCGTAGCGTTTCGGGCAGGTCCCTGGAATACGATCCCCGCCGCGAAGAATCGTTTTTACAACCAAGTACACATTTCACTGTTGAGTTAAACAGAGGCTACAGTTAAGGATTTGCGCCCAGTAAATCCTCCCCGGCCAGAATACGAACCCTATGACAAAGCGGTCGCGGAACGCCAGGCGTGTGTCTTACCATTACACCACGGAGACTGGTATGATATGGCAATGTTTGTATGATAATGAGATGATAATGGTAATGTTTTATATGCGAGGATTTCCTTTTTTGACACCATAATTCCTCTGCTGAATGTGTATGCTCCCTCTGGCACCCGCAGGAAGAAAGAGAGGGAGGAATGGTTCTCTAAAGAGTTACTGTATTTTTTCAGAAATGATACATGTAAAGTTATTTTTGGTGGCGACTTTAATTGTCACTTCTGTGAGAGATTGTAGCATTCAGTCGAACGCATGTGTATCTCCTGCTTTAATTACACTTTTGAAATGTATTGTTCTCAAGAATGCGAATAGCATGTACGGGGGGTGTCTATGAATACACATATGTTCGCCAGAATTATGGTTCTAGGCTTGATAGAATATATATGTACACATTACTTGGTAAAATTAGTTCTTGCAGTACTGTTCCAGTCAGCTGTTCAGATCATTGTATGGTTGTGGTGAAGCTTGTTATTGACGATCAGGTTAAAGTGGGGACAGGGTCATGGAAACTCAATTGCAGTCTGTTGCAGAGTACAGATGTAATTGATAATTTTCAAGTATTGTGGGAATGATTTTGTATGATATATTTCAATGATTTTGTATGTTATATTTAAAGAGTCACTGTACTTGGCAATAAAAAGCATTGACTTTATTCTTCCACCTTGTCTTCCTAATGCTATGACACTTCCTGTTGTTGGTTATGCAGACGATACAACTATTTTTGTGTCGACAGAAGACTCGGTGGTGAATGTTCATGTATATATATATGTCGAACCTAGTAGCCAGAACGCACTTCTCTGCCTACTATGTAAGGTCCGATTTGCCTAATAAGCCAAGTTTTCATGAAATAATTATTTTTCGACAACCTAACCTACCTAACCTAACCTAACCTAACTTTTTCGGCTACCTAACCTAACCTAACCTATTAAGATAGGTTAGGTTAGGTTAGGTAGGGTTGGTTAGGTTCGGTCATATATCTACGTTCATTTTAACTCCAATTAAAAAAACTTGACCTCATACGTAATGAAATAGGTAGCTTTATCATTTCATAAGAAAAAAATTAGAGAAAATATATTAATTCATGAAGACTTGGCTTATTAGGCAAATCGTGCCTTGCATAGTAGGCTGAGAAGTGCATTCTGGCTACTAGGCTACTAGGTTTCCATATATATATATATATTTCTTTTGACTGTTGGAGGTAATTCAAAAATCAATTCTCCAAAATTCATTTTTATTTCTAGTCTGATGCGACACTTGAGCGCGTTTCGTAAAACTTATTACATTTTCAAAGACTTTACACATACACAACTGAATAGAACTTACATATCTCCGATTTGTTTATATCTACATTTGAGTGAGGTGGATGGGGTGAGGTGGTATTTAATAGGGTATTAATTTCATCAACACAAGACAAAACACGAAACAATGGGTATTGAAATGGAAGTGATTGTAGAAAGCCTATTGGACCATATTTCTTGATGCTTCTATATTGGAGCGGAGTCTTGAGGTGGGTAGAATATAGTTGTGCATTAATTGGCTGCTGATTGCTGGTGTTGACTTCTTAATGTGCAGTGCCTCGCAAACGTCAAGCCGTCTGCTATCGCTGTATCTATCGATGATTTCTGTGTTGTTTACTAGGATTTCTCTGGCGATGGTTTGGTTGTGGGAAGAGATTATATGTTCCTTAATGGAGCCCTGTTGCTTATGCATCGTTAAACGCCTAGAAAGAGATGTTCTTGTCTTGCCTATATACTGTTTTTTTTTTGAGCTTACAGTCCCCAAGTGGGCATTTGAAGGCATAGACGACGTTGGTCTCTTTTAAAGCGTTCTGCTTTGTGTCTGGAGAGTTTCTCATGAGTAGGCTGGCCGTTTTTCTGGTTTTATAGTAAATCGTCAGTTGTATCTTATGATTTTTGTCTGTAGGGATAACGTTTCTACTGACAATATCTTTCAGGACCCTTTCCTCCGTTTTATGGGCTGTGGAAAAGAAGTTCCTGTAAAATAGTCTAATAGGGGGGTATAGGTGTTGTGTTAGTTGTCTCTTCAGAGGTTGCATGGCTTTTCACTTTCCTTCTTATGATGTCTTCGACGAAACCATTGGAGAAGCCGTTGTTGACTAGGACCTGCCTTACCCTACAGAGTTCTTCGTCGACTTGCTTCCATTCTGAGCTGTGGCTGAGAGCACGGTCGACATATGCGTTAACAACACTCCTCTTGTACCTGTCTGGGCAGTCGCTGTTGGCATTCAGGTACATTCCTATGTTCGTTTCATTAGTGTAGACGGCAGTGTGGAAACCTCCGCTCCTTTCCATGACTGTTACATCTAGAAAGGGCAGCTTCCCATCCTTCTCCATCTCGTAAGTGAAACGCAACACAGAATTCTGCTCAAATGCCTCCTTCAGCTCCTGCAGATGTCTGACATCAGGTACCTGTGTAAAAATGTCGTCAACATACCTGCAGTATATTGCCGGTTTCAAGTTCATGTCTACTAAGACTTTTTGCTCGATGGTACCCATGTAGAAGTTTGCAAACAGGACATCTAGGGGAGAACCCATGGCGACCCCATCTACTTGCTTATACATGTGTCCATCCGGGCTCAAGAAGGGTGCCTCTTTAGTACAAGCTTGGAGTAGTTTCCTTAGACTGTTTTCTGGTATGTCAAGAGAAGTACAGGCCGGATCACGGTACACTCTGTCGGCTATCATCCCGATTGTCCCCCATACTGTCCCCCGAGCTCAAAGCGGCAGCTAAGAGCCTTCGTGATAACAAGGAGATAGTTGTCAGGAGAGGCGACTGGTCGCCAATATACGTCATTCTTAAAAAAGACGAATATCTGGCGAAAATGAACCTCATACTCTCTAACCAAACTAAATTCCAAAGGGTAACGAAGGACACTACAGCCGAACTGAAAGCAAAGGTCAACAAATTGATCGAAACTGTGAACGCCAAGAAATCTGGACTCCACCTGCCAAAGATTATTGGGGAATATAAACCTGGATATGCGTATGGAAATGTCAAGACACACAAGCCTGGAAACCCACTTCGGCCAATCATCAGCCAGATACCCACACCCACGTACAGACTGGCGAAACGACTCAACGGCTTGCTGACTCCTTATGTCCCTTGCGCCTTCAGCCTGAAGTCTCCAAAGGAATTTGTTGACTTGCTGCGGGGAACACGGGCCACAGGGATAAGAGCCTCGTTGGACGTAGAATCTCTGTTTACCAACGTACCTGTGGATGAAACAATCGGGATGATATTATATTTTCTCTAATTTTTTTCTCATGAAATGATAAAGCTACCAATATCATTATGTATGAGGTCAATTTTTTTTAATTGGAGTTAAAATTAACGTAGATATATGACCGAACCTAACCAACCCTACCTAACCTAACCTAACATATCTTTATAGGTTAAGTTAGGTTAGGTAGCTGAAAAAGTTAGGTTAGGTTAGGTTAGGTAGTTGAAAAAACATTAATTCTTGAAAACTTGGCTTATTAGGCAAATTGGGCCTTGCATAGTAGGCTGAGAAGTGCGTTCTGGCTACTAGGTACGACATACATATATATATGTTGTACCTTATATATATATAAGTTTTCCTGAATTAATATATTTTCTCTAATTTTTTTCTTATGAAATGATAAAGCTACCCATTTCATTATGTATGAGGTCAATTTTTTTTTATTGGAGTTAAAATTAACGTAGATATATGACCGAACCTAACCAACCCTACCTAACCTAACCTAACCTATCTTTATAGGTTAGGTTAGGTTAGGTGGCCGAAAAAGTTAGGTTAGGTTAGGTTAGGTAGTCGAAAAACAATTAATTCATGAAAACTTGGCTTATTAGGCAAATCGGGCCTTGAATAGTAGGCAGAGAAGTGCGTTCTGGCTATTAGGTACGACATATATATATATATATATATATATATATATATATATATATATATATATATATATATATATATATATATATATATATATATATATATATATATATAAATATATATATATATATATATATATATATATATGTGTGTGTGTATACCACGAAAATAAACACGTGATTAAGAATGTGACAATGTCAGACTACGGAGGAAAATGAAACAGGAATTTCCTTAAGTACTTTCGTATATTAAATACTTCTTCAGAAGGCATTCCTTCTGAAGATGTATATATATATATATATATATATATATATATATATATATATATATATATATGTCGTACCTAATAGCCAGAACGCACTTCTCAGCCTACTATTCAAGGCCCGATTTGCCTAATAAGCCAAGTTTTCATGAATTAATGTTTTTTCGTCTACCTAACCTACCTAAACTAACCTAACCTAGCTTTTTTTGGCTACCTAACCTAACCTTACCTATAAATATAGGTTAGGTTAGGTTAGGTAGGGTTGGTTAGGTTCGGTCATATATCTACGTTAATTTTAACTCCAATAAAAAAAATTTACCTCATACATAAAAAAAAGGGTTGCTTTATCATTTCATAAGAAAAAAATTATAGTAAATATATTAATTCAGGAAAACTTGGCTTATTAGGCAAATCGGGCCTTGAATAGTAGGCTGAGAAGTGAGTTCTGGCTACTAGGTACGACATATATATATATATATATATATATATATATATATGTCGTACCTAGTAGCCAGAACTCACTTCTGAGCCTACTATGCAAGGCCCGATTTGCCTAATAAGCCTAGTTTTCATGAATTAATGTTTTTTCGACAACCTAACCTACCTAACCTAACCTAACCTAACGTTTTCGGCTACCTAACCTAACCTAACCTATAAAGATAGGTTAGGTTAGGTTAGGTAGGGTTGGTTAGGTTCGGTCATATATCTACGTTAATTTTAACTCCAATAAAAAAAAATTGACCTCATACATAATGAAATAGGTAGCTTTATCATTTCATAAGAAAAAAATTAGAGAAAATATATTAATTCAGTAAAACTTGGCTTATTAGGCAAATCGGGCCTCGCATAGTAGGCTAAGAAGTGAGTTCTGGCTACTAGGTACGACATATATATATATATATATATATATATATATATATATATATATATATATATATATATATATATATATATATATATATATATATATATATATATTGGTGTATACTGGCAGCAGGTTTTCTTTCAAACATGTTTCATTGAATATGACCGCATATTCTGTATTTATTATTTTCTGGTTTAGGGCTTCTATCCCTCTAACTATTTTCTTAGCATCAGGGCTTAATTGAAATAGGAGTTCTCCAAAACTCATTTTCGTACTTTTAAGGTGAAGAAAAGAAGTGATTTACTATAGAGTGTATTACACTTATTTGTATAATTTGCACGACGTAAATTATACAAATAAGTGTAATACACTCTATAGTAAATCACTTCTTTTCTTCACCTTAAAAGTACGAAAATGAGTTTTGGAGAACTCCTATTTCAATTAAGCCCTGATGCTAAGAAAATAGTTAGAGGGATAGAAGCCCTAAACCAGAAAATAATAAATACAGAATATGCGGTCATATTCAATGAAACATATATATATATATATATATATATATATATATATATATATGCAGAATAAATTATTCTGCATACTTGGATCAGTGTTTTTGTGATCATTGTTGCATATATATATATATATATATATATATATATATATATATATATATATATATATATATATATATATATATATATATATATATATATATATATATATATATATATATGTGTGTGTGTGTATCACGAAAATAAACACGTGATTAAGAATGTGACAATGTCAGACCACGAAGGAAAAATGAAACAGGAAATTTCCTTAAGTACTTTCGTATATTAAATACATCTTCAGAAGGTCATTTTACAGATCGAGTGATGGGTATAAATAGGCAGGAGAGAGTGGTGAAGTAAGGTGAGGTACAATACTTGGACAACGCAGAAGGCCCATTGGCCCATCAGATGCACCCAATTGGCCCATCCGATGTAGCCCAATGGCCCATCTGATACAGCAGACATACAAGCATAATACATAGGTAATTATAACATAAAGAGGTAAATATATACAATAAATTAGTGAGACAAATGTTTTTCAATGATTCTACTTAAATCGCCCTTTAGCTGATCTATTAGAAATGGATCTAAGTTATATAGACCACTGCTAATATTCAAATTACTTTCTTTGGTGATCTGTATCAAAGCGGATTCAATTATGTTTCTGTTATAGGTGCTTTTACAATTTGTTATTGAAGACGCACTCTCCCAATCAATTTGGTGAGCTTTTTCTGACAAATGCACAAACAAAGCATTAGATAATTGGCCATGTCTTACAGAGTATTTATGTTGCGATATTCTACATTTTAAATCTTTAGATGTTTGCCCGACATAGAACTTATTACATTCCTTACAAGGTATTTTATAAATGACGCAATTATCACTACGAGGGCTGTTCCTTACTAATAGCTTACCAACAGTGTTTTCGTAGCTAAACATTACATCTATATTAAAAAGTTTCAAGGCCTTGACAATATTCTCAAACCCAGAGAAATATGGTAAACATAACACATTCTTTGGGCGAGTCCTTTCACTGCATACATTATTATAATATGTACGACGAGCTTTGTTACGACAAACTTCCAAAAAATTCAGTGGGTAACAAAGCTTAAGACCAATCGAATCAATATTCTTAAATTCTTCATCTAAGAATTCTGGACTCACAACTCGAAGAGCTGTTAGATACATTAAAGAAAAAATTGACTTTTTTACATTGTATTTATGCCCTGAAAAATAATGAACATAAGATAAATTGTTCGTAGGTTTTCTGTAAACACTAAACTTTAATGAAGAGTTTTCCCTATGAATAAGCACATCTAAGAATGGCAAACATTTATCAATTTCAGTCTCCATAGTAAATTTTATGGAGGTGACTTGGTCATTAAGTTTGGCTACAAATTCGTCTGTGTTTACATCTGAAGGCCAAATACACAAGATATCATCAACATATCTAAACCAAGGAATGATTCCAGGAGTTATTTTTGAAACAAATTTCTTTTCAAAGAATTCCATGTACAGGTTTGAGAGCAATGGCGATAGAGGATTCCCCATTGCCATTCCAAAAGTCTGTAAATAATACTCATTATTAAAGGTAAATTTACATTCTTTAATGCACAACTTAACAAGACTGACAATAATATCAGCAGAAAGAGGTAAGTCATGGCTCATTAGTTCACGAGCAAGATAATCGAGAATATCATCGACCGGTACCTTTGTGAACAAGGAACAAACGTCAAAACTGATTAACTTTACATCAGGAGTGACAGGAACACTATTCAATTTGTTAACTAAATCAAGAGAATTTGTCAAATGAGAAGAGGAGATAGTTCCTAACAAAGGGGACAAGATTTTGGTAAGCCATTTGGAGAGTTTGTAAGAAATGGATCCCACAGAACTGATGATAGGTCTCATGGGATTGTTAGGCTTATGCGTCTTGACAAGACCATATAGATATGGTAATGAAGGTGATGAAGCAGTAAATTGATTAAGAAGATCTTTATGTTTACTTAACAACTTCCTCAAGCTACTATTGAAGAACTTGATGATGTCCTCAAGAGGATTTTTCCTAAGCTTAGTGTACGTTGAAGAATCTAGGAGGAGATCATTCATTTTCGAAATATATTCCTCCTTGTTTAAAATAACAATAGTGCTGGATTTATCAGCCTTTGTTATATGAATGGAAGGATCGGCTCTTAACTCCTGTAAGCTTCGTCTGAATCTTTCGGGAAAATTGTTTGTTTGGGGCGTCAACATTGAACCATAAACAATACCTTTAACCAGGTTTAGGTTTTGTGAAGACAGAGAGTTATGTAACTCTCTTACATAACTCTCTGTTAAGGATTAAGGCGTCTTGTACATACCAGTTGCGTTGCTCTTGGGAGTATGGGTTCGAGTCACTTCTGGGGTGTGAGTTTTCAATTTTATATATATATATATATATATATATATATATATATATATATATATATATATATATATATATATATATATATATATATATATATATATATATATATATATATATATATATATATATATATATATATATATATATATATATATTTATATATGTAATTAAATGGGGATGCCTTATCTTGTATGGGTGATATTGGCGTAGACAACCAGTATGAACACTGATGAACACTCCTCGTGGTTGAGGCTGGCATGTACTGGTGTACAAGGTGACTAGTGTTAATTCTTCTTACCAATTATATCTGTCAAAGGCCACACAGTAATAGTAATAACCTTTATGACAGCAATATCACGGGAAATATTGACAATTCATTAAGTAATTCATAAGATGGAATTTACTGAATATTTACCCTAGACAGCGTCTTGGTAGCTGTCCAGCATTCTTACCGGGTCACCCTACTCTACCTACACGACTGGCGAGGAATGGGGACATTTATAATGGGTTTCGGCTAGAACACTTCCCTTATAGTAGACGTAGGTCGTGTTGATGACGGGACGCTATTAGTCCCGTAACACTGTTGTCCAAGAGAAAATTATAGGAGCTAGATTTGCCCTAGTAACTATTGTTAAATTAAAATGGCGACAGACTGGCCTCCCTCCCACTGACGCCTTGGCCGTCTTGTCTTGATGACGTCAAGAAGTAATTAGAGGGCCCACATTTACTCTATTTTAGTACAGATAATTAAGTTGATTGAAGTGAAATGTTTTTATGATGTTTACAGTCCAGAGACTGCTGTATTAAGAATAATTTCCATTATTTAGATGGTGAATTTAACAGCGACATGTGACAATGATATCCCATAAGGAAACTGAGGAACTGAGGAAAATTCCACTGTGCTTCATTTTCTATGAGTGAATAAAGCATTATTTCTAGGGTTGATTTGTTACTACAAAACAACAGCAATATTATCTGCCTAGTGTATTAAATGTTAGCAAATGGTGTCGGTGTTTCCGACAGGTAGTGAGTGGCTTAATGATGCAATGTATTAATTTTATTTGCTGCTAATGATGTGGTCGTTGCTAATGTTGATTATGTCTAACGACGTAATTGTTGCATGTGAACTACAGCCAGTTAACCAGTGTATTGTGACTCAATAAACCCAATAAATATAAGGTTTCGAAAGAAGAAAGAAATTATTACTATACAATTCACTAGAATTCTATTAGAATACTGCATACAGTTATGGTTGTTGTAGTTGATATAGAATATTGCCACAGTAGAAGCTTGTTTATCATTGAGCATAAGAGTTCTAATAAGATAAAACATCACACATAACATTCCTCGAAACAATTATTTTCATACTGATGGCAAATATTTGTCCTCGTACAAAGGAAAGTATTGTTTTCATTAATCGAGAAGTAAACATATGGAACAGATTACCAGAAGACTGGCTGAAATATTCCTGTTAGAAATGGTTGGTCTTAGGTCGCCTCCTGGCTGAGGTCGGCTGTTGGCAAGGGGCACCCCAATAAACCTAACAGGCTTCCTGTCTCCGACAACAGGAAATCATCTCTGTCCCCAGCTCATGAGGCGTATATCCGTCTCTGGCAGCGAAGGTCGTAGCCACGTTCCTTCAGCTTCCGCCCTGTCATTGGGGGTAGCCCACCAACCCCATAAATAAAACACAGGGAAAAATCTTTTTTTGAGATGCGGGTGGAGGTACCAGGACGAGGCTACATATACAGAGAGGATTTTACTCTCACTTCCCAACCTGAGACAGTCATGTTTCATTGTTAGTGTGGAAATATGTTGGCGGGCGCGGCCTTAAAGGTCTAATATTTCAAAGTGAAGAATTGTTGTGCTGGAAAGTCGTGGTAGCGTTGGAAGCCTCGTGTCTGCCCTTGCAGTAGTGTGCCGGGAAGGAGGCTCCTGGCCCAGGCAAGCCTGGCCCTACACAGCTGGGTAGACAAGATACAAACCAGTGTTAACGGCGGGGAAACTTCGCGCTCTACTTGCAGCTGTGTCTGTGGTTAGCCAGGGGAAACTTCTCGGTAAACAACCAGTAGGAATTTTAGTGTTCATTTAATTATAGCAGTTCACGAAAGCACAAACTACACAGCTGGTTACTTGTACACTCCGAATAAAATAATTATTTGACGAATTGGTTCACACATTTCCCATAACTGGCAGTCAGAGGCAGAGCTCTACATGGTGACTGTAGCCAGGTCACAGTCCTGGATAATTACAGCACTAAACAGCACCAGTTCCCACACAAGGAATATATTCTCTTTTAAGAACATACCGATTATCAGCATATTTTACACAACCTCTTTTAAGAACATACCGATTATCAGCATATTTTACACAACCCTTACACTCATGCCTCACACTCATGCCTCACACTGTGGCCTCACACTGTGGCCTCACACTGAGGCCTCACATAGAGGCATGCTGTCAACTGGAGAACTCTCGCCACTCCCACTCTGGAAGGTTGTGGAGAGAGTTGGACACACTCGCTCCTCATCAGCCTCCTCACAACCAATTGACCACAGCGTCAAAATTCTCACACATACGTGAAGGTAAAAGCAGCGTGAGAATAATATATAACTGGACTAATGAGAGTCTGAATTGGTAGGCTACATTAGTTGGATTCCAACTGCCAGCTGCTCTCCTGAACACGGCTCAGCTGCACTTCACGGGTTTAATGATAATAAACAAAATTCCCAGAACTGCACCATAATCACTAACTGTAATTAGAATGCAACGGTGATTGTACCCTGGAACGTCTGCTGTAGAGTATTTTTTTTTAATTTTGCCCCGAGGAGCGAGTTTATTGGGCAGCGCCACTCATCCTGTGAGTGGACACACTGCCATAATGACAGTATTGGGCAGCGCCACTCATCTTGTGAGTGGACACACCACCATAGTGACAGTATTGGGCAGCGCCACTCATCCTGTGAGTGGACACACCACCATAGTGACAGTATTGAGCAGCGCCACTCATCCTGTGAGTGGATACACCGCCGTAGTGACAGTATTGGGCAGTACTACTCATCCTGTGAGTGGACACACCGCCGTAGTGACAGTATTGGGCAGCGCCACTCATCCTGTGAGTGGACACACCGCCATAGTGACAGTATTGGGCAGTACCACTCATCCTGTGAGTGAACACACCGCCATAGTGACAGAATTGGGCAGTACCACTCATCCTGTGAGTGAACACACCTCCATAGTGACAGTATTGGGCAGTACCACTCATCCTGTGAGTGAACACACCGCCATAGTGACAGTATTGGGCAGCCCCACTCATCCTGTGAGTGGACACACCACCATAGTGACAGTATTGGGCAGCGCCACTCATCCTGTGAGTGGACACACCGCCATAGTGACAGTATTGGGCAGTACCACTCATCCTGTGAGTGAACACACCGCCATAGTGACAGAATTGGGCAGTACCACTCATCCTGTGAGTGAACACACCTCCATAGTGACAGTATTGGGCAGTACCACTCATCCTGTGAGTGAACACTCCGCTATAGTGACAGTATTGGGCAGCCCCACTCATCCTGTGAGTGGACACACCACCATAGTGACAGTATTGGGCAGCGCCACTCATCCTGTGAGTGGCCACACCGCCATAGTGACAGTATTGGGCAGTACTACTCATCCTGTGAGTGGACACACCGCCGTAGTGACAGTATTGGGCAGCGCCACTCATCCTGTGAGTGGACACACCGCCATAGTGACAGTATTGGGCAGCGCCACTCATCCTGTGAGTGAACACACCGCCATAGTGACAGTATTGGGCAGCGCCACTCATCCTGTGAGTGGACACACCGCCATAGTGACAGTATTGGGCAGCGCCACTCATCCTGTGAGTGGACACACCGCCATAGTGACAGTATTGGGCCGCGCCACTCATCCTGTGAGTGGACACACCGCCATAGCAGCATGTACAACACTCCCCAATAGGAAGAAAACCTGCTGGGTTGTTCAGACAGTCACTTCTACCGAGACACAGCTGGGACTTGCTTAACTGTCTCAAGTGAACAGCTTATCAAACAAGATAAGATGTCAAACAAACTTGGAGGTCGTAGTCTCAATAGTTCGATTCCCGACCGAGGCGAAAACCAACGGGCAGTTATTTTCACCCTGATGCACCTGTTCACCTAGCAGTAAATAGGTAGCTGGGAGTTAGACAGCTCCTACAGGCTGATTCCTGGGAGATGTGTGTGTGTACTCACCTATTTGTACTCACCTATTTGTGCTTGCAGGATCGAGCATTGGCTCTTGGATCCCGCTATTCCAGCCATCGGTTTACAGCAATGACTCCTGTCGCATTTCCCTATCATACCTAATGTTAAAATTATGAATAGAGTTTGCTTCCACAACCTGTTCCTTAAGTGCATTCCATTTTTCCATTACTCTCAGTCTAAAAGAAAGCTTCCTAAAATCTCTGTGACTCATCTTAGTTTCCAGTTTCCACCCATGTCCCCTTGTTCTGTTATTATTACGTGTGAACATTTCATCTATTTCCACTTGGTCAATTCCCTGAGTATTTTATAAGTCCCAATCATATCTCCTCTCTCCTTTCTTTTCTCTAGTGTCGTAAAGTTCAGTTCCTTCAGACTCTCTTCATATCCCATCCCTCGTAAATCTGGGACAAGCCTAATCGCAAACTACTGAACCTTTTTCAGTTTCCTTATGTGTTTCTTCAAGTGGGGGTTCCATGATGGCGCGGCATACTCTAAGACTAGTCTCACGTAGGCAGTGTAAAGCGCCCTAAAACCCTCCTCACTTATGTCTGAAGTTCTAATTTTTGCCAGTGTAGAGTACGCTGCTCTCGTTATCCTATTTATATGTGCGTCAGGAGTTAGATTAGGTGTTACATCCACTCCCAGGTCTCTTTCTCGAATCGTTACAGGTACGCAGTTCCCCTTCATTGTGTACTGTCCCTTTGGTCGCCTATCACCTGATCCCATTTCCATAACTTTACAGTTACTCGTGTTGAACTCCAGTAGCCATTTTTCTGACCATCTCTGCAACCTGTTTAAGTCCTCTTGGAGGATCCTACAATCCTCATCTGTCACAACTCCTCTGTGTGTGTGTGTGTGTGTGTGTGAGTGTGTGTGTGTGTGTGTGTGTGTGTGTGTGTTTGTACTCACCTATTTGAACTCACCTATTTTTGCTTGCGAGGCTTGAGCTTTGGCTCTTTGGTCCCGCCTTTCAACTATCAACCAACTGGTGTAAAGATTACTAAGCCTACTGTGCTCTATCATATCTACATTTAAAACTGTGTATGGAGTCAGCCTCCACCACATCACTGTCTAATGCATTCCATCCATTAACTACTCTGACCTTAAAAAAGTTCCTTTTAACGTCCCTGTGGCTCATGTGGGTACTCAGTTTCCACCTGTGTCCCTTTGTTCGCGTCCTACTAGTGTTGGATAGTTTATCCTTGTTTACCCGGTCGATTCCCCTGTGGATTTTGTAGGTTGTGATCATGTCTCCCCTTACTCTTTTGTCTTCCAGTGTCGTAAGGTGCATTTCCCGCAGCCTTTCCTCGTAACTCATGCCTCTTAGTTCTAAGACTAGTCTAGTGGCACACCTTTGGACTTTTTCCAGCTTCGTCTTGTGCTTGACAAGGTACGGGCTCCACGCTGGGGCCGCATACTCCAGCATTGGTCTTACATATGTGGTCTTCAAGATTCTGAATGATTCCTTACACAGGTTCCTGAACGCTGTTCTGATGTTAGCCCGCCTCGCATATGCCACAGACGTTAGTCATTTTATGTGGGCTTCAGGAGACAGGTTTGGTGTGATATCAACTCCTAGATCTTTCTCTCTGTCCGTTTCATGAAGTACTTCATCTTCTATTCTGTATCCTCTGTCTGGCCTCCCGTTTCCACCGCCTAGTTTCATTACTTTGCATTTACTCGGGTTGAACTTCAACAGCCATTTGTTGTACCATTCACTCAATCTGTCTAGGCCATCTTGTAGCCTCCTACCATCATCCTCTGTTTCAATCCTCCTCATAATTTTTGTATTATCGGCAAACATTGAGAGAAACGATTCTATACCCTCTGGGAGATCATTTACATATATCAGAAAGAGTATAGATCCAAGGACCTGCGGGACTCCACTTGTAATGTCTCGCCAATCTGAGACCTCACCCCTCACACTGACTCGTTGTCTCCTGTTGCTTAGGTACTCCTTTATCCAATGGAGAACCTTTCGTTTCACTCCAGCCTGCATCTCTAGCTTTTTCACTAGCCTCTTGTGTGCTACTGTGTCAAACGTTTTCTGGCAATCCAAAAATATGCAGTCTGCCCACCCTTCTCTTTCTTGCCTTATTTTTTTTTTTTTTTTTTTTTTTTTTTTTTTTTTGAGATATATACAAGAGTTGTTACATTCTTGTACAGCCACTAGTACGCGTAGCGTTTCGGGCAAAAACTTTTGCCCGAAACAAAAAACTTTTTGTTTCCTGGTCGTAGAATTCAAGTAACCCTCTGAGGCAGGACCTGCCATCCCTAAACCATGTTGATGCTGTGTTACATAGTTCTTTCGCTCCAGATGCTCCACTAGTTTTCTTCGCACAATCTTCTCCATCAGCTTGCATGGTATGCAGACCTGTGTGTGTGTGTGTGTGTGTGTGTGTGTGTGTGTGTGTGTGTGTGTGTGTGTGTGTGTGTGTGTGTGTGTGTGTGTGTGTGTGTGTGTGTGTGTGTGTGTGTGTGTGTGTACTCACTTATTTGTGCTTGCGGGGGTGGAGCTTTGGATCTTTGATCCCGCCTCTCAACTGTCAATCAACTGGTGCACACGTTCCTGAGCCTAGTGGGCTCTATCATATCTGCACTTGAAACTGTGTATGGAGTCAGCCTCCACCACATCACTGCCTAATGCATTCCATTTGTCAACCACTCTGACGCTAAAATAATTCTTTCTAATATCTCTGTGGCTCACTTGGGCACTCAGTTTCCACCTGTGTCCCCTAGTGCGTGTGCCCATTGTGTTAAATAGCCTGTCTTTATCTACCCCGTCAATTCCTCTGAGAATCTTGTACGTGGTGATCACGTCCCCCCCCCCTAACTCTTCGGGCGCCCAGCGACGTGAGGTTTAATTCCCGTAGTCTCTCCTCGTAGCTCATAAGTCTCAGTTCGGCTACTAGTCTGGTGGCAAACCTTTGAACCTTTTCCAATTTAGTCCTATGCTTGACTAAATATGGACTTCATGCTGGGGCTGAATACTCCAGGATTGGTCTGACATAGGTGGTATACAAATTTCTGAATGATTCCTTACACAGGTGTCTAAAGGCCGTTCTTATGTTAGCCAACCTGACATATGCTGCTGATGTTATCCTCTTGATATGAGCTGCAGGGGCCAGGTCTGATTATTATTTCTGTGTGTGTGTGTGTGTGTGTGTGTGTGTGTGTGTGTGTGTGTGTGTGTGTGTGTGTGTGTGTACTCACCTAGTTGTACTCACCTAGTTGTGCTTGCGGGGGTTGAGCTCTGGCTCTTTGGTCCCGCCTCTCAACCGTCAATCAACAGGTGTACAGGTTCCTGAGCCTATTGGGCTCTATCATATCTACACTGGAAACTGTGTATGGAGTCAGCCTCCACCACATTGCTTCCTAATGCATTCCATTTGTCAACCACTCTGACACTAAAAAAGTACTTTCTAATATCTCTGTGGCTCATTTGGGCACTCAGTTTCCACCTGTGTCCCCTAGTGCGTGTGCCCCTTGTGTTAAATAGCCTATCTTTATCAACCCTGTCGATTCCCTTGAGAATCTTGAATGTGGTGATCATGTCCCCCCTAACTCTTCTGTCTTCCAACGATGTGAGGTTCAATTCCCGTAGTCTCTCCTCGTAGCTCATACCTCTCAGCTCGGGTACTAGTCTGGTGGCAAACCTTTGTACCTTTTCCAGTTTACTCTTATGCTTGACTAGATATGGACTCCATGCTGGAGCCGCATACTTCAGGATTGGTCTGACATATGTGGTATATAATGTTCTGAAAGATTCCTTACACAAGTTTCTAAAGGCCGTTCTTATGTTAGCCAACCTGGCATATGCTGCTGATGTTATCCTCTTGATATGAGCTTCAGGGGACAGGTCTGGCGTGATATCAACCCCCAGGTCTTTCTCTCTCTCTGACTCTTGTAGTATTTCATCTCCCAAGTGATACCTTGTATCTGGTCTTCTGCTTCCTACTCCTATCTTCATTACATTACATTTGCTTGGGTTAAACTCTAACATCCATTTGTTCGACCATTCCTGCAGCTTGTCCATGTCTTCTTGAAGCCTCAAGCTGTCCTCCTCTGTCTTAATCCTTCTCATAATTTTGGCGTCGTCAGCAAACATTGAGAGGAATGAGTCTATACCCTCTGGGAGATCATTTACGTATATCAGAAACAGGATAGTTCCAAGCACAGAGCCCTGTGGGACTCCACTGGTGACTTCCCGCCATTCTAAGGTCTCACCCCTCACTATAACTCTCTGCTTCCTATTGCTTAGGTACTCCCTTATCCACTGGAGCGCCCTACCAGTTACTCCTGCCTGTTTCTCCAGCTTATGCATCAACCTTTTATGGGGTACTGTGTCAAAGGCTTTCCGACAGTACAAAAAAATGCAGTCCGCCTATCCTTCTCTTTCTTGCTTAATCTTTGTCACCTGATCATAGAATTCTATGAAGCCTGTAAGGCAAGATTTACCCTCCCTGAACCCATGTTGATGGGTTGTCACGAAGTCTCTTTTCTCCAGATGTGTTACTAGGTTTTTTCTCACAATCTTCTCCATCACCTTGCATGGTATACAAGTTAAGGACACTGGCCTGTAGTTCAGTGCCTCTTGTCTGTCACCCTTTTTAAATATTGGTACTACATTAGCAGTCTTCCATACTTCTGGTAGGTCTCCCGTTTCCAGTGACCTACTATACACTATGGAGAGTGGCAAGCTAAGTGCTCCTGCACACTCTTTCAATACCCATGGTGAGATTCCATCCGGCCCAACAGCTTTTCTCACATCCAGCCCCAATAGGTGCTTCTTGACCTCATCTCTTGTAATTTCGAACCTTTCCAAGGTCACCTGGTTTGCTGCCACCTCTCCTAGCACCGTGACTTCTCCCTGTTTTATTGTAAAGACCTCCTAGAACCTTTTGTTGACTTCTTCACACATCTCTTTGTCATTCTCTGTGTACCTGTCCTCGCCCACCCTAAGTTTCATCACCTGTTCCTTCACTGTTGTCTTTCTCCTGATGGGACTGTGTAGTAGCTTTGGTTCGGTCTTGGCATTATTAGCTATATCATTTTCATACCTTTTCTCAGCTGCTCTTCTCACACTAACATACTCGTTCCTGGTTCTCTGGTATCTCTCTCTACTTTCTGGTGTTCTGTTATTACGGAAGTTCCTCCATGCCTTTTTGTTCAGCTCCTTTGCTTTCATACATTCCCTATTAAACCACGGATTCTTCCTTTGCTTCTCTGTTTTTTCCTGTTGGGCTGGGACAAACCTGCTTACAGCCTCCTGACATTTTTGGGTGACATAGTCCATCATGTCTTGTACAGACTTAGTTCCGAGTTCTGTGTCCCAATGTATATCCCATAGGAATTTATTTATCTCCTCGTAGTTTCCCTTTCGGTACGCCAGCCCTTTGTTTCCCAGTTCTTTTTTGGGGGTGATAATTCCTAGCTCAACCAGGTACTCAAAGCTCAATACACTATGATCACTCATTCCCAAGGGGGCTTCCAACTTAACTTCCCTTATATCCGGCTCATTTAGGGTAAATATCAGATCAAGCAAGGCTGGTTCATCCCCTCCTCTCGTTCTTGTCGGTCCCTTGACGTGTTGACTTAGAAAGTTTCTTGTTGCCACATCCAGCAGCTTAGCTCTCCATGTATCTGAGCCTCCATGTGGGTCTCTGTTCCCCCAATCTATCTTTCCATGGTTGAAGTCTCCCATGATTAGTAGCCTGGATCCGTTCCTGCTAGCCACAGAAGCTGTGTGTGTGTGTGTGTGTGTGTGTGTGTGTGTGTGTGTGTGTGTGTGTGTGTGTGTGTGTGTGTGTGTGTTTGTACTCACCTATTTGAACTCACCTATTTTTGCTTGCGAGGCTTGAGCTTTGGCTCTTTGGTCCCGCCTTTCAACTATCAACCAACTGGTGTAAAGATTACTAAGCCTACTGTGCTCTATCATATCTACATTTAAAACTGTGTATGGAGTCAGCCTCCACCACATCACTGTCTAATGCATTCCATCCATTAACTACTCTGACCTTAAAAAAGTTCCTTTTAACGTCCCTGTGGCTCATGTGGGTACTCAGTTTCCACCTGTGTCCCTTTGTTCGCGTCCTACTAGTGTTGGATAGTTTATCCTTGTTTACCCGGTCGATTCCCCTGTGGATTTTGTAGGTTGTGATCATGTCTCCCCTTACTCTTTTGTCTTCCAGTGTCGTAAGGTGCATTTCCCGCAGCCTTTCCTCGTAACTCATGCCTCTTAGTTCTAAGACTAGTCTAGTGGCACACCTTTGGACTTTTTCCAGCTTCGTCTTGTGCTTGACAAGGTACGGGCTCCACGCTGGGGCCGCATACTCCAGCATTGGTCTTACATATGTGGTCTTCAAGATTCTGAATGATTCCTTACACAGGTTCCTGAACGCTGTTCTGATGTTAGCCCGCCTCGCATATGCCACAGACGTTAGTCATTTTATGTGGGCTTCAGGAGACAGGTTTGGTGTGATATCAACTCCTAGATCTTTCTCTCTGTCCGTTTCATGAAGTACTTCATCTTCTATTCTGTATCCTCTGTCTGGCCTCCCGTTTCCACCGCCTAGTTTCATTACTTTGCATTTACTCGGGTTGAACTTCAACAGCCATTTGTTGTACCATTCACTCAATCTGTCTAGGCCATCTTGTAGCCTCCTACCATCATCCTCTGTTTCAATCCTCCTCATAATTTTTGTATTATCGGCAAACATTGAGAGAAACGATTCTATACCCTCTGGGAGATCATTTACATATATCAGAAAGAGTATAGATCCAAGGACCTGCGGGACTCCACTTGTAATGTCTCGCCAATCTGAGACCTCACCCCTCACACTGACTCGTTGTCTCCTGTTGCTTAGGTACTCCTTTATCCAATGGAGAACCTTTCGTTTCACTCCAGCCTGCATCTCTAGCTTTTTCACTAGCCTCTTGTGTGCTACTGTGTCAAACGTTTTCTGGCAATCCAAAAATATGCAGTCTGCCCACCCTTCTCTTTCTTGCCTTATTTTTTTTTTTTTTTTTTTTTTTTTTTTTTTTTTGAGATATATACAAGAGTTGTTACATTCTTGTACAGCCACTAGTACGCGTAGCGTTTCGGGCAAAAACTTTTGCCCGAAACAAAAAACTTTTTGTTTCCTGGTCGTAGAATTCAAGTAACCCTCTGAGGCAGGACCTGCCATCCCTAAACCATGTTGATGCTGTGTTACATAGTTCTTTCGCTCCAGATGCTCCACTAGTTTTCTTCGCACAATCTTCTCCATCAGCTTGCATGGTATGCAGACCTGTGTGTGTGTGTGTGTGTGTGTGTGTGTGTGTGTGTGTGTGTGTGTGTGTGTGTGTGTGTGTGTGTGTGTGTGTGTGTGTGTGTGTGTGTGTGTGTGTGTGTGTACTCACTTATTTGTGCTTGCGGGGGTGGAGCTTTGGATCTTTGATCCCGCCTCTCAACTGTCAATCAACTGGTGCACACGTTCCTGAGCCTAGTGGGCTCTATCATATCTGCACTTGAAACTGTGTATGGAGTCAGCCTCCACCACATCACTGCCTAATGCATTCCATTTGTCAACCACTCTGACGCTAAAATAATTCTTTCTAATATCTCTGTGGCTCACTTGGGCACTCAGTTTCCACCTGTGTCCCCTAGTGCGTGTGCCCATTGTGTTAAATAGCCTGTCTTTATCTACCCCGTCAATTCCTCTGAGAATCTTGTACGTGGTGATCACGTCCCCCCCCCCTAACTCTTCGGGCGCCCAGCGACGTGAGGTTTAATTCCCGTAGTCTCTCCTCGTAGCTCATAAGTCTCAGTTCGGCTACTAGTCTGGTGGCAAACCTTTGAACCTTTTCCAATTTAGTCCTATGCTTGACTAAATATGGACTTCATGCTGGGGCTGAATACTCCAGGATTGGTCTGACATAGGTGGTATACAAATTTCTGAATGATTCCTTACACAGGTGTCTAAAGGCCGTTCTTATGTTAGCCAACCTGACATATGCTGCTGATGTTATCCTCTTGATATGAGCTGCAGGGGCCAGGTCTGATTATTATTTCTGTGTGTGTGTGTGTGTGTGTGTGTGTGTGTGTGTGTGTGTGTGTGTGTGTGTGTGTGTGTGTACTCACCTAGTTGTACTCACCTAGTTGTGCTTGCGGGGGTTGAGCTCTGGCTCTTTGGTCCCGCCTCTCAACCGTCAATCAACAGGTGTACAGGTTCCTGAGCCTATTGGGCTCTATCATATCTACACTGGAAACTGTGTATGGAGTCAGCCTCCACCACATTGCTTCCTAATGCATTCCATTTGTCAACCACTCTGACACTAAAAAAGTACTTTCTAATATCTCTGTGGCTCATTTGGGCACTCAGTTTCCACCTGTGTCCCCTAGTGCGTGTGCCCCTTGTGTTAAATAGCCTATCTTTATCAACCCTGTCGATTCCCTTGAGAATCTTGAATGTGGTGATCATGTCCCCCCTAACTCTTCTGTCTTCCAACGATGTGAGGTTCAATTCCCGTAGTCTCTCCTCGTAGCTCATACCTCTCAGCTCGGGTACTAGTCTGGTGGCAAACCTTTGTACCTTTTCCAGTTTACTCTTATGCTTGACTAGATATGGACTCCATGCTGGAGCCGCATACTTCAGGATTGGTCTGACATATGTGGTATATAATGTTCTGAAAGATTCCTTACACAAGTTTCTAAAGGCCGTTCTTATGTTAGCCAACCTGGCATATGCTGCTGATGTTATCCTCTTGATATGAGCTTCAGGGGACAGGTCTGGCGTGATATCAACCCCCAGGTCTTTCTCTCTCTCTGACTCTTGTAGTATTTCATCTCCCAAGTGATACCTTGTATCTGGTCTTCTGCTTCCTACTCCTATCTTCATTACATTACATTTGCTTGGGTTAAACTCTAACATCCATTTGTTCGACCATTCCTGCAGCTTGTCCATGTCTTCTTGAAGCCTCAAGCTGTCCTCCTCTGTCTTAATCCTTCTCATAATTTTGGCGTCGTCAGCAAACATTGAGAGGAATGAGTCTATACCCTCTGGGAGATCATTTACGTATATCAGAAACAGGATAGTTCCAAGCACAGAGCCCTGTGGGACTCCACTGGTGACTTCCCGCCATTCTAAGGTCTCACCCCTCACTATAACTCTCTGCTTCCTATTGCTTAGGTACTCCCTTATCCACTGGAGCGCCCTACCAGTTACTCCTGCCTGTTTCTCCAGCTTATGCATCAACCTTTTATGGGGTACTGTGTCAAAGGCTTTCCGACAGTACAAAAAAATGCAGTCCGCCTATCCTTCTCTTTCTTGCTTAATCTTTGTCACCTGATCATAGAATTCTATGAAGCCTGTAAGGCAAGATTTACCCTCCCTGAACCCATGTTGATGGGTTGTCACGAAGTCTCTTTTCTCCAGATGTGTTACTAGGTTTTTTCTCACAATCTTCTCCATCACCTTGCATGGTATACAAGTTAAGGACACTGGCCTGTAGTTCAGTGCCTCTTGTCTGTCACCCTTTTTAAATATTGGTACTACATTAGCAGTCTTCCATACTTCTGGTAGGTCTCCCGTTTCCAGTGACCTACTATACACTATGGAGAGTGGCAAGCTAAGTGCTCCTGCACACTCTTTCAATACCCATGGTGAGATTCCATCCGGCCCAACAGCTTTTCTCACATCCAGCCCCAATAGGTGCTTCTTGACCTCATCTCTTGTAATTTCGAACCTTTCCAAGGTCACCTGGTTTGCTGCCACCTCTCCTAGCACCGTGACTTCTCCCTGTTTTATTGTAAAGACCTCCTAGAACCTTTTGTTGACTTCTTCACACATCTCTTTGTCATTCTCTGTGTACCTGTCCTCGCCCACCCTAAGTTTCATCACCTGTTCCTTCACTGTTGTCTTTCTCCTGATGGGACTGTGTAGTAGCTTTGGTTCGGTCTTGGCATTATTAGCTATATCATTTTCATACCTTTTCTCAGCTGCTCTTCTCACACTAACATACTCGTTCCTGGTTCTCTGGTATCTCTCTCTACTTTCTGGTGTTCTGTTATTACGGAAGTTCCTCCATGCCTTTTTGTTCAGCTCCTTTGCTTTCATACATTCCCTATTAAACCACGGATTCTTCCTTTGCTTCTCTGTTTTTTCCTGTTGGGCTGGGACAAACCTGCTTACAGCCTCCTGACATTTTTGGGTGACATAGTCCATCATGTCTTGTACAGACTTAGTTCCGAGTTCTGTGTCCCAATGTATATCCCATAGGAATTTATTTATCTCCTCGTAGTTTCCCTTTCGGTACGCCAGCCCTTTGTTTCCCAGTTCTTTTTTGGGGGTGATAATTCCTAGCTCAACCAGGTACTCAAAGCTCAATACACTATGATCACTCATTCCCAAGGGGGCTTCCAACTTAACTTCCCTTATATCCGGCTCATTTAGGGTAAATATCAGATCAAGCAAGGCTGGTTCATCCCCTCCTCTCGTTCTTGTCGGTCCCTTGACGTGTTGACTTAGAAAGTTTCTTGTTGCCACATCCAGCAGCTTAGCTCTCCATGTATCTGAGCCTCCATGTGGGTCTCTGTTCCCCCAATCTATCTTTCCATGGTTGAAGTCTCCCATGATTAGTAGCCTGGATCCGTTCCTGCTAGCCACAGAAGCTGTGTGTGTGTGTGTGTGTGTGTGTGTGTGTGTGTGTGTGTGTGTGTGTGTGTGTGTGTGTGTGTGTGTGTCTTTAAGAGTGAAATTTATGTAGTAGATATCATAAAAGAAAATAGATTGGGTTGAAAGATGGGGACCAAGAGCTAATAGCTTAATTCTGCAGACACAAATATTATATACAAATATTTAACAAGCACACACACACACACACACACACACACACACACACACACACACACACACACACACACACACACACACACACACACACACACACACACACACTTCCTTTGTGGGAGGAAGAACTTAGAGGAAAAACAGTGCAAGGTATGATGAACCAAGTCATATTGAAATGCAAGGAGGCTGAAGAGAGATTTATTCCAACAGTAAAGGAAAAAAAGCAGGAGGGAATATAATAACCCATGGTTTAATAGACAGTGTCAGGAAGCAAAGGTGAGAAGCAGGAGGGAGTGGAGGAAGTACAGAAGACAAAGGACAGAGGACAACAGGATTAGATGTAACAGAGCTAGGAATGATTACATTAACATAAGACGAGTGTCGGAAAGAAATTATGAGAATGATATTGCAGTCAAAGAGAAAAAGCAACCTAAATTACTACATAGCCATATAAGAAGGAAGATGTCGGTAAATGACCAAGTGACAAGACTGAGGAAAACAGAAGGGGCATATACAGAAAGCGATAAGGAAATCTGCGAGGGACTGAATGCAAAATTCCATGGAGTGTTCACAACCGAGCCTGAGCAGCTCCCATTGTTAGAAGCGATTACCCAAGATGAAAGACTATCAGATATAGAGGTGACAGCAGAGGAGGTAATGAAACAGTTGACAACACTAGATGCAAATAAAGCTGTTGGACCAGACAAAGTATCACCGTGGATACTTAAAGAGGCAGCCCAGGCTCTCAGCGTGCCTCTGGCAATGATCTTTAATGAGTCACTTATGTCGGGAGAATTGCCCAGTTGCTGGGAGGAGGCAAATGTCGTACCGATTTTCAAGAAAGGTGATAGGGAGGAGGCACTTAACTACAGACCCGTATCACTGACAATCATCCTCTGCAAAATACTTGAAAGAATAATTAGGCTAAGACTTGTTGAGCACCTGGAGAGCATTGGGTTTGTAAACAAGCAACAACATGGGTTCTGGACAGGGAAATCATGCCTAACAAACCTTTTAGAATTCTATGATAAAGTAACAAGGATAAGGCAGGACAGAGAAGGCTGGGCAGACTGCATATTTCTTGACTGCCGAAAGGCCTTTGATACAGTACCCCACATGAGACTGCTATACAAACTTGAGAGGCAGGCAGGAGTAAGCGGAAAGGCCCTAGTATGGGTGAAGAACTACCTAACAGGAAGGAGCCAGAGGGTAATGGTTAGGGGCGAGAAGTCGGACTGGCGAACAGTAACAAGAGGAGTACCTCAAGGATCGGTGCTGGGACCAATCCTCTTCCTAATTTACGTAAATGATATGTTTACAGGAGTGGAATCATACATGTCAATGTTTGCGGATGACGCAATATTAATGAGAAGAGTTGTGACAGACGAGGATTGTAGGATCCTCCAAGAGGACTTAAACAGGTTGCAGAGATGGTCAGGGAAATGGCTACTGGAGTTTAACACCAGTAAATGTAAAGTTATGGAAATGGGATCAGGTGACAGGAGACCAAAGGGACAGTACACAATGAAGGGGAACAGCTTACCTGTAACTATTCGAGAAAGAGACCTGGGAGTGGATGTGACACCTAATCTAACTCCTGAGGCACATAAAAATAGAATAACGACAGCAGCGTACTCTACACTGGCGAAAATTAGAACTTCATTCAGAAACCTAAATTGATTAGGCTTTTAGGGCGCTTTACACTGCCTACGTGAGACCCGTCGTAGAGTATGCCGCGCCATCATGGAGCCCCCACCTGAAGAAACACATAAGGAAACTGGAGAAGGTACAAAGGTTTGCGACGAGGCTTGTCCCAGAGTTACGAGGGATGGGATATGAAGAGCGTCTGAAGGAACTGAACCTTACGACACTAGAGAAAAGAAGAGAGAGAGGAGATATGATAGGGACATATAAAATACTCAGGGGAATTGACAAAGTGGAAATAGATGAAATGTTCACACGTAATAATAACAGAACGAGGGAACATGGGTGGAAACTGGAAACTCAGATGAGTCACAGAGATGTTAGGAAGTTTTCTTTTAGCGTGAGAGTAGTGGAAAAATGGAATGCCCTTCAGGAACAGGTTGTGGAAGCAAATACTATTCATACTTTTAAAACTAGGTATGATAGGGAAATGGGACAAGAGTCATTGCTGTAAACAACCGATTGCTGGAAAGGCGGGAACCAAGAGTCAATGCTTGATCCTGCAAGCACAAATATGTGAGTACAAATAGGTGAGTACACACACACACACACACACACGACCTGTCCTGGTACAGTTCACTAACGAAGAGGCAGTGGACTACATACTGCATCACAAGCACTTACTCAGAGGTAGCGAAAATTACTACAACGTAAATATTGACAAATTCATGACGAAGGAGGAGCAGATAGCCCACAGAGCAAGCAAACAACAATACAACTCTTCCCATTTGAGCGTAGCTACACACCCCAATGCTAATCCACACCATGCTAACCAGCTCACACCTTCTCAGGTCACTCCTTCCCCAAATCAGCCCTCTCTGCCCCTGCTTATCTCCCCAACACCTCCCTTGACCCCTTTGACCCCACTGCAGTCAAATTCATCCCACATTCCAAGGACCCACTCATCACCTCAACCCCCAAAACCCGTCCAGCCCTCATCCCCTCAACCCCCAAAACCCACCCAGCCCTCATCCTCTCAACCCCAAGAACCCACCCAGCCCTCATCCCCTCAACACCAAAAACCTACGCCGCCCACACCCCTCCTCATCCCCTCTCCTTCCATGTGACCCCTCACCCTTGCGAGGGGGGTGGGAGGTTCCCCCACCCCCTCTATTCTTTCCCCTCCCAACCTCTCAACCTCTATCTGACTCCCAGGCCCTACCCCAGACCCTCCTACCTACCTTCCTAGAAGCCCAGCCCCCATTAGCCCCCCAAGCACCCCTCCTGACCTCTTTCACCCCCCATACACCCCACGGACCCTCCCAAACACCCCCAGGATCCCCCCAGACATCCCCCGGATCCTCCCCACCCCCAGTCATCCCCCAGACACCCCCCCAGATCCCCCCTGCCCCCAGTCACCCCCCAGACACCCCCCAGATCCCCCCAGACCCCCAGAGAAAGGGAGAACTCTGGTGCAAGAGTTTCCATGAAGAATCTCAAGGTTTGGTACACCAATGCCGATGGGGTATCTAATAAAGCAGAAGAGATAAAAGAAAGAGTGAGTGAAGCAGATCCTGACATAGTTGCAATTGTGGAAACTAAAATTAATGACATGAACTCAGATGCAATCTTTCCTGAAGGGTACCAGGTGATACGAAAAGAGAGGACGCAGAGACAGGAAGGGGAGTGGCACTCCTAATAAAGCGGAAATGGAAGTTTGAAGACCTGGGAAATCGAGTTACCAATGAGTGCACAAGCTTCATACATGGAACTCTGACAGTAGATGGGAGGAAGATTGTGATCTTGGTAATCTACAATCCCACACCAAACAGTAGAAGACCCAGGCAGGAGTATGATGACAACAACAAGGCATGTATAGATGAACTGCAGAAGGCAGCAACACTACCCCACAGAATGAGAGCGAAGCTGCTGATCATGGGGGACCTAAATCATGGAGAGATAAATTGGGAATCAAGGAATCCCCATGGAGGGGACGAAACGTGGGGAGCAAAAATAGATGTTATAGACAGGAATTTCCTAACACAACATGTGAAGGAAGACACAAGGGAAAGAGGAGAAGATGCACCAAGCCTATTAGACCTGATTTTCACCCAGAACGTAGAAGATAGCGAGAATTTAGAGCATGAAATACCTATAGAGGCCAGTGACCAGTGTCCTAGTCTTTGACTACATGATGGAATTCAAACTTATGACCATGGGACAAGAGATCTGGGAAAGGAGAGTTGACTACAAGAAAGGGGACTATAAGAGGATAAGGGACAATCTGGGTGAAGTGCAGTGGGAGGAAGAAATTGGAGGAAAAACAGTCCAAGATATGATGGACCAAGTCATACAGAAATACCAGGAGGCCGAATACCAACAGTAAAGGGAAAAAAAAGAAGGAATACAATAACCCATGGTTTAATAGACAGTGTCAGGAAGCGAAAATGGCCAGCAGGCGGGAGTGGAGGAAGTACAGAAGACAAAGGACAGAGGACAACAGGATCAGATACAACAGAGCTAGGAACGATTACATTAACGTAAGACGAACATCGGAAAGGGACTATGAGAACGATATTGCAATCAAAGCGAAAAAACTACCTAAGTTACTACACAGTCATATGAGAAGAAAAATGTCGGTGAACGACCAAGTGACAAGACTAAGGAAGACAGAGGGGGCATATACTGAAAGTGACAAGGAAATCTGTGAGGCACTTGTGGTGTTTGTGTGTTACTGAGGAAGTCTTGGTTGTAGGGTTGATGTAAAGTCATGACTTGGTTACTGACTTTAATACTTAATATGATTACATGACTAGTAGCTACCAAGCTTGGCGGGCGTCCTGTACGCTCTATTGTTTACCTTCTTTCTCTGGCGTCTCAGCTGCCGCACATAGAAAACGGATGGTACCATTTTCTGTGAACATGACATCCCTCCTTTTCTTTAAAAAGAATGAATACAGGATGTCTACCATGCTTGTAGCACAAAGCAAAGTTATTGACACAAAGTAAGTTATTACCATAGTTCCTTTTACACTAATCACTTTATATGGTTTTGTATCATATGGCATATCTAGCTTTCCCTCTTTTTTCTTTTTAACGAGAACAGTATCTCCAACCTTTATGAATTGTTTCTTTGCACGTTGATCATGAGCAATTTTCATTTTGCCCTTGGCTAGTGCATCCTTCTGAGTGAGACGTTTATCCGTTACCTCGGCTGGCATGACGGGTAATGCGATTCTCATAGGACGTCCAAATAAAAGTTCACCAGGTGACTTGCCCAGTGTTCCATGCGGTGTTGCACGGTAGTTCCTGAGAAAAGCATACATAGCTTGTTTCCAGGATCGTCCTTCGGCATGAGCACAGCGTACCGCTTTCATGAGAGGTTGCATGAATCTCTCAACTTCTCCATTTGCTTGAGGATGTAGTGGCATCACACGGCGGTGTTTGAATCCAATATGCTCAGCAAAGTTGACGAAGTCTTGTCCATTGAATGGCGGTCCATTGTCTGTCTTGACAACTTCAGGAATGCCAAAGTTTGAAAAGATCTTGTCGAGTTTCGGGATGACAGCCTTTGCAGATGTGGAAGTGATGATTTCTACTTCTGGATAACGTGAGTGATCATCAATGACTACCATCAAGTACTCTCCAGTTGGTAGTGGTCCGCAGAAGTCCATCGATACTTCCGTCCATGGTGCAGCAGGTAGTGGTGAAGGTTGTAGAGGTGTTGGTCTTGAAGTATCCACTGCAGCTTGGCAAGGGACACAGGCATCATGCATATCCTTTGCTTGACGATCAATACCAGGAAACCACACCTTTTCTCGTAGCAGCTGTTTGGTCCTAACAAGACCTTGGTGTCCTTGATGTGCAAGCTTCAGAGCACGTTGCTGGAGAACAGCTGGAATAACGATACGAGTACCTCGCAGCACAATGTCGCGTTGTTGCGTAACACTTAATTCTGTCTGGATGCGTTCAAGTGCTTTGAATGCATCTTGGTCAACTCCTGAGGGTGGGATGCGTGGAAACTTTTTCTTAGTCAATGCATCCACTGTTGCTTGCAGAGTTGGGTCCTCTAGGGTTGCAGTACGGATTTCATCAAGAGTAAGAGCCTTAAGGACTGCATCACAGGTTACAGAGTGTACATATTCCTCGGCAACTTGCTGATGCTTGGTGATGGTGAAACTGTTGGCAGGATGTCGACTGATGTAATCAGCGGGATTGCCTGCACCCGGCTTGTATTTCACCGTAAAGTTGTATGGTTGCAGACGAAGAGCCCATCTCTCAATGCGAGCTGGTGGTTTGGACTTTGGATTATTGAAGATGGTCTCCAACGGTTTGTAGTCAGTGACCATCGTGGTGAAGGGCGCACCAAGCAGATACACATTGAAGTGTTCACAGCCCCATACAAGAGCAAGAGCTTCCTTCTCTGTCTGACTGTATCGTTGCTCAACATCTGTGAGAGAACGGCTGGCGTAGGCAATTACTACTCTGGAATCTGGTTGACCAGGTTTGTGTTGGGCTAAAACAGCACCTAATCCAACAGGACTAGCATCCACCGTTAACTCAGTGTCCATTGATGGATCAAAGTATGCAGCAGTCGCATTCTCTACTAGTGCATCTTTCACAGCATCAAATGCATTTTGCTCGATATCGCTCCAGTACCATGATGCATTTTTCTTCAGGAGCTCACGTAGAGGCTTTGTAATGGTAGCAAAATCTGGAATGAAGCGAGAACAGTAGTTTGCCATTCCCAGAAAACTATGTACTTCAGTGGACGTTGAAGGAGGTGCAGCATTCTTGATATCTGCAACTTTCTTAGGATCTGGAGACAGACCTTTGTCACTAAGTACATGTCCAAAGAATTCAATTTTATGTTGATTGAACTCACACTTTGCTCGGCTTAGCGTTAAATTCTTTTCTCGTAAGCGTTGCAATGTTGCACGAAGAGCTTTGTCGTGTTCAGCTTGGGTACGGCCATAAACAATGATGTCATCAGACATGTTGTCAGCATTAGGTATGTCTTGCAATACCTGGCTGATGATGTGCTGGAATACCTCGGCAGCACTGTTAATACCAAAACTCAGGCGCTTGTACCTATACAGACCTCGATGTGTCGTAAACGTTGTGATGAAGCGACTCTCATCATCAAGTTCAAGCTGATGATAGCCCTTGTTTAAATCTAACTTGCTGAATATAGTTGCACCATTCAAGCGGTAGATCATATCATCTACAGTCGGTGTAGGATGGCGTTCACGCATTATTGCCTTGTTGTGAACACGCATGTCCACACAAATGCGTATCTCATCTGGATTCTTCGGCTTTGGTGGAGTGACAATTAGGCTTACCCATGGTGTTGGGCCTGTTACTGGTTCAATGATATCTAGTTCTATCAGCCTATCCAGTTCAGCATCGACTTTCTTGCGAGTATGGAATGGTTGTCGGCGATGTGGTTGGGCAACTGGAATTACATCTGGGTTGATATGCAGATGTACTTTGCTATCAGTATAACAACCTATGGATTTAAATCGATCAAAAAATTCAGCAACAATACCATCAACATTGTTTGCAGATTCCACTGCTACAGCATTAGAAAGCTGAAGTAGCCCCAATTTGGTTGAAGTCTTGTAACTGAGTAAAGACTCCTTTGCATTCCTAACAACATGGAATGTAGTAATGAGCATTGCATTCTTTGACTTAATCTCTGCAGTGAAAGTTCCAATCACTGGCAAGGCTACCTTTGAAGCATAGGCAGTGGCTTTGCCATCATAGTTTTCAAGCTTTGGGAACTGTTTTTTAAATTTTTCAAAGTGGCACTCAGCAATGGTGTCAATGTTTGATCCAGTGTCAATGAGAACCTTGAGACAAATACCAGCAATGTATACACATGTCTCTGGGTTGTTTGGAAGATCATTCCATTCTGTGATTGCTTGTACTCCATAAGTATAATCACATTCACTGTCATCTGAGACTGGTTGTAATGAAATGTTGTCTTGTACATTATTAACATTCTGGATATGAGGTGCAATATTGTGTTTACCACCTCGACCCCTATGACCTGATCCTCGTACAGTGCTTTTATTCATTGACTGTGGTTTCTTTAGTGCAGAACGACACATAGCACCAAAATGACCTAGTTTTCCACACTCATAGCACTTCTTACCTTGAGCAGGACAAACATTATCTTGGTGTGGGTAGTCTCCTCCACAATTGTAACATTTATTGTTGACACCCTCTGATGTGGGTCGTTGTGACTGCTTGAGCCTTGTTCCTTGACCCCAGTTGTGACGTGGTTCTCGGCTAAATTTACTGTTAGGTTTGCCATGATATCTTCTTTGATCACGGTGTCCTCCCTGAACCTTACGTACCTTATCACTGTTAGTAACAGTGGCAGAACCGTTATTAGCACTGCACTCCATGACACGAGCATCACGTGCAGCATCTTCCATTCGACGAGCCATATCCAGTATCTTGGTAAGAGAACTGTCATCATCAACAAGTTCTAGAGCTCTTCGACGAAGACGTGTAGATGTGCATGATTCAATTATTTGCTGTTTGATTTCTTTGTCAACATCAGCAAACTCACAATGGGCGGCTAAACCCTGCAGACGTGTGTGGTATTGATCCACAGTTTCATTAGAGAGTTGTTTTGCTCTCCTGAAATGCATAATTTCCATAGCAGTATTTTGCCTTGGTTTGAAATGCTCTGTTAGTTTGGCTTTGGCAGTGTCATAATCTTTGGCACCACCAGTGTCTTTCAGTGTGTCAAAGATGTCACAAACTCTATCACCTGCATAATGAAGTAGAAAGGCACGCTTTCTTTCAGCACTTTTGATGTCAGAAACTATCAACAAATTTTCAAACTTTTTAAGCCATTTGACCCACCTCTGTGACAGGTTTGTCTAGTCACAGTCAGGATCAAATGCAGGAAACTGAGGTATATTTGCCATTTTTACTGAATAAATGTAACTTATCACTTAAATGTTCCTCAGAATATTAAACACTTACTGCACTGTATATGTTAGTCAAGAATTCACTGTAATTACTTTAATTTTGCAAAGCACACAAGCATTTTAATGCAAAAGTTCACAACAGTGCACAATATAGCAGCAACTGATTTCTTACCTAGCCCTTGTGTACATGTGTTGTTCCTACTCACAGCAGCAGCACAGCAGTTGGCACAGCAGTTGGTACAGCAGCAGTTGGTACAGCAGCAGTTGGTACAGCAGCAGTTGGTACAGCAGTTGGTGCAGCAGTTGGTGCAGCAGTTGGTGCAGCAGTTGGTACAGCAGTTGGTACAGCAGTCAGTTCAGTGTGATGAATTTTGTAGCACGAAGCGTCGTTTCGTAACCAAAACATCAGGTTTTGTACACATCAATGCGTCGTTTCGTACACAACGTCGGCAGATTCCTCAGTACACAGTTTCTTCAGCACAGCTTGGGTAGCACACAGCTTGGGTAGCACACAGCATTGGTTAGCACACAGCATTGGTTAGCACACAGCATCGTTTAGCACACAGCATTGGTTAGCACACAGCATCGGTTAGCATACAGCATCGGGTATGGCGCTCACAGCTTCTCTTCCTCCTCCAGGCAGCATGCTTCTCCCTTGTGTTTGAAACTGAACAAATACCTGCGTTCACAGTTCATCCTCGTCGCCAATGTGGTGTTTGTGTGTTACTGAGGAAGTCTTGGTTGTAGGGTTGATGTAAAGTCATGACTTGGTTACTGACTTTAATACTTAATATGATTACATGACTAGTAGCTACCAAGCTTGGCGGGCGTCCTGTAAGCTCTATTGTTTACCTTCTTTCTCTGGCGTCTCAGCCGCCGCACATAGAAAACGGATGGTACCATTTTCTGTGAACATGACAGCACTGAATGCCAGTTTCCATGGAGTGTTCACTACCGAGCCTGAGCAGCTCTATTGTTGGAAGGGGGTTACCCTAGATGAAAGACTATCAGATATAGAGGTGACAACAGAGGAGGTAATGAAACAGTTGACAACTCTAGATGCAACTAAAGCAGTTGGACCAGACAACGTATCACCGTGGATACTAAAAGAAGCAGCGCAGGCCCTCAGCGTGCCTCTGGCAATGATCTTTAATGAGTCACTTATGTCGGGAGAATTGCCCAGTTGCTGGAAGAAGGCAAATGTCGTGCCGATCTTCAAGAAATGTGATAGGAAGGAGGCACTTAACTATAGACCTGTATCACCGACAAGCATCCCCTGTAAAATACTGGAAAGAATAATTAGGCTACAACTGGTTGCACACCTGGAGAACATTAGGTTTGTGAACAAACATCAACATGGGTTCTGGACAAGGAAATCGTGCCTAACAAACCTTCTGGAATTCTATGATAAAATAACGAGGATAAGACAGGACAGAGAGGGTTGGGCAGACTGCATATTTCTGGACTGCCAAAAAGCCTTTCATACAGTACCGCACATGAGACTGCTGTTCAAGCTCGAGACGTACGCGGGGGTGGGGGGAAAGGTCATACCATGGATAAGGAACTAACAGGAAGGAGCCAAAGAGTTACGGTAAGGGGCGAGAAGTCGGACTGGCGAACAGTAACAAGTGGAGTACCACAAGGATTGGTGCTGGGACCATTTATATTTCTTGTATATGTTAACGACATGTTTACCTGGCGTAGAGTCCTACATGTCGATGTTTGCGGATGATGCAAATTTGATGAGAAGAGTTGTGACAGATGAGGATTGCAGGATCCTCCAAGAGGACCTGAACAGGTTGCAGAGATGATCAGAGAAATGGCTACTGGAATTCAACACGAGCAAATGTGAAGTTATGGAAATGGGACTAGGAGATAGGAGACCAAAGGGACAGTACACAATGAAGGGGAACAGCCTACCTGTGACGACGCGCGAAAGAGACCTGGGGTGGACGTAACACCTAATCTATCTCCTGAGGCCCATATAAATAGAATAACGACAGCAGCGTACTCTACACTGGCAAAAGTTAGAACATCATTCAGAAACCTACGTAAGGAGGCATTTAGGGCGCTTTTCACTGCCTACGTGAGTCCATTCTTAGAGTATGCCACCTCATCATGGAGTCCCCATCTGAAGAAGCATATAATGAAACTGGAAAAGGTTCAGAGGTTTGCAACGAGACTCGTCCCAGAGCTACGAGGGATGGGGTATGAGGAGCGTCTCAGGGAACTATGCCTTACGACACTAAAAAGAAGAAGGGAGAGGGGGGACATAATAGGAACGTATAAGATACTCAGAGGGATTGACAGAGTGGACATAGACGAAATGTTCACACGGAATAGTAACAGAACGAGGGGACATGGATGGAAGCTTGAAACTCAGATGAGTCACAGAGATGTTAGGAAGTTTTTTTTTAGTGTGAGAGTAGTGGGAAAATGGAATGCACTTCAGGAACAGGTTGTGGAAGCAAATACTATTCATAATTTTAAAACCAGGTATGATAGCAAAATGGGACAGGAGTCATTGCTGTAAACAACCGATGCTCGAAAGGCGGGATCCAAGAGTCAATGCTCGATCCTGCAGACACAACTAGGTGAGTACACACACACACACACACACATACATAAACACACACATACACACACACACACACACACACACACACACACACATGTGTGTTTAGTCAAGGATAAGACTAAACTGGAAAAGTTTCAAAGGTATGCCACCAGACTAGTACCCGAGCTGAGAGGTATGAGCTACTAGGAGAGACTACGGGAATTAAACCTCACTTCGCTGGAAGACAGAAGAGTTAGGGGGACATGATCACCACATTCAAGATTCTGAAGGGAATTGATAGGGTAGACAAAGACATTCTATTTAACACAAGGGGAACACGCACAAGGGGACACAGGTGGAAACTGAGTGCCCAAATGAGACACAGAGATATTAGAAATAACTTTTTTAGTGTTAGAGTTTTTTGACAAATGGAATGCATTAGGAAGTGATGTGGTGGAGGCTGACTCCATACACAGTTTCAAGTGTAGATATGATAGAGCCCAATAGGCACAGGAATCTGTACACCTGTTGATTGACGGTTGAGAGGCGGGACCAAAGAGCCAGAGCTCAACCCCTGCAAACACAACTAGGTGAGTACAACTAGGTGAGTACAACTAGGTGAGTACAACTAGGTGAGTACACACACACACACACACACACACACACACACACACACGCACACACACACACACACACACACACACACACACACACACACACACACACACACACACACACACACACACACACACACACACACGCACACACACTGCATAGAAACCCCCCTTTCCTTCCTGTCCTCCCTCCCCTTTTATCCCATAACCTCCCTGTCCCTCCCCCTTCACTTGGGCCCCCCCCCCTCATCCCAGTATCCTCTGCAACCCTGGTATCCACCTCACAAATCCTCACAACCATGGCACAGATTCATCCAACAGCAGAACACTCACCAAGGAGGAAATTTGAGAAGGAACAGAAGAAAGTGAGCCTCAAGGCAATGTACACTAACATAGATGGAATTAAATACAGCAAATGAACTTGGAGAATGGGTACTAGAGGAAAACCCAGACATAATAGCTCTCACAGAAACAAAGCTAACGAAAACCATAACAAAGGCAGTGTTCCCACAGGACTATTATGTTATGAGGAAAGAGAAAGAAGGAAGAGGTGGTGGTGGTGTAGCCCTGTTGGTAAGAAAAGGCTGGGATTTTTAGGAGATGGTTGGTAAGGAATGTGAAGGTTTCAGTGACTACATAATAGGTACAATAACAACTGGAGGGCAAAAAATTATAGTCGTAGTCATGTATAATCCGCCACCAAATGACAGAAGACCCAGACAGGAATATGATAGAAAGAACATGGCTACCATTAACATAATAGAGAAAGCAGCTTCTGTTGCTAACAGGAAAAGATCTGGTCGACTAATCATGAGAGACTTCAACCATGGGAAGATAGATTGGGAGAACAGAGACCCGCATGGAGGACCAGAAACATGGAGAGCTAAGCTGCTGGATGTGGCAACAAGAAACTTTCTAAGCCAGCACATCAAGGAACCAACAAGAGTGAGAGTAGAGGATGAACCAGCAATGCTTGTTCTGATATTTACCCTAAATAAGTGGGATATAAGGGAAGTCAAGATGGAAGCACCCTTGAGAATGAGTGATTACAGTGTATTGAACTTTGAGTACCTGGTAGAGCTAGGAATTATCCCGTCCCCCCCCGAAAAAGAACTAGGAAACAAAGAGCTGGCATACCGAAAGGGAAATTATGAGGAGATGAGAAGCTTCCTAAGGGAAATACTTTGGGACACAAACCTCAGAGCTACGTCTGTACAAGATATGATGGACTATGTCACCCAAAAGTGTCAGGAGGCAGTAAGCAGATACATCCCAGCCCAAAAGGAAAAATCCAAGAAGCAAAAGAAGAATCCATGGTATAATAGGGCATGTATGGAAGCAAAGAAACAGAACAAAAGGGCGTGGAGAAACTTCCGGAATAACAGAACACCAGAAAGCAGAGAGAGATACCAGAGAACCAGGAAGGAACCATCAGAAGGAAAATAAGAGTGAAAGAGCAGGCAGTGAAACTTAGAACAGGCAAGGACAGGTATACAGAGAATGACAAAGAGGTGTGTGATGAACTCAACAAGAGGTTCCAGGAGGTCTTCACAACAGAACAAGGTGAGGTCACTGTGCTCGGAAAAAGGGAAGTAAACCAGGCGGCCTTGGAAGAGTTCGAAATTACGAGAGAGGAGGTCAAGAGACACCTGCTGGATCTGGACGTTAGAAAGGCTGTTGGTCCAGACGGAATCTCGCCATGGGTACTGAAAGAGTGTGCAGAGACACTTTGCTTGCCACTCTCCATAATGTATAGTAGGTCACTGGAGACAGGAGACCTACCAGAAATATGGAAGACGGCGAATGTGGTCACAATATACAAAGAGGGCGAAAGGCAAGACCCACTGAACTACAGGCCAGTGTCCTTGACTTGTATACCATGCAAGGTGATGGAGAAGATCGTGAGAAAAAACCTGGCAGCACATCTGGAGAGAAGGGTTCAAATCGCTAACATGGGTTCAGTGAGGGTAAATTTTGCCTGACTGGCTTAATAGAATTCTACGACCAGGTGACAAAGATTAGGCAAGAAAGAGAGGGCTGGGCGGACTGCATTTTCTTGGATTGTCGGAAAGCCTTTGACACAGTACCGCATTAGAGGCTGGTACATAAGCTCGAGAGACAGGCAGGTGTAGCTGGTAAGGTGCTCCTGTGGATAAGGTAGTACCTAAGCAATAGGAAGCAGAAAGTTACGGTGAGGGGTGAGACCTCCGATTAGCGTGAAGTCACCAGTGGAGTCCTCCAGGGCTCTGTATTCGGATATCCTGTTTCTGAAATACGTAAATGATCTCCCATAGGGTATAAACTCATTCCTCTCAATGTTTGCTGACGACGGCAAAATTATGAGAAGGATTAAGACAGAAAAAGACAGCTTGAGGCTTCAAGAAGACCTGTACAAGCTGCAGGAATGGTCGAACAAATGGTTGTTAGAGTTTAACCCAAGGAAATGTAATGTAATGAACATTGGGGTAGGGAGCAGGAGACCAGATACAAGGTATACTTTGGGAGATGAAATACTTCAGGATTCAGAAAGAGAGAAAGACTGGGGGGTTGATATCTCGCAAGACATGTCCCTTGAAGCTCATATCAAGAGGATAACATCAGCGGCATATGCCAGGTTGGCTAACATAAGGACGGCCTTTCGTATCTTGTGTAAGGAATTTTTCAGAAAATTATATACTACATATGTCAGACCAATCCTCCAGTATGCGGCTCCAGCATGGAGTCCATATCTAGTCAAGAATATGACTAAACTGGAAAAGGTTCAGAGGTTTGCCACCAGACTAGTACCCGAGCTGAGAGGTATGAGCTACGAGGAGAGACTACGAGAATTAAATCTCACTTCGTTGCAAGACAGATGAGTTAGGGGGGGCATGATCACCACATTCAAGATTCGCAAGGGAATCGATAGGGTAGATAAAGACAGGCTATTTAACACAAGGCGCACACGCACTAGGGTACAAAGGTGGAAACTGAGTGCCCAAATGAGCCAGAGAGATATTAGAAAGAACTTTTTTAGTGTCAGAGTGGTTGACAAATGGAATGCATTAGGAAGTGATAAGGTGGAGGCTGACTCAATACACAGTTTCAAGTGTAGATATGATAGAACCAAATAGGCTCAGGAATCTATACACTTGTTGATTGACGGTTGAGAGGTGGGACCAAAGAGCCAGAGCTCAACCCCCGCAAACGCAACTAGGTGAATACACACACACACACACACACACAAGTCACCAGTCACCAGTGGAATCCCACGGAGCTCTGTACTTGGCCCTATCTTGTTTCTGATATATGTAAATGATCTCCCAGAGGGTATAGATTCATTTCTCTCAATGTTTGTGGACGATGCCAAAACTATGAGCAGGATTAAGACAGACGAGGACGGCTGGAGGCTTCAAGAAGACCTAGAGTAGCTGAAGGAATGGTCGAACAAATAGTTGTTAGAATTTAACCCAAGCAAATGTAATGTAATGAAGATTGGTGTAGGGAACAGGAAGTCAGATACAAGGTATCAAATATTTGGGAGATGAAATTCTTCAAGAGAGAGAGAGAGAAAAAAAATGACTTGGGGTTGATATCACGCCAGACCTGTCTCCTGTAGACCATTTCAAGAGGATTACATCAGACGCATATACTAGGCTGCCCAACATAAGAACGGTATTCAATAAAATGGGTAAGGAATCATTCTGAACTTTGTATACCACATATGTCAGGCCAATCTTGGAGTATGCAGCCCCAGCATGGAGTCCATATCTAGTCAAGGATAAGACTAAACTGGAAAAGGTTCAAAGGTTTGCCACCAGATAAGTACCCAAGCTGAGAGGTATGAGCTACGAGGAGAGACTACGGGAATTAAACCTCACTTCCCTGAAAGACACAATAGTTAGGGGGGACATGACCACCACATTCAAGATTCTCAAGGGCATTGATAGTGTAGATAAAGACAGGCTATTTAACACAAGGGGCACATGCACTAGGGGACACAGGTGGAAACTGAGTGCCCAAATGAGCCACAGTGATATTAGATCAAACTTTTTTAGTGTCAAGGTGCTTGACAAATGGAATGCATTAGGAAGTGATGTGGTGGAGGCTGACTCCATACACAGTTTCAAGTGTAGATATGATAGAGCCCTATAGACTCAGGAACCTAAACACCTGTTGACTGACGGTTGAGAGGCGGGACCTAAGAGCCAGAGCTCAACCCCCGCAAGCACAATTAGGTGAGTACAATTAGGTAAATATCTAACAGGAAGGAGCCAGAGAGTAACGGTAAGGGGCGAGAAATCGGATAGGCGAACAGTAACGAGTGGAGTTCCTCAAGGATCGGTGCTGGGACCAATTTTTTTTTTTTAACTAGCTGTACCCGGCCACAAGAACCTTCCCTGTCCCCCAATCCTCCCCACCATTCCCCCCTCACCCGCCTTCCTTGCCTCCCAACCATTCCCCACTCCACCATCCACTCTTCCTTCCCACCATGCCCAACTTCCCTGTCCTTTTGTCCTCCCAACCATTTTCCATTCCCCCATCCCTTCGTCCCCACCATCCCAAACTCCCCCGTCCCCTCGTCCTTCCCAACCATTACCACCCTCCCTTGTCCCCTCGTCCTCCCCACCTTCTCTCACTTCAATCCCCTCGTCATCCCCACCATTCCCCACTCTCTCGTCCGATGCCTTCCCAAATGGTCTGATGTTCCCATCAGAAAATTGGGAACGTCAAGTGATCTGCTGTTCCAATCGCTGAAATATAAGAAAAACATTAAAAATGAAAAGAAAATATGAAAAAATTAAAATATACACAATACTCACGAAATGAACGGTATGGTAAACAACACAACTCAATTCCAAAGCAAGTCACACAAAATAATTAAATCAAAATGAAAATAAATAAAAATCTATGAAAATTCAATTTATCAATGCAATCAGAAACATTGAAATGGAACTGTAACATATTTAGTATAACATGTGTCTTGCTCCTACATGCAATAGATGGCGCCATTTTTCAAAAAAGCATGTTATTTCCTGTTACAGGTGAAGCATCTATATAGTAGATATAAAAAGACGCACCTATTCGAATGCAACGTTGTGTCAAAATTTCAAAGCAATCAGTAAAGAGGTTTCGAAGATTTCCCTCACATGAAGAACACCGTTTTTCAGAAAAAGCATGTATTTTTACCGTCACAGACGTAACATCTATATAGTATGTATATAAAAACCTGCTCGGATGCGAATGGAACGTTGTGTAAAAATTTCAAAGCAATCGGTGAAGAACTTTGGGAGATTAGCGATTATGCACAAACGAACATTTCCATTTTCATTTATATAGACTAGCTGGACCCGGCCACGCGTTACTGTGGCTTAGCACAGCAACACGTGTGCATTGCTAAACCTCCCCACCATTTCCCCGTCCCCTCGTCCTCCCAACCATTCCTTACTCTTCCGTTCCCTCTTCCTCTGAACCATTCCCCACTCCCCCGTCCCCTCATCCTCCCCACCATTCCCCCACTCCCTTATCCCTTTGTCCTCCCCACCATCTCCCACTCCACCTTCCCCTCGTCCTCCTAACCATTCCCCTCTCCACCGTCCCCTCGTTCTCCCCAACATCTCTCACTCCCTCGTCCTCCCTACCATTCCCCCACCCCGTCCCCTCGTCCTCCCCACCATTAAAACCCTCCCCTGTCCCCTCGTTCCACCATCCCCCACTCTAGTCCCCTCGTCATCCCCACCATTCCCCACTCCCTCGTCTGTTGCCTTCCCAAATGGTCTGATGTTCCCATCAGAAATTTGGGAACATCAAATGATCTGATGTTCCCATCACTGAAAAATAAGAAAAACAGTTAAAAAAACGATATAAAAAAAATAAAAAAATAAAAAGTAAACTACAATCACGAAATGAATGGTATGGTAAACAACACAGCTCAATTCCAATGCAATGTTACATAAAATAGGTAAATCAAAATGCAAATAAATAAAAATCTATGAAAATTCAATTTATCAATGAAATCAGAAACATTGAAATGGAATTTTAACATATTAAGTATAGTGTGTGTTGCTCTCACTTGCAACAGATGGCGCTGTTTTCCTAAAAAAGTATGTTTTTACCTGTCACAGATGTGGCATTTATATAGTTGGTATACAAATACGTGCACGTATTTGAATAGAATGTTGTGTCAAAATTTCAAAGCATTCAGTGAAGAACTTTGTGAGATTACAGCATGTAACTCTTACATCCAACAGATGGTACTTTTTTTTTAAATGCATGTTTTTCCTGCCACAGGTGAGGCATGTATATAGTAGGTATATAAACATGCCGCTATACGAATGCAACATTGTGTCAAAATTTCAAAGCAATCGGTAAAGAGCTTTTTAAGATTTCCCCTCACATGAAAAACACAGTTTTTCAGAAAAGTCATGTTTTTTCTCGTCACAGACGTGACATCTACATAGTATGAACATGAAAACCCGCTCGGATGCGAATGGAACGTTGTGTGAAATTTTCAAAGCAATCGGTGAAGAACTTTTGGAGATTACCGTATTTGAACAAACGAACATATACATTTTTATTTATATAAACTAGCTGTACCCGGCCACACGTTGCTGTGGCTCAGCAATGCATTTGCGTTGCAGTGTATGCTGCGCCATCATGGCGTCCCCAGCTGAAGAAACACATAAGGAAACTGGAAAACGTTCTGAAATTTGTAACGAGGCTCGTCCCAGAGTTACGAGGGATGGGATATGAAGAACGCCTGAAGGAACTGAACCTTACGAAACTACAAAAAAAGAAGGGAGAGGGAGGGATATGATAGGATGATAGGAATGCATAAAATACTCAGGGGAATTGACAAAGTTAAAATAGATGAAATGTTCACACGTAATAATAACAGAACGAGGGGACATGGGTGCAAACTGGAAACTAAGATGAGTCACAGAGATGTTAGAAAGTTTTCTTTTAGCGTAAGAGTAGTGGAAAAATGAAATGTACTTAAGGAGTATGTTGTGGAAGCAAACTCTATTTATAATTTTAAAACTAGATATGATAGTGAAATGAGACAGGAGTCATTGCTGTAAACAACCGATGGCTAGAAAGACGGGATCCAAGAGTCAATGCTCGATCCTGCAGGCACACATACGTTAGTACAAAAAGGTGGGTGAGTATAGACACACACACACGCGCGCGCAGGTGGGATCCAAGAGTCAAAGCTCGATCCTGCAGGGACAAATAGGTGAGCACAGGCAGACAATCCAACTTTTCACCTTTGCCAAGGAAAAAAATCATCTGCAGAGATTGTGTGACAGACTTTCATTTGCTTGAGAGTTGCAGACGCGGTAGCTGAGTGGGTCTCCAAGTTGTGATGAGTTCCCATCGCTACACCCATAAACAGGAGTGTTTTCACCTATTTGTGCCCGCAGCATCGAGCTCCAGATCATGGACCCTGGTATTACAGCCTCTGAACGTCTAACTCAATGGATCTTCAGATAATACACAAAATATTTTTACATTGGCTTTAACAACAAACTCTTTTATTATATTAGTTTTCATACTATTTCTAAGAAAGCAAAAAATCCCATTCTCTATGACATGTGTGTTCCAAACGTCCACCCATTTATTTTTGTTAACTATCTTCTGATAAAAAATACATTATGTACATACATTAAGGCAAGTAAATATCCTCACATACAGCACAAAGAAGACAAACCTCTAGCACAACTAGCCCCCACAATAAAAAGAAAATTAGAAACTCAAAAGTAATTACATGCATCTTCTTGAGGTTATCTTGAAATGATTTTGGGGCTTATTGTCTCCGCAGCCCGGTCCTCGACCAGGCCTCCATCTCCAGGAAGGAGCTCGTGACAGCTGACTAACTCCCAGGTACGTATTTACTGCATCAACTGGGAGCATCAGGGTGGTTATCTTGAGATGATCTCGGGGCTTTTTTAGTGTCCCCGCGGCCCGGTCCTCGACCAAGCCTCCACCCCCAGGAAGCCCCCCGTGACAGCTGACTAACACCTAGGTACCTATTTTACTGCTAGGTAACAGGGGCATAGGGTGAAAGAAACTCTGCCCATTGTTTCTCGCTGGCGAATGGGATCGAACGCGGGACCCCAGGATCACGCGTACAGTGTTCTGTCCGCTCAGCCACCGGCAGAGCATAGATTGATTGTAATTACTGTATCAATGAAGAAACATGAAACCTCGCAGGACTTGTACTCCACATTAATCCAACTGAGTGTCAACTGCTCATACAGTAACAGGAACAATGCATGACTGGGAGGAGATCCATCCAAAGCATACAGAAGTACAACAGTCAAATGAATGGAAGAAAGTTTGTACACAACGGTCACAAAACCATTACTAACCCAACCCCTCAAACCTCTAAAATGGAACCACAGAAAAGGCTTAAAGTTTCAGTTGGGCAGCAGAAATGGGCCTCTGGAATCCTTCCTTTTGGATCTTGGTGGCTCAGAAGGTACAGGTGAGAGTTACAGTTCATGTAATCGGCAATTCGCGGCTCGAATTATGCAGGTGAATGAAATATTATTATCCACAATATGGTGGCTAGCAATTTGTCCCTCTCGATATATATATATAAAATAAATATATATATATATATATATATATATATATATATATATATATATATATATATATATATATATATATATATATATATATATATATATATATACATACATATATATATATATATATATATATATATATATATATATATATATATATATATATATATATATATATATATATATATATATATATATATATATATATATATATATATATATATATATATATAAGCCTATACTTGCATAAACCACAAGTGAAGATAAACAATCTTTGGACAACACCCACCAGTGGGACTCGAACCCAGAAAGCACAACTACCTTCCAGTAGCTGGCATAACTAGTATGCTTTAACCCACTACGCCATCAGACCTTACAAAAGAAGTAGATAGTTCGAGATATATATATCTCAAACATCTCTACCTCCCGAAGGCACCAGATGAGTGAGGGGTCAGTCTGCAATTTTCGTCAAGCCACTGTCAATGTGAGAGAACTCGTGTCCAGCTTATAAGCCTATACTTGCATAAACCACAAGTGAAGATAAACAATCTTTGGACAACACCCACCAGTGGGACTCGAACCCAGAAAGCACAACTACCTTCCAGTAGCTGGCATAACTAGTATGCTTTAACCCACTACGCCATCAGACCTTACAAAAGAAGTAGATAGTTCGAGATATATATATCTCAAACATCTCTACCTCCCGAAGGCACCAGATGAGTGAGGGGTCAGTCTGCAATTTTCGTCAAGCCACTGTCAATGTGAGAGAACTCGTGTCCAGCTTATAAGCCTATACTTGCATAAACCACAAGTGAAGATAAACAATCTTTGGACAACACCCACCAGTGGGACTCGAACCCAGAAAGCACAACTACCTTCCAGTAGCTGGCATAACTAGTATGCTTTAACCCACTACGCCATCAGACCTTACAAAAGAAGTAGATAGTTCGAGATATATATATCTCAAACATCTCTACCTCCCGAAGGCACCAGATGAGTGAGGGGTCAGTCTGCAATTTTCGTCAAGCCACTGTCAATGTGAGAGAACTCGTGTCCAGCTTATAAGCCTATACTTGCATAAACCACAAGTGAAGATAAACAATCTTTGGACAACACCCACCAGTGGGACTCGAACCCAGAAAGCACAACTACCTTCCAGTAGCTGGCATAACTAGTATGCTTTAACCCACTACGCCATCAGACCTTACAAAAGAAGTAGATAGTTCGAGATATATATATCTCAAACATCTCTACCTCCCGAAGGCACCAGATGAGTGAGGGGTCAGTCTGCAATTTTCGTCAAGCCACTGTCAATGTGAGAGAACTCGTGTCCAGCTTATAAGCCTATACTTGCATAAACCACAAGTGAAGATAAACAATCTTTGGACAACACCCACCAGTGGGACTCGAACCCAGAAAGCACAACTACCTTCCAGTAGCTGGCATAACTAGTATGCTTTAACCCACTACGCCATCAGACCTTACAAAAGAAGTAGATAGTTCGAGATATATATATCTCAAACATCTCTACCTCCCGAAGGCACCAGATGAGTGAGGGGTCAGTCTGCAATTTTCGTCAAGCCACTGTCAATGTGAGAGAACTCGTGTCCAGCTTATAAGCCTATACTTGCATAAACCACAAGTGAAGATAAACAATCTTTGGACAACACCCACCAGTGGGACTCGAACCCAGAAAGCACAACTACCTTCCAGTAGCTGGCATAACTAGTATGCTTTAACCCACTACGCCATCAGACCTTACAAAAGAAGTAGATAGTTCGAGATATATATATCTCAAACATCTCTACCTCCCGAAGGCACCAGATGAGTGAGGGGTCAGTCTGCAATTTTCGTCAAGCCACTGTCAATGTGAGAGAACTCGTGTCCAGCTTATAAGCCTATACTTGCATAAACCACAAGTGAAGATAAACAATCTTTGGACAACACCCACCAGTGGGACTCGAACCCAGAAAGCACAACTACCTTCCAGTAGCTGGCATAACTAGTATGCTTTAACCCACTACGCCATCAGACCTTACAAAAGAAGTAGATAGTTCGAGATATATATATCTCAAACATCTCTACCTCCCGAAGGCACCAGATGAGTGAGGGGTCAGTCTGCAATTTTCGTCAAGCCACTGTCAATGTGAGAGAACTCGTGTCCAGCTTATAAGCCTATACTTGCATAAACCACAAGTGAAGATAAACAATCTTTGGACAACACCCACCAGTGGGACTCGAACCCAGAAAGCACAACTACCTTCCAGTAGCTGGCATAACTAGTATGCTTTAACCCACTACGCCATCAGACCTTACAAAAGAAGTAGATAGTTCGAGATATATATATCTCAAACATCTCTACCTCCCGAAGGCACCAGATGAGTGAGGGGTCAGTCTGCAATTTTCGTCAAGCCACTGTCAATGTGAGAGAACTCGTGTCCAGCTTATAAGCCTATACTTGCATAAACCACAAGTGAAGATAAACAATCTTTGGACAACACCCACCAGTGGGACTCGAACCCAGAAAGCACAACTACCTTCCAGTAGCTGGCATAACTAGTATGCTTTAACCCACTACGCCATCAGACCTTACAAAAAAAGTAGATAGTTCGAGATATATATATCTCAAACATCTCTACCTCCCGAAGGCACCAGATGAGTGAGGGGTCAGTCTGCAATTTTCGTCAAGCCACTGTCAATGTGAGAGAACTCGTGTCCAGCTTATAAGCCTATACTTGCATAAACCACAAGTGAAGATAAACAATCTTTGGACAACACCCACCAGTGGGACTCGAACCCAGAAAGCACAACTACCTTCCAGTAGCTGGCATAACTAGTATGCTTTAACCCACTACGCCATCAGACCTTACAAAAGAAGTAGATAGTTCGAGATATATATATCTCAAACATCTCTACCTCCCGAAGGCACCAGATGAGTGAGGGGTCAGTCTGCAATTTTCGTCAATCCACTGTCAATGTGGCTTGACGAAATATATCTCGAACTATCTACTTCTTTTGTAAGGTCTGATGGCGTAGTGGGTTAAAGCATACTAGTTATGCCAGCTACTGGAAGGTAGTTGTGCTTTCTGGGTTCGAGTCCCACTGGTGGGTGTTGTCCAAAGATTGTTTATCTTCACTTGTGGTTTATGCAAGTATAGGCTTATAAGCTGGACACGAGTTCTCTCACATTGACAGTGGCTTGACGAAAATTGCAGACTGACCCCTCACTCATCTGGTGCCTTCGGGAGGTAGAGATGTTTGAGATATATATATCTCGAACTATCTACTTCTTTTGTAAGGTCTGATGGCGTAGTGGGTTAAAGCATACTAGTTATGCCAGCTACTGGAAGGTAGTTGTGCTTTCTGGGTTCGAGTCCCACTGGTGGGTGTTGTCCAAAGATTGTTTATCTTCACTTGTGGTTTATGCAAGTATAGGCTTATAAGCTGGACACGAGTTCTCTCACATTGACAGTGGCTTGACGAAAATTGCAGACTGACCCCTCACTCATCTGGTGCCTTCGGGATTTAGAGATGTTTGAGATATATATATCTCGAACTATCTACTTCTTTTGTAAGGTCTGATGGCGTAGTGGGTTAAAGCATACTAGTTATGCCAGCTACTGGAAGGTAGTTGTGCTTTCTGGGTTCGAGTCCCACTGGTGGGTGTTGTCCAAAGATTGTTTATCTTCACTTGTGGTTTATGCAAGTATAGGCTTATAAGCTGGACACGAGTTCTCTCACATTGACAGTGGCTTGACGAAAATTGCAGACTGACCCCTCACTCATCTGGTGCCTTCGGGAGGTAGAGATGTTTGAGATATATATATCTCGAACTATCTACTTCTTTTGTAAGGTCTGATGGCGTAGTGGGTTAAAGCATACTAGTTATGCCAGCTACTGGAAGGTAGTTGTGCTTTCTGGGTTCGAGTCCCACTGGTGGGTGTTGTCCAAAGATTGTTTATCTTCACTTGTGGTTTATGCAAGTATAGGCTTATAAGCTGGACACGAGTTCTCTCACATTGACAGTGGCTTGACGAAAATTGCAGACTGACCCCTCACTCATCTGGTGCCTTCGGGAGGTAGAGATGTTTGAGATATATATATCTCGAACTATCTACTTCTTTTGTAAGGTCTGATGGCGTAGTGGGTTAAAGCATACTAGTTATGCCAGCTACTGGAAGGTAGTTGTGCTTTCTGGGTTCGAGTCCCACTGGTGGGTGTTGTCCAAAGATTGTTTATCTTCACTTGTGGTTTATGCAAGTATAGGCTTATAAGCTGGACACGAGTTCTCTCACATTGACAGTGGCTTGACGAAAATTGCAGACTGACCCCTCACTCATCTGGTGCCTTCGGGAGGTAGAGATGTTTGAGATATATATATCTCGAACTATCTACTTCTTTTGTAAGGTCTGATGGCGTAGTGGGTTAAAGCATACTAGTTATGCCAGCTACTGGAAGGTAGTTGTGCTTTCTGGGTTCGAGTCCCACTGGTGGGTGTTGTCCAAAGATTGTTTATCTTCACTTGTGGTTTATGCAAGTATAGGCTTATAAGCTGGACACGAGTTCTCTCACATTGACAGTGGCTTGACGAAAATTGCAGACTGACCCCTCACTCATCTGGTGCCTTCGGGAGGTAGAGATGTTTGAGATATATATATCTCGAACTATCTACTTCTTTTGTAAGGTCTGATGGCGTAGTGGGTTAAAGCATACTAGTTATGCCAGCTACTGGAAGGTAGTTGTGCTTTCTGGGTTCGAGTCCCACTGGTGGGTGTTGTCCAAAGATTGTTTATCTTCACTTGTGGTTTATGCAAGTATAGGCTTATAAGCTGGACACGAGTTCTCTCACATTGACAGTGGCTTGACGAAAATTGCAGACTGACCCCTCACTCATCTGGTGCCTTCGGGAGGTAGAGATGTTTGAGATATATATATCTCGAACTATCTACTTCTTTTGTAAGGTCTGATGGCGTAGTGGGTTAAAGCATACTAGTTATGCCAGCTACTGGAAGGTAGTTGTGCTTTCTGGGTTCGAGTCCCACTGGTGGGTGTTGTCCAAAGATTGTTTATCTTCACTTGTGGTTTATGCAAGTATAGGCTTATAAGCTGGACACGAGTTCTCTCACATTGACAGTGGCTTGACGAAAATTGCAGACTGACCCCTCACTCATCTGGTGCCTTCGGGAGGTAGAGATGTTTGAGATATATATATCTCGAACTATCTACTTCTTTTGTAAGGTCTGATGGCGTAGTGGGTTAAAGCATACTAGTTATGCCAGCTACTGGAAGGTAGTTGTGCTTTCTGGGTTCGAGTCCCACTGGTGGGTGTTGTCCAAAGATTGTTTATCTTCACTTGTGGTTTATGCAAGTATAGGCTTATAAGCTGGACACGAGTTCTCTCACATTGACAGTGGCTTGACGAAAATTGCAGACTGACCCCTCACTCATCTGGTGCCTTCGGGAGGTAGAGATGTTTGAGATATATATATCTCGAACTATCTACTTCTTTTGTAAGGTCTGATGGCGTAGTGGGTTAAAGCATACTAGTTATGCCAGCTACTGGAAGGTAGTTGTGCTTTCTGGGTTCGAGTCCCACTGGTGGGTGTTGTCCAAAGATTGTTTATCTTCACTTGTGGTTTATGCAAGTATAGGCTTATAAGCTGGACACGAGTTCTCTCACATTGACAGTGGCTTGACGAAAATTGCAGACTGACCCCTCACTCATCTGGTGCCTTCGGGAGGTAGAGATGTTTGAGATATATATATCTCGAACTATCTACTTCTTTTGTAAGGTCTGATGGCGTAGTGGGTTAAAGCATACTAGTTATGCCAGCTACTGGAAGGTAGTTGTGCTTTCTGGGTTCGAGTCCCACTGGTGGGTGTTGTCCAAAGATTGTTTATCTTCACTTGTGGTTTATGCAAGTATAGGCTTATAAGCTGGACACGAGTTCTCTCACATTGACAGTGGCTTGACGAAAATTGCAGACTGACCCCTCACTCATCTGGTGCCTTCGGGAGGTAGAGATGTTTGAGATATATATATCTCGAACTATCTACTTCTTTTGTAAGGTCTGATGGCGTAGTGGGTTAAAGCATACTAGTTATGCCAGCTACTGGAAGGTAGTTGTGCTTTCTGGGTTCGAGTCCCACTGGTGGGTGTTGTCCAAAGATTGTTTATCTTCACTTGTGGTTTATGCAAGTATAGGCTTATAAGCTGGACACGAGTTCTCTCACATTGACAGTGGCTTGACGAAAATTGCAGACTGACCCCTCACTCATCTGGTGCCTTCGGGAGGTAGAGATGTTTGAGATATATATCTCGAACTATCTACTTCTTTTGTAAGGTCTGATGGCGTAGTGGGTTAAAGCATACTAGTTATGCCAGCTACTGGAAGGTAGTTGTGCTTTCTGGGTTCGAGTCCCACTGGTGGGTGTTGTCCAAAGATTGTTTATCTTCACTTGTGGTTTATGCAAGTATAGGCTTATAAGCTGGACACGAGTTCTCTCACATTGACAGTGGCTTGACGAAAATTGCAGACTGACCCCTCACTCATCTGGTGCCTTCGGGAGGTAGAGATGTTTGAGATATATATATCTCGAACTATCTACTTCTTTTGTAAGGTCTGATGGCGTAGTGGGTTAAAGCATACTAGTTATGCCAGCTACTGGAAGGTAGTTGTGCTTTCTGGGTTCGAGTCCCACTGGTGGGTGTTGTCCAAAGATTGTTTATCTTCACTTGTGGTTTATGCAAGTATAGGCTTATAAGCTGGACACGAGTTCTCTCACATTGACAGTGGCTTGACGAAAATTGCAGACTGACCCCTCACTCATCTGGTGCCTTCGGGAGGTAGAGATGTTTGAGATATATATATCTCGAACTATCTACTTCTTTTGTAAGGTCTGATGGCGTAGTGGGTTAAAGCATACTAGTTATGCCAGCTACTGGAAGGTAGTTGTGCTTTCTGGGTTCGAGTCCCACTGGTGGGTGTTGTCCAAAGATTGTTTATCTTCACTTGTGGTTTATGCAAGTATAGGCTTATAAGCTGGACACGAGTTCTCTCACATTGACAGTGGCTTGACGAAAATTGCAGACTGACCCCTCACTCATCTGGTGCCTTCGGGAGGTAGAGATGTTTGAGATATATATATCTCGAACTATCTACTTCTTTTGTAAGGTCTGATGGCGTAGTGGGTTAAAGCATACTAGTTATGCCAGCTACTGGAAGGTAGTTGTGCTTTCTGGGTTCGAGTCCCACTGGTGGGTGTTGTCCAAAGATTGTTTATCTTCACTTGTGGTTTATGCAAGTATAGGCTTATAAGCTGGACACGAGTTCTCTCACATTGACAGTGGCTTGACGAAAATTGCAGACTGACCCCTCACTCATCTGGTGCCTTCGGGAGGTAGAGATGTTTGAGATATATATATCTCGAACTATCTACTTCTTTTGTAAGGTCTGATGGCGTAGTGGGTTAAAGCATACTAGTTATGCCAGCTACTGGAAGGTAGTTGTGCTTTCTGGGTTCGAGTCCCACTGGTGGGTGTTGTCCAAAGATTGTTTATCTTCACTTGTGGTTTATGCAAGTATAGGCTTATAAGCTGGACACGAGTTCTCTCACATTGACAGTGGCTTGACGAAAATTGCAGACTGACCCCTCACTCATCTGGTGCCTTCGGGAGGTAGAGATGTTTGAGATATATATATCTCGAACTATCTACTTCTTTTGTAAGGTCTGATGGCGTAGTGGGTTAAAGCATACTAGTTATGCCAGCTACTGGAAGGTAGTTGTGCTTTCTGGGTTCGAGTCCCACTGGTGGGTGTTGTCCAAAGATTGTTTATCTTCACTTGTGGTTTATGCAAGTATAGGCTTATAAGCTGGACACGAGTTCTCTCACATTGACAGTGGCTTGACGAAAATTGCAGACTGACCCCTCACTCATCTGGTGCCTTCGGGAGGTAGAGATGTTTGAGATATATATATCTCGAACTATCTACTTCTTTTGTAAGGTCTGATGGCGTAGTGGGTTAAAGCATACTAGTTATGCCAGCTACTGGAAGGTAGTTGTGCTTTCTGGGTTCGAGTCCCACTGGTGGGTGTTGTCCAAAGATTGTTTATCTTCACTTGTGGTTTATGCAAGTATAGGCTTATAAGCTGGACACGAGTTCTCTCACATTGACAGTGGCTTGACGAAAATTGCAGACTGACCCCTCACTCATCTGGTGCCTTCGGGAGGTAGAGATGTTTGAGATATATATATCTCGAACTATCTACTTCTTTTGTAAGGTCTGATGGCGTAGTGGGTTAAAGCATACTAGTTATGCCAGCTACTGGAAGGTAGTTGTGCTTTCTGGGTTCGAGTCCCACTGGTGGGTGTTGTCCAAAGATTGTTTATCTTCACTTGTGGTTTATGCAAGTATAGGCTTATAAGCTGGACACGAGTTCTCTCACATTGACAGTGGCTTGACGAAAATTGCAGACTGACCCCTCACTCATCTGGTGCCTTCGGGAGGTAGAGATGTTTGAGATATATATATCTCGAACTATCTACTTCTTTTGTAAGGTCTGATGGCGTAGTGGGTTAAAGCATACTAGTTATGCCAGCTACTGGAAGGTAGTTGTGCTTTCTGGGTTCGAGTCCCACTGGTGGGTGTTGTCCAAAGATTGTATATATATATATATATATATGTGATTTGATAAAATGCTATGCCCAAGATTACCATCTAAGTGCCGGCGGGGAAGTGGTTCAAATAGCTTCGGCTATCACTTCCTTATGTCCGGTCGTGATGGTCAAGCGGATTAAGGCGTCCCTGTACATACCAGTTGCGTTGCTCCTGGCAGTATGGGTTCGAGTCACTTCTGGGGTGTGAGTTTTCAGTTGCATATAGTCCTGGGGACCATTCAGGCTTGTTCGCATTTGTGTTCCTCACGTGTGCCCCAAAGAATGAGGTGATTTGATAAAATGCTATGCCCAAGATTACCATCCGAGTGCCGGTGGGGATGGTTATTCTTGGCTGTGAGCTGGCCAAGTCTGGGTCAGGGTAGACCAGTGTGGTCGTCTGTGAGGAGCAGGCAGGTGGTGGCGGCACATGTATGGTCGACCAGTGTGGTCGACTGTGAGGAGCAGGCAGGTGGTGGCGGCGCATGTATGGTCGACCAGTGTGGGCGACTGTTAGGAGCAGGCAGGTGGTGGCGGCATGGATGGTCGACCAGTGTGGTCGTCTGTGAGGAGCAGGCAGGTAGTGGTGGCACATGTATGGTCGACCAGTGTGGTCGTCTGAGATATGTGGCAGCGGGCAGGTGTTCGGTCGTCTCCTGGATGCCACTACTTGCGAAATACGATGTTCTAATTGAATTCTGATTGGCTCAAGGAGGTTGTGAATGTTTATAGCGTGAGTGTGCGTGTGTACTCAAATAGTTAGACTCACGTTCTCAAGTCTGCAGTCTGCACTACCCTTCTCAAGAAAGGGAAGGGTGGGCAGACTGCATTTTCTTAAACTGTCGGAAAGCCTTTGACACAGTACCCCATAGAATGTTGTTACAAAAGTTGGAGAGACAGGCGTGATTGACTGGTAAGGTGCTCCAGTTGATAAGGGAGTACCTAAGCAACATGAAATAGCGAGTAACTGTGAGGTGGAGACATCAAAGTGGCAAAATGTCACCATCAGGGTCCCATTGGGCCCTGTACATGGACCCATCATGTTTCTAATATATGCAAACGATCTTCCAGATGGTATAGACTCATCCCTCTCAGTGTTTGCTGATGATGCAAAACGTATAAGAAGAATCAAAACAGATGAAGATATACAGCGACTACAAAACAACCTGGACAAACTGGAGGAATGGTCGAGAAAATTGTTATAGAAGTTCATCTCAGGAAAGTGTAAAGTAATGAAATTAGGCGAAGGGAACAGAAGGCTGAATACAATGTACCATCTGGGAGGAAATATCCTACAAGAGTCAAATAGAGAGAAAGATCTGGGGGTTGATATCACACCGAACCTGCCCCCAGAGGCCACATCAAAAGGATATCATCAGCGGCATATGCTAGATGAGCCAACATAAAAACTACCTCTATAAACTTGTGTAAGGAATCGCTCATGACCTTATAAACAACTTATGTCAGACCAATCCTGGAATATGCAGCTTCAGCCTGGAGTCCATATCTAGTTAAATACAAGGCAAGGTGAAGGGAAGTCCAGAGGTATGCCACCAGATTCGTCCCGGAACTGAGAGGTATGAGCTACGAGAAAAGACTAAGAGACCTGAACCTCACGGTCCTGAAAAACAGAAGAGTAAAGGGAGACATGATAACCACCTACAAAATTCTCAGGGGAATTTACAGGGTGGACAAAGACAAATCTTTAGCACGCGTGAAATACGAACAAGGGGACACAGGTAGAAACTTAGTATCCAGATGAACCACGGAGACATTAAAAGGATTTTTTTTTCAGTATCAGAGAAATTAACAAATGGAATGCTCTAGAAAGTGATGTGGTGGAGGCTGACTCCATACACAGTTTCATGTGTAGATATGATAGAGCCCAGTAGGCTCAGGAACCTGTACACCAGTTGACTGACGGTTGAGAGGCGGGACCAAAGAGCCAGAGCTCAACCCCCGCAAGCACAACTAGGTGAGTGCACACTCACACTCCGACAGTGGTTTAGCTTTGACTCTTTGGTCCCGCCTCTCATCCGTCAATCAACTCGTGTACAGATTCCTGAGTTTCTCGTGCTGTGTCATATCTAAACATGAAACTGTGTATGGAGTCAGCCTCCACCACATCACTACCTATTGTATGGAGTCAGCCTCCACCACATCACTACCTATTGTATGGAGTCAGCCTCCACCACATCACTACCTAGTGTATGGAGTCAGGTTCCACCACATCAATACCTAGAGCATTCCATTTGTTAATTTCTCTGATACTGAAAAAAATCCTTTTAATGTCTCCGTGGCTATTATTACACTCTATTATTACACTCTATTGGCTGTGTCTATATTGTCTATTTATTAACTACTCTGACACTGAAAAAGTTCCTTCCAATGTCTCTGTGATTAATGTGGGTACTCAGTCTCCACCTGTGTCCCTTTGAGCATGTACCACGAGGGTTGAATAATCCATCTTTGTCTACCCTGTCAATTCCCCTGAGAATTGTTTTGTCGTGATAATGTCTAGTGGCATACCTCTCAACTTTTTCCAGCTTCGTCTTATGCTTTACAAGGTACGGGCTCCATGCTGGGGCTGCATACTCCAGGACTGGTCTTACATATGTGGTATATAAGGTCCTGAATGATTCCTTACACAGGTTCCTGAAGGCAGTTCTGATGTTAGCCAGCCTCGCATACGCCGACGATGTTATTCTTTTGATATGAGCTTAAGGAGACAGCTTTGGTGTGATATCAACTCCTAGATCTTTCTCTCTGTTCGTTTCATGAAGGACTTCATCTCCCATATGGTATTCAGTGTCAGGTCTCCAATTTCTCCGCATAGCTTCAATACCTTACATTTACTTGGTATGAACTTTAGTTCCCATTTGTTGGACCATTCCTTCATTTTGTCTAGGTCATCTTGTAGCCTCCTACTATCCTCCTATATTTTAATCCTCCTTATAATTTTTGTATCATCAGCAAACACTGAGAGAAACGAGTCTGTTCCTTCTGGGAGATCATTTTCATATTTCAGAAACAGTATAGGTCCAAGGACTGATCCCTAAGAATTTCCACCGGTGACGCCTCGCCTCGCCGAGATATCACCCCTCACAGTGACTCTCTGTCTTCTGTTGCTTAGGTACTCCCTTACCCAGTGGAGTACCTTCTCGTTCATTCCTGCCAGCATCTCTAGCGTGTGCACTAGTCTCTTGTGAGGTACTGTGTTAAAGACTTTCTGCCAATTAAAAAAAATTGCACTCTGCCAATCCCTCTCTTTATTGCCTTATTTTTGTAGCCTGTTCATAGAATTAAATTATTCCTGTGAGGGCTTCATTTGCTTTCTCTGAACCCATGCTGATGTTGTGTTACAAAGTTTTTCGCTCCAGATGTTCCACTAGCTTTTTTCAAACAATCTTCTCCAACTGGTATGGTATGCAGTTAGGGAACACTGGCGTGTAATTCAGTGCTTCCTGTCTATCACCCTTCTTGAATATCGGGACTACATTAACAATCATTAAAAATTTTGTCAGTTCACCTAACCTAACTTTTTCGGCTACCTAACCTAACCTAACCTCTAAAGATAGGTTAGGTAGGGTTGGTTAGGTTCGGTCATATATCTACGTTAATTTTAACTCCAATGAAAAAAATTGACCACATACATAATGAAATGGGTAGCTTTATCATTTCATAAGAAAAAAATTAGAGAAAATATATTAATTCAGTAAAATTTGGCTTATTATGCAAATCGGGCCTTGCATAGTAGGCTGAGAAGTGCATTCTGGCTACTAGGTACGACATATATATATATATATATATATATATATATATATATATATATATATATATATATATATATATATATATATATATATATATATATATATATATATATATATATATATATATATATATATATATATATGTTGTACCTAGTAGCCAGAACGCAATTTTTTGCCTACTATGCAAGGCCCGATTTGCGTAATAAGCTAAGTTTTCCAGAATGTCAATATTTATTTCATTTTTTTCTTACGAAATGATAAAGCTATTCATTTCATTATGTATGAGGTGATTTCTTTTTTATTTTAGCTTAAACTAACGAAGATATATCACCGAACCTAACCAACCCTACCTAACCTAACCTAACCTATCCTAACCTAACCTAAACTAACATAGCTATATCAATAAATTATATTCCAAATATAATTTAATGTTAATATATAATATAAACAAATAGGAAACAATTTATTGAAAATAGAAAATCACTCGGCCTATTAGGCAAATCGGGCCTTGCATAGTAGGCCGAGAAGTGCGTTCTGGCTACTAGGTACGAAATATATATATATATATATATATATATATATATATATATATATATATATATATATATATGCGGAAAATCCACAGAGAAATATGAAATGAGGTGAACGTTTCGGCTTTGTTAAAGCCTTTGTCAACACCATACTGACTAAGGAGAAGGGAGAAGGGGGAGGATATATAGGCCGACACCTGACCAACCTATCCCTAGGGTTGGTCAGGTGTAATTAACCAAAAACAGGTATAGCTTAGCTTAGAATGGTCAAAGAGGATTAAGCGGTTAGAGAAAAGGCATATATATATATATATATATATATATATATATATATATATATATATATATATATATATATATATATATATATATATATATATATATATATAAATACAACTTTAGAACACTTTCCCACCAGGAGACTCGAACCCTAGCCAGCACAGAAGCCTTCCAGCAATTGGCATAACAGGTACGCCTTAACCCGCTCCACCACCTGCTCAGACCCTTAAAAGAGATGGTAATTTCGGAGTATTTAAATACCCCAAAGATCAACACCTCCCAAGAGCACTAGAGCAAGTGAGGGGTCATTTATACGTTTATTTCATCAAGTCCCTGTTAATATTGGAAGACACAGTGTCTATGCTTAAGGCACAACTCTCCTAAACATGAGAGTGAAGTATACAAAAATATATATATATAAATATAAATATATATATATATATATATATATATATATATGTCGTACCTAGTAGCCAGAACTCACTTCTCAGCCTACTATGCAAGGCCCGATTTGCCTAATAAGCCAAGTTTTCATGAATTAATTGTTTTTCGACTACCTAACCTACCTAACCTAACCTAACCTAACTTTCTCCACTACCTAACCTAACCTAACCTATAAAGACAGGTTAGGTTAGGTTAGGTAGGGTTGGTTAGGTTCGCTCATATATCTACGTTAATTTTAACTCCAATAAAAAAACATTGACCTCATACATAATGAAATGGGTAGCTTTATCATTTCATAAGAAAAAAATTATAGAAAATATATTAGTTCAGGAAAACTTGGCTTATTAGGCAAATTTGGCCTTGCATAGTAGGCTGAGAAGTGCGTTCTGGCTACTAGGTACGACATATATATATATATATATATATATATATATATATATATATATATATATATATATATATATATATAAACCACTAAGGCGACAACATCGTTCCGCCATCAGCCGACACCATTTCAGACCCATTAACAGTTGGTGAATCTGAGGTCTACAAAGCAGCCCTTTCTTTTCCACCTGGGTCAGCAGGCGGCTTTACAGGGTTAAAACCTCAACATATCAAGCAAATGTTAAATCCTGCGGTTGGTGATGCTGCACAAGATCTTCTTATGGAACTCACAAGGTTCGTCAACATGTGTCTGGCTGGTGAGATACCTGAGGTCATCAGGCCTCTCTTTTTTGGTGCCTCCCTCTGTGCTCTCAAAAAGAAGGACGAAGGAATCAGGCCAATCGCTGTTGGCAACACTCTCCGACGCCTGATTGCCAAGGCTGCTACGAGGGTTGTCAGCCAGCAAGCGGCTGAATTGCTGAAACCAATCCAGCTAGGATTTGGAATCCCCCAAGGCTGTGAAGCGGCTGCCCATGCAGCACGAGCATACATCACAAACATTTCTGATGAAAAGGCCCTGCTCAAACTGGACTTTAAGAATGCCTTCAACATGGTAAGAAGAGATGCAGTACTTTGTGCCGTACATCGCCATTTCCGGCCCCTCTACCCGTTCATACTATCGTGCTACAGTGGCGAGTCAAAACTGCTCTTTGGTGAACATGAAATCAGATCATGTGAAGGTGTTCAGCAAGGTGATCCTCTTGCTCCCCTTCTTTTCTGCTTAGTCTTAAAAGAAATCACCGAAAGCTTGTCCAGCGAGTTCAACATCTGGTTTTTGGATGATGGCACTATAGCTGGCACCGTAGACCACCTCTTGTCAGATATCAGGAAAATAAGGGAGCAAGAAGTAAGCCTGGGTCTCGTCCTGAACCCTTCCAAGTGTGAAGTAGTCTCCTCCAACCCAGACATCGTAGCTAGAATAAGGTCTGCCTTGCCTGGAGCCCATGTCATTAGGGCCGAGAACAGCACCCTCCTTGGAGCTCCCCTCGGGTCTAACGCCATTGAGGAGATCCTCGACAAGAAAATCGCAGACCTTAGGAGGATGGAAGACAGAATAGGTGACATCGATGCCCACGATGCTTTTTATCTCCTCACCAAATGCCTATCCCTTCCGAGGCTAACCTACTTTCTGAGGTGCGCCCCATCTTACAACAACCCAAAGCTTGACGAGTATGACCTCCTACTGAAGACCATGCTGGAAAAAGTTGTTAACCTCTCTCTCAACGAATGCCAGTGGAAACAAGCCACTCTTCCTGTCAGGCTCGGTGGCTTGGGTGTCCGCACCGCCACCCAAATTGCAGTCCCAGCCTTCCTGTCTTCCTCCTCAGCATCAGATGACCTGGTTAAGGAAATTCTACCTGACACCCTGAGTGATGTAGCGGGGATACAGGACCCCCACTACACGGAATGTGACACGAAATGGGGTGCCATGACAGACCCAGCACTCAGACCAGCCATGCCGAAAGCCAAGAAACAATCCAGTTGGGACAGCCCCATTGTAGACAAAGAAGCCACAGCTTTGCTGGAGGCAGCAACAACCCCCAGTGATCGTGCACGCCTCACAGCTGTGCAGGCTCCCCATGCAGGGGACTTCCTTCTGGCAGTCCCTATGTCTGCGACAGGCACACGTCTTGATCCGCAGGAGCTCCGTATTGCAGTCGCTCTGCGCCTTGCTGCCCCTATCCACACTGTTCACAGGTGTATTTGCGGCGAGGCAGATGCTGACGAATATGGATTGCATGGCCTGCACTGTGGAAAATCGGGTGGTTGGCACACTAGACACGACGAAGTCAACGACATCATTAAAAGAAGCCTTGCCTCTGCTCAGTGTCCAGCGGAGAGAGAGCCCCGCAACCTACTGAACCGTGACTCTGTTAGCTTTGCCGGCCGACCAGACGGAATCACACTGCGTCCGTGGAAGGGTGGCAGGCAGTTAGCATGGGACTATACTTGCGTATCCACCCTGGCAACGACATACATCACCCTCTCTGCCGGCACGGCAGGAGCCGCAGCGACACACAGAGAAAAACAAAAGTCAGTCAAGTACAGGCAATTAGATCAAAGGTACAATTTCGTTCCAATAGGGTCTGAGACCCTAGGCCCATGGGGTGAGAGTGCAAGAAGGTTTCTTAAGGATCTTGGTTCCAAGCTCATTGACACCACAAGAGACCCTAGAGCAGCAAGTTTTCTCTTTCAGCGCCTCAGTGTCGCGATCCAGAGGGGAAATGCCCGCTGCATCCTCGGTTCCTGCCCGGCGTCGGAGGAGTTCGAGGAAATCTACAGCCTCTAGGAAGCGAACTTTTTCTTGTGTCCTCTTAATGTTCATTTTTTGTATGAAATCAGATATGTAACTGTATAACCTTGCATAATAAAGTGTACATCATAATAAAAAAAAAAAGGGGGTGGTAGGAGAAGTGAACACTCTTTCGCATTCAGAGTTAAATGTCAAGTTTTTCCCTGAGTGCTCTGTGTTCCCTTCTCTGAGGCTGTGGGTCCCTATAATTACACCAGTGGTGGTACCCCCCTATATATATATATATATGTCGTACCTAATAGCCAGAACGCACTACTCAGCCTACTATTCAAGGCCCGATTTGCCTAATAAGCCAAGTTTTCATGAATTAATGTTTTTTCGTCTACCTAACCTACCTAACCTAACCTAACCTAGCTTTTTTTGGCTACCTAACCTAACCTTACCTATAAATATAGGTTAGGTTAGGTTAGGTAGGGTTGGTTAGGTTCGGTCATATATCTACGTTAATTTTAACTCCAATAAAAAAAAATTGACCTCATACATAGAGAAAAGGGTTGCTTTATCATTTCATAAGAAAAAAATTAGAAAAAATATATTAATTCAGGAAAACTTGGCTTATTAGGCAAATCGGGCCTTGAATAGTAGGCTGAGAAGTGAGTTCTGGCTACTAGGTACGACATATATATATATATGTTGTACCTAATATCCAGAACGTCGTAGTCGGCCTGCTATGCAAGGCTCGATTTGCCTAATAAGCCAAGTTGTCCTGAATTAATACATTTTCTTCAATTTTTTTCTTATGAATTGATAAAGCTACCCATTTCATTATGTATGAGGTCAATTTTTTTTTATTGGAGTTAAAATTAACGTAGATATGTGACCGAACCTAACCAACCCTACCTAACCTAACCTATCTTTATAGGTTAGGTTAGGTAAGGTAGCCTAAAAAGAAAGGTTAGGTTAGGTTAGGTAGGTTAGGTAGTCGAAAAACAATTAATTCGTGAAAACTTGGCTTATTAGGCAAATCGGGCCTTGAATAGTAGGCTGAGAAGTGCGTTCTGGCAACTAGGTACGACATATATATATATATATATATATATATATATATATATATATATATATATATATATATATATATATATATATATATATATATATATATATATATATATATATATATATTTATATATATATATAAATATATATATATATATATATATATATATATATATATATATATATATATAGATATATATATATATATATATATATATATATATATATAGATATATATATATATATATATATATATATATAGATATATATATACATATATATATAAATATATATATATATATATATATATATATATATATATATATATATATATATATATATATATATATATATATATATATATATATAAAAATATATATATATTTTCAGTTGCATATGTCCTGGGGACCATTCAGGCTTGTTCGCATATATATATATATATATATATATATATATATATATATATATATATATATATATATATATATATATATATATATTGCAGTCGCTCTCCGCCTTGCTGCCCCTATCCACACTGTTCACAGGTGTATTTGCGGCGAGGCAGATGCTGACGAATATGGATTGCATGGCCTGCACTGTGGAAAATCGGGTGGTTGGCACACTAGACACGACGAAGTCAACGACATCATTAAAAGAAGCCTTGCCTCTGCTCAGTGTCCAGCGGAGAGAGAGCCCCGCAACCTACTGAACCGTGACTCTGTTAGCTTTGCCGGCCGACCAGACGGAATCACACTGCGTCCGTGGAAGGGTGGCAGGCAGTTAGCATGGGACTATACTTGCGTATCCACCCTGGCAACGACATACATCACCCTCTCTGCCGGCACGGGAGGAGCCGCAGCGACACACAGAGAAAAACAAAAGTCAGTCAAGTACAGGCAATTAGATCAAAGGTACAATTTCGTTCCAATAGGGTCTGAGACCCTAGGCCCATGGGGTGAGAGTGCAAGAAGGTTTCTTAAGGATCTTGGTTCCAAGCTCATTGACACCACAAGAGACCCTAGAGCAGCAAGTTTTCTCTTTCAGCGCCTCAGTGTCGCGATCCAGAGGGGAAATGCCCGCTGCATCCTCGGTTCCTGCCCGGCGTCGGAGGAGTTCGAGGAAATCTACAGCCTCTAGGAAGCGAACTTTTTCTTGTGTCCTCTTAATGTTCATTTTTTGTATAAAATCAGATATGTAACTGTATAACCTTGCATAATAAAGTGTACATCATAATAAAAAAAAAAAGGGGGTGGTAGGAGAAGTGAACACTCTTTCGTATTCAGAGTTAAATGTCAAGTTTTTCCCTGAGTGCTCTGTGTTCCCTTCTCTGAGGCTGTGGGTCCCTATAATTACACCAGTGGTGGTACCCCCTTATATATATATATATATATATATATATATATATATATATATATATATATATATATATATATATATATATATATATATATATATATATATATATATATATATATATATATATATATGTAAGTGTGTATATCACGAAAATAAACACGTGATTAAGAATGTGACAATGTCAGACCACGGAGGAAAAATGAAACAGGAATTTCCTTAAGTACTTGCGTACATTAAATACATCTTCAGAAGGTCTGAAGATGATATAATATACGAAAATATAATATATAATAATATAATCTTATAATAATATAATCTTAATATACGAAAGTACTTAAGGAAATTCCTGTTTCATTTTTCCTCCGTGGTCTGACATTGTCATATATATATATATATATATATATATATATATATATATATATATATATATATATATATATATATATATATATATATATATATATATATATATATATATATATATATATATATATATGATATATATATATATATATATATATATATGATATATATATATATATATATATATATATATATATATATATATATATATATATATATATATATATATATATATATATATATATATATATATATGACGTCACTGTCAGCTGTGCTTGTGGACACAGACCCACTCGAATTTGTTTGAATGTTTACTACTCTCCGCTTATAAACTAGATTTTTTTTTACATAGCATAGTCCGCAGGCATCTTGAAATTCTCCCCAAAGTAAGTGATGCGTCAAAAGAAGCTATGGAGTCCACATATATGTGAAAAGTACAGTATCGTGTTCTCGTTTTGTTGGACCGTGAATGGAGATGCTGATAAGGCGGCTGTCGAATGTTGTTCTTTGCAGTTATACGTGATGTTAACAAGCGGCCTGCTCTTCTCTACCACCTGGAAGAATACTTTTGTGCTGTTATTTTTAAGAGGAGGCTGTTGTGACTATACTGACTTGTGAGATAGCTGAAGATTTGTAGGTGAAATCTGAGGTTACCCAGCTTGGCAATGTTTACATATTTGTGTAAGAGTACTGCACTTGTTTTTGAATGGTTCAAAGTGTGATGCCGAGTATAACTGGGCCGTTCGTGTTGGGCGGTGGAAGTGGTGGAGCAGGAGACAGAGAAAATAGTGACGGTGGAGGTAATCGTGGAGGAGGGAGGAGCAGTGGAGTGTTCCGGCCAATGTCCAACGAGGAATGTGGTATCCGAGAAGTATGGGCACACAATATGGAAGAGGAATTTCATCACATCCGTCGCATTGTGCACCAGTATCCTTATGTTGCCATGGGGATGGCAGAAGAAGCCGCTACCAGCCAGCTCACCCCTCCCGAAGCCAATCAAAGGAGAGGCACATGCAGTGGTTGTGGGAACATCGTCAGCATCAACTCTGTCTCCAGAGTCATACGCCAGCATGGTGACTGTCCTGGGTCAGGGAGGCCTCCCGTGGGAGGAGGCAGCACTCAGAAGCCTGTTGCACCAGTACAAATCGCAACAGATTACATTGCAACAGACGACCTGCTAGAGGCAATTAAAGCAACGTCAAGCAGGACACTCACCCACATCCCAAAGGCCTCTCGCCCTTTTGCTGCAGGGAAATACACGGACCTCATCGCAAAAGTCAACAGAGGGTCAAATAACCTTGTTGCACCTGATACCATCAAAGCCTGGCACAATCTGTTACTTTTTGGCAATGCATGCTTAGGTGTACCAGACAGAGGAGGCAAGACACTGGCCTCATCCGTCAATAAAGCAATTAGGGATTTTCCTAGGGCTGACAACCTAGTCCGCCTCCACAAACACACCAAACACCGCCGAGGCAGACCAAGTACGACAATCAGCGACAACAGAAAATTAGGTACCCAAGTCAGCAAGAAAATTGAAGAGGGCAATACAGTCGGGGCACTCAGGTTAATCACAAGTGAGGACAAAATTTTGCCCAGGGATGAAACCACAGCCCAAGCACTGAGAGAAAAACACCCCCTCAGGGCCGTAGGTGGACCTCCCCCACAGGTCAGGCTCGCCCCTAATCAGGAACCTCTCGTCCTCCGGGAGTCAGAGGTTTATAAAGCTATCGTTTCATTTCCCCCGGGCTCCTCAGGAGGCTACACAGGGGTAAGACCTCAACATGTGAAGGAAATGGTGAACCCTGTTCTTGGCCCAGCTGCAGAAGCGCTCCTGACAGAAGTCACAACGTTTGTCAACAACTGCCTCGCCGGGTTAATCCCTGATGAAATCAAACCATTCTTCTTTGGTGCATCCCTATGTGCCCTCAAAAAGAAGGGGGGAGGAATCAGACCCATTGCCGTTGGTAATACCCTTCGCCGCCTAGTTGCAAGGGCTGCTGTCAGAAGTATCCGAACGGAAGCAGCCACCATGCTGCAACCCAACCAGCTGGGGTTTGGAGTCCCCCAAGGCTGTGAAGCAGCGGCTCATGCTGCACGAGCCTACATTAGCTCTCTTACTGAAGACCAGGCAGTAGTAAAATTAGATTTTAAAAACGCTTTCAACTCGGTCAAAAGGGAAGCAATCCTCACTGCAGTCCAGGAACATTGCCCAAGCATTCTCCCGTTTGTGTCAGCAGGCTACAGCAAAGACTCAACCCTCCTGTTTGGCAAACATGAAGTCACCTCAGCAGAGGGAATTCAACAGGGTGACCCACTTGCACCGTTCCTCTTTTGCATAGCGGTTCGAGAAATTACAACCAGACTGTCCAGCGAGCTCAACATCTGGTTCCTGGATGATGGCACTCTGGCAGGCACACAAGATTCCCTGCTAGAAGACTTACAGCTGGTGAAGACACGGGGGGAGTCCATGGGTCTCGTTCTTAGCCCCTCCAAGTGCGAAATTATTGCATCTAGTGAAGTAATCATTAGAGCAGTGAAATCAGTTCTACCAGAAGCCTCAGTCGTTAAACCTACCGACAGCACACTACTCGGAGCACCTCTGGGCCACAATGCCATTGCTGCAGTCCTTGACGAAAAGCTTAGAGACCTAAAGAGGATGGAAGAGAGAATTGGGGACTTGGACTCCCACGATGCCCTCTACCTTCTCACAAAGTGCCTTACCCTGCCCAGGCTAACATACTTCTTAAGGTGTGCACCAACTTTTGGCAACCCACTTCTAAATCAATATGATGAGCTCCTCAGGTCAATATTCAGGAAGGCGCTCAACCTAGATTTAGATGACAGTCAGTGGGACCAAGCAACACTACCAGTGAGATTTGGAGGGATAGGCATACGAAAGGCAACTGAGGTAGCACTTCCAGCATTCTTATCCTCATGTACAGCAGCCAACGAATTGGTAGGGCAGATCCTACCAGAGCGTATGAGAGAGACAGCGGGAACTCATGATCAAACGTTCATCGAAGCAGCCAGACAATGGGACACCATTGCACACCCTCAACCCCGTCCACAAGTCCCAAAAGACCACAAGCAGGCCCACTGGGATAGCCCCATAATGGAAAAGACTGTCACAGCAATGATTGACAACGCTGATGCTGAAAACAAAGCCCGCCTCCTAGCGGTAACAGCACCCCACGCCGGGGATTTTTTATTTGCTGTGCCCAATGCAGCCCTGGGAACTCGCCTCAGTCATGACGCTCTCCGCATTGGAGTTGCCCTTCGCCTTGCCGCCCCCATCCTCACCGAACATAGGTGCATCTGCGGAACTGCGATGGCAGACCAATATGGTCGTCATGGTCTGGTATGTCGTAAATCACAGGGTAAAATTGCAAGACATGAAGAAGTCAACGACATCATCAAGAGGAGCCTCGCCACAGCCCGCTGCCCGGCACAAAGAGAACCACACTTATCCAGACCTAACGACCCTCAGAAGCGCCCTGATGGGGTCACCTTGCTACCTTGGAAGGATGGTAAGCAAGTGGTATGGGACTACACGTGCGCTGCCACACTGGCCAGTACCTACCTCCACTACAGCACACGTGAAAGCGGTGGTGCTGCTTCTTTCAGGGAATCGCAGAAAATTATTAAATACAGAGGCCTAGCACACTGCTACAGCTTTGTTCCGATCGGCTCGGAGACCCTCGGTTCGTGGGGAAAATGTGCATTGAAGTTCCTGAAGGAATTGGGGGACAAATTGATCAGCGCTACAAAAGACCAGAGAGCAAAAAGTTTCTTGTTCCAGCGCCTCAGTGTTGCGATTCAGAGGGGAAATGCCTGTTGCGTCTTGGGCACTAGTCCAACTTCAGAGGAATTCGAAGAAGTGTTTGACTTGCAACAATGATCGAACCCGTCTGTGACATTCATCAATGTTTCCCATTGTTGTGTTCTTCAAGAGATCCATAACCTTTAAGCACCTTTTTGCATTATTATTTTTGTATCAACCCATGTATATCTTGTAACCATCAAATGCATAATAAAGCACAAAAAAAATATATATATATATATATATATATATATATATATATATATATATATATATATATATATATATATATATATATTTATATATATATATATATATATATATATATATATATATATATATATATATATATATATATATATATATATGTATATATATGGAACCCAGCAAAACTCTACTGATTTAAATTTACTAGAAATAAGAAACAGCCAATGTTAAATCTCGATGACCACCGGATGGACAGGATTAAAGGACCCTAGAGCCATGAGGGCACTACGAGAGTCAACTACAACCACAAAGGAGGAACGATAATGAGAAAGCAAGAGACGGAGAGCATAGAGAATAGCATAAAGTTCTGCTGTAAAGACGCTAGCCTCCGAAGGGAGGAGACACATATAAGTACGGTCAGGAAAAACAACAGAGTAGCCACCACCTTCGGCAGACCTATCGGTGAAAATGGAAATAGAGTGGGAGTGCGAAGAAAAGTGCTTAAGGAAGAGGCTTTTCAGAATTGTAGGAGGGGAAAAGGCTTTAGTATTACAAGTCAAGGACGTACAAAACTTGAGTAGGGGGACTCTCCACGGTGGCAAGGAAGGAACAATATGAGGAGAAACATTAGAAATATGAACAGAAAGAGAATCCTGTAAGCGGGATAACCAGACAGAAAGAGGGAGACGATGAAGAGGAACAAGAGCTACAGGAGGAGGAAAAGTCAAAGCACAGAGGCGAGAGGAAGGAAGTTGTAAGGACCGCGCTAAATAGCGAAGAGAGTAACGATCACGGCGGTCCTGAAGAGAGAGAAAGCCAGTGTCAACATACAAACTGAGGGCGGAAGTCGAACGAAAGGCACCAGAGCTGAGACGTAGCCCAATATGGTGCATAGCATCAAGACGGCAAAGAGTAGATGGAGAAGCAGAAGAGTATGCAGGGCAACCATAATCGAGTTTAGACTGGACGAGAGAGGAATGCACCTCCATCACCATCACCACCACTACCAACACCCCAGTACCAACCTACAGCACCAGACTATCCCGGCCTGGCTCACAACACGTGGGTGTCCGCGTCATTACCTAAAGTTGATGGTATAAACTTTTGAACTTGAGGACGAGTATTTGATTGTACATTAATGCAGATGATACGACACACGCCACCAGAAGCCTAATGCCCAGTTCCAGCTGGGTCATTAGAGCAAATATGGTGCTGGTTCGTGGGTCTGGTCATATTAATATATTTCATAGCTAGTTTTGTATTTTGTGAAACATTAAATATAATACAGACAAAATTCATAACATTAATATTGTATAAAATTGCATTAATTGGTTGTAGCTTGCGGTAGGAAAAAGGATTGGGCACAATTCCTGCATTGCTCGTCCCTGTGCAACAAGCAGCTGGCTGAAACCTGAATTATATTGATTGGCAAGTCGTGTTTCAATTAAACTTAAGAAGTAAGGTAAAATAAAACATGGAGAGTGAGACTCTAAAACAGAACAATAGAACATAAGGGGCGAAGCTTTCAGACAAGACATGTAGGGTGAGGCTCTAACATGAACTCTGGTGATTACAGCTCTAATCATAATTAAAGAAATTTATAATTTCAATGACTAAAAAAGATATCGGAAAGTAAGGATGTTTTACAAGAACTGTACATGCTTATGAGGGAAGTGTTCCAGAATTCTACCTAAAAATGATAAGGTGAACAAGAACTGTACCGAGTAATGGGAAAGTTGCACCACAATTATACACATTATATAAATTGCCCCAGGACTATACATATCAATAGGAAAGGTATACAAGAACTGAATACAGCAAACACGTTGTACCAGAACGTAAACTCTCAATGGGAATGCTTCGCCAAAGCTACACACATTAAGGAAAGAGTTGTACCTGAAATATATATCAGTGCAAAATTTGAAAAAGAATGGACTATATCAGAGAGAAAGTTAATCCAAAAATGTACATTTAAATTGAAAAGATGTACAAGTACTGATTTTTTTAATAAATAGTTTTTTTCAAGAACTTTACATAGCAATGAGAGACATAATCAAGAACTATATGTATCAATGAAGAAGTTGTACTTGGCGTCCCCTCTGCACGTAGTATGAACAATTTGAACCACGACTGTAAACACAGACTAAATTTGTTCCCGAACTGTACATAGCAATACAATATACACAGGAATTCTATATAACAATGAGAATGTTGTTCCCGATGAGTACATAGCAGTACACATTTTAAGTAACATTATACATGCAGGCGATGAGGCACAAGAACGTGGCTGAAATATATTGACCAGACCACACACTAGAAGGTGAAGGGACGACGACGTTTCGGTCCGTCCTGGACCATTCTCAAGTCGATTGTGACAATTGACTTGACAATGGTCCAGGACGGACCGAAACGTCGTCGTCCCTTCATTTTCTAGTGTTTGGATTGGTGAATATTATACATAGCAATGAAAAAGCGAAAATAAAGAGGAGCCTTACCGCAAAAAAGGTAAATGCAGACCCATAAATAGGTCAACAAACCCACCGCACATTTCGTAGTCTACCAGAAGGTAGGCCTACAAGAATGTATTTCCCCTGCACGAGAGGGCCGAGTAGGTTATAATAGAGAAGGTGGTTGTGGAGAGGACCAAGCCAGTTGTCAGACGCTGTTATGGGTGGCTTGTCCGGATAGCCAGCAAAGGATATGGTCTTGTAATTAAACAGAGGCATTGTTAGTGCTTGAGAGAGACATGGTTGCTGGAATGTGTCAAGGTAAGCACGTTGGACGCCTGGAGAGTGGGAGGAAACTCGCTATTAGTCAACTAGCAACAGATGTGGGAGGGGATTACTATTAGACAGCTAACAGTAGTGTTGAACAGTAGGTAGGCAGGAGGGATTACTATTAGACAGCTAACAGTAGGTAGCTTACTGTTAGGCTGTGAGTAACAGATGAGCGACGGCTTAGATGGGGGTAGGAGAAGTGTTTAATATTAAACAATTAGGAAACAGATGGAGGATAGCTTTCTATTAGCTAGCAGCAGAAGGGTGAAAGGAGATTACTATTAAATATTTAACAACAGTTTGCGTAGGGAGCTTACCATTAGACATATAGCAGCAGATAGGGTTGCTGCTTAAAATTTCATAGTTAGCAACACATGATGGAGGAGGCTTTAACTATAATACAACTAGCAACATATAAGTGGACAGGACTACTATACAACAGCTAGCAATAGGAGCGGAAGGGGAGGCTTACTGTTAAAAAGCTAGCAAGATATTGAAAAAGAGACTTACTCCTTGACAACAAACAACAGGTGTAGGGAAAGTGCTCACTCTTAGAGAGCCAGCAACAGACAAGGAGAGAGCTTACTATTAGACTGAGAGCAACATATGGGGGATGGGGGGGATGCAGTAGAAGGCAGCTAGTAACAGATGACGAGGGCAGCTGTCATGAAATGTAATGAGGCTTACAATTAGAGAGATCTATCTTGAGGTGATTTCGGGGCTTGGCGGCCCCCCGGCCCGGTCCTCGACCAGGCCTTCTTTTTGTTACACCCCCGCCAGGATGCAGCCCGTAGCAGCTGTCTAACTCCCAGATAATTATTTACTGCTAGGTACCAGTGGCATCAGGATGAAAGAAACATTTTGCCCATATGTCTCCGCCTCCATCGGGGATCGAACCCGTAACCCTCTGACTACGAATCCGAAGCGCTGTCCACTCAGCTGTCAGGCGCCCCTGACAGCTGAGACAGTGTAGAGATAACTATTCTCTCTGTGTAGCTGATAGCTGTTCTTAGATTAGCTACACTGGTTGTTGAGATAGCAACAGATGTTGAGTGGGTTACTGCTAGGTCGTAATATATTGATGAGGAACTAAGATAAAACAAAACATCTAGCATTAAATGTGGAGGGAGCTTGCTGTTATTAAGCTAGCAACACATAATCAAGGAAGCGTTATCCTAGACAGCAAGCAACTTGCTGAATAAATGTACTGACTAAAGCGAATTGGATAATAGTACGTGTTTCTGGATGCGTTAGCAACAATTAACAAGTCATTTAATATTACTCTTAAGCTCTATCTTACCTCTCGTTAGGCCCCATTTCTATTCTGCAGCTCTGTTTTGGTCTCCGCTGTATAGAATGGACATGGATTAATTATAGTATACAAAGAGAATGACAAAGTTTTTGTCCCTGAAATAAGGAAAATTTCTTATGTAGAGGGTTTAAAAACAATTACATTTTAGTGAACATAAGAATGGAGGAAACTTCCGTCTTGTAAATTTAACTAATTAATATACAATATTTTTTTTTTCTGTACAACAATTTAAATACTGATTTATAAGCTCTTTAAAATAACCTTTAGTTCATTGATTTTCTTTACCATCTCATCTCGTTACTCTAGCGTTTTTGAGAATGTTAATTAGGATTTTTCATCTCCTTTATAAGAAAGAGTTCAAATTCTTGGGATTACTTTGTCCTTCGCTACCCCGTCACTATGCTGTCTCTCCCCCATGTCTCCTCGGTCCCTACCCCATGTCTACTTCTTCTCTAATCTGCCTCTATACCATCACTACTCCGTCTCTACCTCGTCTGTACCTCGTCTCTACTTCGTCTCTACCTCGTCACTACCTCGTCTCTACCTCGTCTCTACCTCGTCACTACCTCGTCACTATCTCGTCTCTACTAAGACTCTACTATGTCTCTGCCCCCATCTCTAAATGGTCTCGCTTGTCTTGATGAAAAAATATCTCTAATCTATCGAGGTAATTCCATTAATTTTTATTTAAATAACTTAATTTTATTTGATGACTAGCGGCCTTCGCTGTACCCGTGGGACGATGATTCTGGGCATGATAGTCCTATATGTGCCTCTGTACTACCTGTTGTATTCACCAGTATAACATACCATACATGCCTCTACTACCTGTTGTATTCACCAGTATAACATACCATACATGCCTCTACTACCTGTTGTATTCACCAGTATAACATACCATACATGCCTCTACTACCTGTTGTATTCATCAGTATAACATACCATACATGCCTCTACTACCTGTTGTATTCACCAGTATAACATACCATACATGCCTCTACTACCTGTTGTATTCACCAGTATAACATACCATACATGCCTCTACTACCTGTTGTATTCACCAGTATAACATACCATACATGCCTCTACTACCTGTTGTATTCACCAGTATAACATACCTTATATGCCTCTACTACCTGTTGTATTCACCAGTATTACATACCATAGATGCCTCTGTACTACCTGTTGTATTCACCAATATAACATACCATACATGCCTCTACTACCTGTTGTATTCACCAGTATAACATACCATACATGCCTCTACTACCTGTTGTATTCACCAGTATAACATACCATACATGCCTCTACTACCTGTTGTATTCACCAGTATAACATGCATAAGCCGGCGTCTGCTGCTACTAGAACACAAGGTAGAATGATACCCAAACAATGGAGGGGTCTGTGGAGTTCTGGGTCCAGGAGTTGTTATCGTGCTGAGTTGCTATCGAACCTCCGTCCGAGGTTCTGCAAACCCGAGTTCGAGGTTCCCTGACAGCAGAAGATTGCGAAAAGAAGAGTACACAACTTGCACCTTTTTTGTAATTTAGTAAACACAACATTTATTTCTTAGGGCTTTAACATGACCCATTAATAAATGAATGGAGCATTTTGAAAGTTTTGCTTGGTTGGATATTATCGTGATAGTATTTAAGCAGCGAAACTTATACTTGGGAGAAATTTTGTTGAGACGAAGAGTGTTTCAAGCGTAGGTTAGACATATATATGAATGAGTTTGGCTGGAGCTGTCGCGTAGAGGCCAATAGGCCTTGTGCTGATTCCTTGATTTTTATATTCTTAACTTAAGGGAAAAAGACCTTGTGACCACTAGCAACATACGAGGAATAATTCTTACTATAAGACATCAACATGTAGGGATAGGTTTGCTAGTAGAGAGCTAGCAAATGTTTGTGAAGGAGGTTCTATATCGACGTACAACGAAATTAGATAGTAGAAATCGGTACTATTGTGTTGGACAAACCGGAAAATGATGTTTTACTTGTGTTGCTTTGACAAACTAAACTAACCTAACCTTCCTAGGCCTAAAACACGATATCTGAGGCCTTATATAGTACATCAGTGTGCTATACTAGGCTTAGGAATATTTAGGTTTGTTTTTTAACTTCATTTATTTTAAAAGAATTGTTTACTAGTCAGTATACTATCTAAAAGGTTAGCACGTAAGAATTCCGACTATTGACGATCATCACAATAGGTATTATCTAAACAGGTGGATGGGTTGTTGGTCGTGAAGGATAATTTGATGAACTTCATTAAAAGCAAAATAGAAGCGTTAATTATCTCTTCTCCTGGCGCCAATGATATCGTCGTATCTGTTATCACCCAATGGTTCTCTTTGGCGGCTGAGCACACACAACATAACAGATTAGTTACGTAATTATTAAACTTGAAAACTATGTAACCCAGCAGAACAAATCCACAAGGGCCGTGACGAGGATTCGAACCTACGACCGAAAGCATCCCAGACGCTGCCTTGGACGTAGGTTCGAATCCTCGTCACGGCCCTTGTGGATTTGTTCATTTGATGCATCACACAATTGGGATTTCTGTGTGTTATGTAACCCAAGTGTATTAACCCAGGTGTGTTAACCCAGGTGTGTTTACCCAGGTGTGTTAACCCAGGTGTGTTTACCCAGGTGTGTTAACCCAGGTGTGTTAACCCAGGTGTGTTAACCCAGGTGTGTTTACCCAGGAAACAGCATCGTCAGACAAAGGGTAGCGGGCTGGGGGAGCGGGTAAGCTACATAAATATTAGATTTTATTTTTCCCTATATTTTCCCACAGAGTCTCCCGACGATTACCGCGCCCCTTCCTCCCATAATCTTGGGGATTACGGAGTTCACAGCATGTAAATCCTGGTGATTACAGCTGGAAATTGCAAGGTAGCCAGCGAGGGAAGAAGAGCCTTGCTTTAATCACGTTTGGCAATATATAATGCAATTGCATACTTTTCTGTACCTTACTCAGCGTCACAGACCTATAATTAATTAGATGCATTTCAGTTATGAAATCAACATATATCAAATTTATGCGTAATTATTTATGGTTTCTGCAATGAATAGATATAACGATATGTTAAGGAAGCCCAATTATTCTGTAACTGCAACAAATTTGTTTGTTTGTCAGTGTTGGGGTAATGTTTGATGAATGCTTCCGCTACGACTTCTAAAACTAGAAGAACGATCTGCTGACTGAATTGAGTCATTCAGGTCATCTTGTGTGTTATCATTATTATTTTGTGAGGCTTCGTCGTTTTTCTAATGAAGGAAAAATCAGCTTGAATGTTATTCAGTGGCCATATTTTGCCAGGCTTACGATTTATCAGTTATATTAAAGTTGTTTAAAAAATGGGAATTGTGTCATTGAAAGAGTTTTATTTCATTTTTAGATGAGACGCGAGATGTTCTACATTACGACGAAGTTCAGCTCTTCATGGTATTCTAAACGTTATGAAAAACGTTAATTGAAAGTTTCCTCTCCTAACCTTTCTGAGTAAGCCGGACGACTCAAACAGAAAACGGAACAGTACGTCACTTTTGTGAGTCGATTTCATTTCAAATTACGACCACTTTTGGCCATAGCGCGGATACGAGCGGAAAACGACGTTATTTTTAAGAGGACGGATTGTGGTGTCAGCAGCAGCGAGTGTGCTAGACCTTGCTGATCGCTCAATGTATATTTTGGTACCTTCAAATGTGCAAACTTTAAGTGTATAAGACAGTTCATTTCCCCCGTTGTTACTTCACAGAGAGAGCTGCAGGCGTTCGTTACTGTATTGTTCTCAATGTTGATACATTTTTTGTTTGTGTAGTATGACGGTGAGTTTGTGTTGATCATGTTTACGGAGACTCAATGTAACGTACTCGTCCTGTGTTGAGTACTGTCAGTGTATTGTTGAGTACTGTCAGTGTTGTGTTGAGTACTCTCAGTGTTGTGTTGAGTACAGTCAGTGTTGTGTTGAGTATGGTCAGTGTTGTGTTGAGTACTGTTAGTGTACTGTTGAGTACTGTAAGTGTATTGTAGTGTTGAGTACTGTCAGTGTATTGTTGAGTACTGTCAGTGTATTGTTGAGTACTGTCAGTGTATTGTTGAGTACTGTCAGTGTTGTGTTGAGTACTCTCAGTGTTGTGTTGAGTACGGTCAGTGCTGTGTTGAGTATGGTCAGTGTTGTGTTAAGTACTGTTAGTGTACTGTTGAGTACTGTCAGTGTATTGTAGTGTTGAGTACTGTCAGTGTTTTGTAGTGTTGAGTACTGTCAGTGTTGTGTTGAGTACTCTCAGTGTTGTGTTGAGTACGGTCAGTGTTGTGTTGAGTATGGTCAGTGTTGTGTTAAGTACTGTTAGTGTACTGTTGAGTACTGTCAGTGTATTGTAGTGTTGAGTACTGTCAGTGTTTTGTAGTGTTGAGTACGGTCAGTGTTGTGTTGAGTACTGTCAGTGTACTGTTGAGTACTGTTAGTGTAGAGTTGAGTGCTGTCAGTGAAGTGTTGAGTACTGTCAGTGTTGTGTTGAGTACAGTCAGTGTAGTGTTGAGTACTGTCAGTGTTGTGTTGAGTACTGTCAGTGTAGTGTTGAGTACTGTCAGTGTTGTGTTGAGTACTGTCAGTGTTGTGTTGAGTACTGTTAGTGTTGTGTTGAGTACTGTCAGTGTTGTGTTGAGTACTGTCAGTGTTGTGTTGAGTACGGTCAGTGTTGTGTTGAGTACTGTCAGTGTACTGTTGAGTACTGTTAGTGTAGAGTTGAGTGCTCTCAGTGTAGTGTTAAGAACTGTCAGTGTAGTGTTGAGTACTGTCAGTGTAATGTTGAGTACTGTCAGTGTTGTGTTAAGTACGGTCAGTGTTGTGTTGAGTACTGTCAGTGTACTGTCGAGTACTGTTAGTGTAGAGTTGAGTGCTGTCAGTGTAGTGTTAAGAACTGTCAGTGTAGTGTTGAGTACTGTCAGTGTAATATTGAGTACTGTCAGTGTTGTGTTGAGTACTGTCAGTGTTGTGTCCAGTACTGTTAGTGTTGTGTTCAGTACTGTGAGTGTAGTGTTGAGTACTGTCAGTGTTGTGTTGAGTACGGTCAGTGTTGTGTTCAGTACTGTCAGTGTACTGTTGAGTTCTGTTAGTGTAGAGTTGAGTGCTGTCAGTGTAGTGTTAAGAACTGTCAGTGTAGTGTTGAGTACTGTCAGTGTTGTGTTGAGTACTGTCAGCGTAGTATTGAGTACTGTCAGTGTAGTGTTAAGAACTGTCAGTGTAGTGTTGAGAACTGTCAGTGTAGTGTTGAGTACTGTCAGTGTTGTGTTGAGTACTGTCAGTGTTGCGTTGATTACGGTCAGTGTAGTGCTGAGTACTGTCAGTATAGTGTTAAGTACTGTCAGTGTAGTGTTGAGTACTCTCAGTGTTGTGATGAGTACGGTCAGTGTAGTGTTGAGTATTGTCAGTGTAGAGTTGAGTACTGTCAGTGTTGTTTTGAATACTGACAGAGTAGTGTAGTGTTGAATACTGTCAGTGTAGTGTTAAGAACTGTCAGTGTAGTGTTGAGAACTGTCATTGTAGTGTTGAGTACTGTCAGTGTAATGTAGTGTTGAGTACTGTCAGTGTAGTGTTGAGTACTGTCAGTGTAGTGTAGTGTTGAATACTGTCAGTGTAGTGTAGTGTTGAGTGCTCTCAGTGTATTGTAGTGTTGACTACTGTCAGTGTAGTGTAGTGTTGAGTACTGTCAGTGTAGTGTTGAGTACTGTCAGTGTAGTGTAGTGTTGAGTACTGTCAGTGTTTTGTAGTGTTGAGTACTGTAAGTGTAGTGTAGTGTTGAGTACTCTCAGTGCATTGTAGTGTTGAGTACTGTCAGTGTATTGTAGTGATGAGTACTGTCAGTGTAGTGTAGTGTAGAGTACTCTCAGTGTATTGTAGTGTTGAGTAATGTCAGTGTATTGTAATGATGAGTACTGTCAGTGTAGTGTAGTGTTGAGTACTCTCAGTGTATTGTAGTGTTGAGTACTATCAGTGTATTGTAGTGATGAGTACTGTCAGTGTATTGTATTGTAGTATAGTGTTGAGTACTGTCAGTGTTGTGTTGTGTTGAGTACTGTCAGTGTAGTGTTGAGTACTGTCAGTGTAGTGTTGAGTACTGTCAGTGTAGTGTTGAGTACTGTCAGTGTAGTGTTGAGTACTGTCAGTGTAGACTGAGTACTGTCAGTGTAGTGTTGAGTACTGTCAGTGTAGTGTTGAGTACTGTCAGTGTAGTGTTGAGTACTGTCAGTGTAGTGTTGAGTACTGTCAGTGTAGTGTTGAGTACTGTCAGTGTAGTGTTGAGTATTGTCAGTGTAGACTGAGTACTGTCAGTGTAGTAATGAGTATTGTCAGTGTTGTGTTGAGTACTGTCAGTGTTGTGTTGAGTACTGTCAGTGTAGTGTTGAGTACTGTCAGTGTAGTGTTGAGTACTGTCAGTGTAGTGTTGAGTACTGTCAGTGTAGTGTTGAGTACTGTCAGTGTAGACTGAGTACTGTCAGTGTAGTGTTGAGTACTGTCAGTGTAGTGTTGAGTACTGTCAGTGTAGTGTTGAGTACTGTCAGTGTAGTGTTGAGTACTGTCAGTGTAGTGTTGAGTACTGTCAGTGTAGTGTTGAGTATTGTCAGTGTAGACTGAGTACTGTCAGTGTAGTAATGAGTATTGTCAGTGTTGTGTTGAGTACTGTCAGTGTTGTGTTGAGTACTGTCAGTGTAGTGTTGAGTACTGTCAGTGTAGTGTTGAGTACTGTCAGTGTCGTGTTGAGTACTGTCAGTGTATTGTAGTGATGAGTACTGTCAGTGTAGTGTATTGTATTATAGTGTTGAGTACTGTCAGTGTTGTGTTGAGTACTGTCAGTGTAGTGTTGAGTACTGTCAGTGTAGTGTTGAGTACTGTCAGTGTAGTGTTGAGTACTGTCAGTGTAGTGTTGAGTACTGTCAGTGTAGTGTTGAGTACTGTCAGTGTAGTGTTGAGTACTGTCAGTGTAGACTGAGTACTGTCAGTGTTGTGTTGAGTATGGTCAGTGTAGTGTTGAGTACTGTCAGTGTAGTGTTGAGTACTGTCAGTGTAGTGTTGAGTACTGTCAGTGTAGTGTTAAGTACTGTCAGTGTAGTGTTGAGTACTGTCAGTGTAGTGTTGAGTACTGTCAGTGTAGACTGAGTACTGTCACGTAGTAATGAGTACTGTCAGTGTAGTGTTGAGTACTGTCAGTGTTGTGTTGAGTACTGTCAGTGTAGTGTTGTGTACTGTCAGTGTAGTGTTGAGTACTGTCAGTGTAGTGTTGAGTACTGTCAGTGTAGTGTTGAGTACTGTCAGTGTAGTGTTGAGTACTGTCAGTGTAGTGTTGAGTACTGTCAGTGTAGACTGAGTACTCTCAGTGTAGACTGAGTACTGTCAGTGTAGTAATGAGTATTGTCATTGTTGTGTAGAGTATTGTCAGTGTTGTGTTGAGTACTGTCAGTGTAGTGTTGAGTACTGTCAGTGTAGTGTTGAGTACTGTCAGTGTCGTGTTGAGTACTGTCAGCGTAGTGTTGAGTACTGTCAGTGTAGACTGAGTACTGTCAGTGTAGTGTTGAGTACTGTCAGTGTTGTGTTGAGTACTGTCAGTGTAGTGTTGAGTACTGTCAGTGTAGTGTTGAGTACTGTCAGTGTAGTGTTGAGTACTGTCAGTGTAGACTGAGTACTGTCACGTAGTGTTGAGTACTGTCAGTGTAGTGTTGAGTACTGTCAGTGTAGTGTTGAGTACTGTCAGTGTAGACTGAGTACTGTCACGTAGTGTTGAGTACTGTCAGTGTAGTGTTGAGTACTGTCAGTGTAGTGTTGAGTACTGTCAGTGTAGTGTTGAGTACTGTCAGTGTAGTGTTGAGTACTGTCAGTGTAGTGTTGGCTCACTGTTGCTAATGGTTTTGGAATCTATATGATATGAACCTGTAAATATATATTTGTCAGTCCTCGTATTGGGAATCTCACTGAGAAGAATTTGTTTGAAATATAAATTCCCCGACAGTTGCCGCTAGCTCGACGCAGATATATACTCAACTCACACTTAGCTTGTATCTCACATTATAGTACTTCCTTAAGTACTGAGGCTTATCATCGCTAATTGTCTTACTTAATGGCGTTCAGCGATGTATAAGACAATTAAATGCTTCTATAAATGGTAAGGCAATAAATAGGGTCTTTTAGCTTTCACAATTTGTCTCTTCTTCAGTTTACAAATAACAATAACATTCGCAGCACTGCAATATAAAAACTTCCTACTTATATTAAACTCAAATAGCGACAGTGATTATATTTCAACTTAAGTAACTTAGTCTGACAGATTTTGACCGCAAGAAATCCCTATTACACTGTACAGTTCACTTCACGTTCTGTACTGGAATATTATCCACAGTTTTCTTCCAATTACTTGAGAATTTTATTGACAAATTTTGAAAGTGTTCTGCGTCGAGCAACAAAACTGTTACTAAGGGTTAGAAATATATTATGTGATTTCCATTCATGTGAAATAAATTTATTCAGTCTCGAGAGTAGAAGAATGAGAGACTATTTTATATATGAATATATAAGTATTAGAGAGTATTAAAATCTTGATGTTAAAAAATGCATTCATTTTTGTTGTGTATTACTTGACATATAAGCCTCAAATTACAGGCAAAGGTTTTTATTGGAAGAAGGAAATCATTTTTGTTATAATCCAACAGTAAACACATGAGCCGCTGACCATGTGATACACTTCAGTGTAATACTTGCCATAACTGTACTAATAATATTGGACAAATATTTCTCAAATCGAAGCTCTTCGATTTGATTTGATAGATGTAACTGTACCACTCCCGGTACCTGTACCCCCCTGTACCACTCCCCGGTGCCTGTACCACTCCCAGTACCTGTACCCCCCTGTACCACTCCCCGGTACCTGTACCACTCCCGGTACCTGTACCCCCCAGTACCACTTCCCGGTACCTGTACCCCCTGTACCACACCCCGGTACCTGTACCACTCCCGGTACCTGTACCCCCCTGTACCACTCCCCGGTACCTGTACCACTCCCCGGTACCTGTACCCCAATGTACCACTCCCCGGTACCTGTACAACTCCCGGTACCTGTACCCCACTGTACCACTCCCCGGTACCTGTACCACTCCCGGTACCTGTACCCCACTGTACCACTCCCCGGTACCTGTACCCACTGTACCACTCCCCGGTACTTGTACAACACTGTACCATTCCCAGTACCTGTAACCCCCTGTACCACTCCCCGGTACCTGTACCACTCCGGTACTTGTACAACACTGCACCACTCCCCCTGTAACTGTACCAACCACAGGTACCTGTACCCCCTGTACCACTCCCCGGTACCTGTACCCCACTGTTCCACTCCCCGGTACCTGTACCCCCTGTACCACTCCCGGTACCTGTACCCCACTGTACCACTCCCCGGTACCTGTACCCCCTGTACCACTCCCGGTACCTGTACCCCACTGTACCACTCCCCGGTACCTGTACCCACTGTACCACTCCCTGGTACTTTTACAACACTGTACCATTCCCAGTACCTGTAACCCCCTGTACCACTCCCCGGTACTTGTACAACACTGCACCACTCCCCCGGTAACTGTACCAACCACTGGTACCTGTACCCCACTGTACCACTCCCCGGTACTTGTACCACTCCACCGGTACCTGTACCCCACTGTACCACTCCCCGGTACCTGTACCCCACTGTACCATTCCCCCGGTACCAATACCACACTGTACCACTCCACCTGTACCCATCCCCGGTACCTGTACCCCACTGTACCACTCCCCCGGTACCTGTACCAATCCCCGGTACCTGTACCACTCCCCGGTACCTGTATCCCAATGTACCACTCCCCTGTACCATTCCCCCTGTACCAATACCACAAGGTACCACTCCACCGGTACCTGCCCCCCCCTGTACCACTCCCCGGTACCTGTACCCCACTGTACCATTCCCCGGTACCAATACCACACTGTACCACTCCACCAGTACCTGTACCCCACTGTACCACTCCCCGGTACCTGTACCCCACTGTACCATTCCCCCGGTACCAATACCACACTGTACCACTCCACCGGTACCTGTACCCCACTGTACCACTCCCCGGTACCTGTATCACACTGTACCACTCCCCCGGTACCTGTACTGAACTGTACCACTCCCCGGTACCTGTACCACTGCCAGGTACCTGTACCACTCCCCGGTACCTGTACCACTGCCCGGTACCTGTACCACTCCCCAGTACTTGTACCCCACTGTACCACTCCCCAGTACTTGTACCCCACTGTACCACTCCCCCGATACCTGTACCCCACTGTACCACTCCCCGGTACCTGCACCCCACTGTACCACTCCCCCGATACCTGTACCCCACTGTACCACTCCCCCGATACCTGTACCCAACTGTACCACTCCCCCGATACCTGTACCCCACTGTACCACTCCCCCGATACCTGTACCCCACTGTACCCACGTCCCACACATAGCTAAGCAGCAAAGTATAAGGGCTTGGAGAAACTATAGGAACAACAGGACGCTTGAGAGCAGTGAAAGATACCATAGTGCCAGGAATGAATATGTCAGGATGAGAAGAGAGGCAGTACGACAATACGAAAATGACATCGCAAGCAAAGCAAAGACTGAAGCTAAATTGCTGCAAAGCTACATCAGGAGAAAAACATCAGTAAAGGAATAGGTAATGAAATTAAGGATTGGGGCAGAAGAATTCACTACAAACGACAGAGAAGTTTGTGAGGAACTTAATAGGAAATTCCATGAGGTCTTAACCTTAGAGCAAGGAGAAATTCCATAGATAAGAGAGGGAATAGTTAACCAGGAACCACTGGAAGAGTTTGAGACTACCAGTGAGGAAGTAAGGAAGTTGTTACTAGAGTTGGATGTGACAATGGCTATAAGCCCAGACGGAATCTCCCCTTGGATACTAAAGGAAGGAGCAGAAGAACTGTGCTTACCACTCTCCATAGTGTATAAGAAATCACTGGCAACAGGGGGGAACTGCCAGAAATTTGGAAAGCAGCTAACATAGTCCCGATATACAAGAAAGGGAATAGACAGGAGGCACTGAGCTACATGCCAGTTTCCCTAACTTGCATACCATGCAAGATGATGGAGAAGATTGTGCTAGTGAAAGCTAGAATCAAAATGGGTTCTGGTATGGCAAGTCCTGTCTCACAAGGTTACTTGAATTCTACGACCAGGCAACAAAAATAAGGCAAGAAAGAGAGGGATGGGGAGACTGCATATTTTTGGATTGCCAAAAAGCCTTTGATAAAGTACCACACAAGAGGCAAGTGAAAAAGCTGGAGATGCAGGCTGGAGTGAAAGGGAAGGTACTCCTTGGGCAAGGGAGCACTCAAGCAGCAGAAGACAACGAGTCACTGTGAGGGGTGAGGTCTCAGATTGGCGAGACGTCACAAGTGGAGTCCAGCAGTGGTCAGTCCTTGGACCTATATTGTTTGATTGTTACGGCCCTCTCGGGACGCAACGGGGTTCTTGCTCTGATGTTGTTAGAGGAAGATATATGTATCCGTTCCCGAGCCAGTAGTGGCTATCAAGGGATGAGATCCGTGACGCAAGTAACTTAAAGGGAGTAGGGAAAGAAAGCTAAGAACTTAATATAATATAATGTCCGTCACCAATAAATAATATATAAAACGGTTACACAAGGGGGGGGGTATTAACACTATACAAAGGGGATTAATCCATAATCGTGGTCTTCTGCTGAAGACGCTGGTGCCACACCACTTGGTGCTGAGTTCTTCGTGCTTTCTTCGTGGCCTCACGACGTGTCCTCTGAGAATGCCGAGCCTACCCGGGCCACAGGTCAGCCAAAACGCAGGTCCACTGGGGGCACCGTCGTGGAGGCCGTCAACCACACGTCCAGCTGGTCTGCTGGCAGGTACTGAGCCACCAAGGCTGGTACGGCCACTCCACGAACGATATAAGGGGTACGCCCTAGACAGGAGTCTCGTGTGATATCACAAATCACCCTCCTGTCTTCAGTACCCCAGTGGATGATCCTTTCACTGCCACTCCACTGGCAGGCTAACACATCACAGTGCTCTTCCGGGGGGACGACGTCACAACAGCTGCCGCAAACTTCACAGTATGGAGACTGGCTGCCTCGGGTAGACTGACTCCACTTCCATCACAGTGGTCCCAGGTCGGCTCTGTAAGCAGACACGTCATCAATAACCGGGACACTAATACACCTCACTTACGGGCTCGGGCACAAACACCTCACGTATCCAGTCCATAGATGGCGCTGTCGTCGGAGCACCACATCACCAGAGGTCAGGAGCAGCGGTGTTGAGCGCTGAACCAGACTGGAAACTGGTCCTCGAGGCCAGTACACGCTGTCCTCACCAGGTGTCGTCGTCCGTTTGGCGGGGGTTTCGGGAGCTGACCCACAGATGGCGTGGTTGTCACTGCTCCCGGCTCGGACGCTGGATCCGGGTTCGTAACACTGATATATGTGAATGATCTCCCGGAGGGTATAGACTCGTTTCTCTTAATGTTTGCTGATGACGCCAAAGTTATGAGGAAGATTGAAACAGAGGATGATAGCAGGAGGCTACAAGATGACCAAGACAGACTGAGTGAATGGTCCAACAAATGGCTGCTCAAGTTCAACCCGAGTAAATACGAAGTAATGAAACTAGGCAGTGGAAACAGAAGGCCAGACACAGGATACAGAATGGGAGATGAAGTACTTAATGGAACGGACAGTGAGAAAGATCTAGGAGTTGATATCACACCAAACCTGTCTCTTGAAGCCCACATAAAAAGAATTACGTCTGCGGCATATGCGAGACTGGCTAACATCAGAACAACTTTCAGAAACCAGTGTAAGGAATCATTCAGAATCTTATATACCACATATGTAAGACCAATCGTGGAGTATGCGGCCCCAGCATGGAGTTCGTACCTTGTCAAGCACAAGACGAAGCTGGAAAAAGTTCAGAGGTATGCCACTAGACTAGTCCCGGATCTAAGAGGCATGAGTTACGAGGAAAGGCTGCAAAAGATGCCCCTTACGACGCTGGAAGACAGAAGAGTAAGGGGAGACATGATCACAACCTACAAAATCTTCAGGGGCATTGACAGGGTTATCTTGAGGTTATCTTTAGATGATTTCGGGGCATTGACAGGGTTATCTTGAGGTTATCTTTAGATGATTTCGGGGCTTTTTAGTGTCCCCGCGGCCCGGTTCTCGACCAGGCCTCCACCCCCAGGACGCTGCCCGTGACAGCTGACTAACACCCAGGTACCTATTTTACTGCTAGGTAACAGGGGCATAGGGTGAAAGAAACTTTGCCCATTCATTCTCGCCTGCGCCTGGGATCGAACCCAGGACCACACGATTACAAGTCCAGTGTGTTGTCCGCTCGGCTCGACAGGGTAGACAGGGATAAACTATTCAACACTGGTGGTACGCGAACAAGGGGACACAGGTGGAGACTGAGTACCCAAATAAACCACAGGGACGTTAGGAAAGAACTTTTTCAGTGTCAGAGTAGTTAACAGGTGGAATCCATTAGGCAGTGATGTGGTGGAGGCTGACTCCATACACAGTTTGAAATGTAGATATGATAGAGCCCAATAGGCTCAGGAATGTGTACACCAGTTGATTTACAGTTGAGAGGCGGGACCAAAGAGCCAAAGCTCAAGTCCCGCAAGCACAAATAGGTGAGTACAATTGGATGAGTACATCTGCTCTAAAGGCAGACATGGCAAATCATAGTACATATACAGTACAATGCATAAAATTATGTAGAAAGGAAAATATTCCGTTGTTATTTATAGTTGTATTATTTAAAAAGGTCGAGATAGTATAAGGTTGTGGTGTGAGAAGGCTAAATACGAGACTCGCCAAAGATTGGCTGTCACCTTCACTCGCAGGTCAGAAGTCACGAGGGAAAGTGCTCTATCATGTGCTCTCTCAACAAGTGAGCCTCCACCTCAACTATGCTTGTTGGGAGGTTTTGGAACAGCACAAATAGTACCACTAGACAGGTTCTGGGAAGGGACAATACTTGGTAACCTTCGTCGACATCTGTGGTCCCCTGTTGCAGCCAGATGGAAGGAGAGACTACAAGAAGAGCCCAGAGCATTGCTGCCATTGAGCAAAGAACTGAGGCTGACATGAGGTCGCCGAGGAAGGGAACCCTTGAGGGAACAGCTACGAGCTCACCACAGCCTGTGCTACTTGGAACTTTTTGTTCCAGGTAGCGAATCTTAAACGACAACAATAACAGGGAACGTCAGACTCACAACACTTACCTGCTAGACATACGGCTCTTCCCTGCTAGTACTTACCTTAGTAGATTGACCATGAAATGTATTATTCAATGTATGTGATGTAACTATGACCTGAGCTTGTAAAAGCACCATAATCACCTTCAGTACACACTAGTTATTAAGCTATCTTAATAAATATACCAGCTATCTTACCTCTGTCAGGGTAGGAGAGACATATATATATATATATATATATATATATATATATATATATATATATATATATATATATATATATATATATATATATATATATATATATATATATATATGTCGTACCTAGTAGCCAGAACGCACTTCTCAGCCTACTATGCAAGGCCCGATTTGCCTAGTAAGCCAAGTTTTCCTGAATTAATATATTTTCTTTAATTTTTTTCTTATGAAATGATAAATCTACCCATTTCATTATCTATGAGGTCAATTTTTTATTATTGGAGTTAAAATTAACGTAGATATATGACCGAACCTAACCAACCTTACCTAACCTAACCTAACCTATCTTCATAGGTTAGGTTAGGTTAGGTAGCCGAAAAAGTTAGGTTAGGTTAGGTTAGGTAGGTTAGGTAGTCGAAAAACAATTAATTCATGAAAACTTGGCTTATTAGGCAAATTGGGCCTTGCATAGTAGGCTGAGAAGTGCGTTCTGGCTACTAGGTACGACATATATATAAATATATATATATATATATATAAATGTCGTACCTAGTAGCCAGAACGCACTTCTCAGGCTACTATGCAAGGCCAGATTTGCCTAATAAGCCAAGTTTTCATGAATTAATATATTTTCTCAATTTTTTTTCTTATGAAATGATAAAGCTACTCATTTCATTACGTATGAGGTCAATTTTTTTCATTGGAGTTAAAATTAAAGTAGATATATGACCGAACCTAACCAACCCTACCTAACCTAACCTATTTTTATAGGTTAGGTTAGGTTAGGTAGCCGAAAAAGTTAGGTTTGGTTAGGTTAGGTAGGTTAGGTAGTCGAAAAACAATTAATTCATGAAAACTTGGCTTATTAGGCAAATCGGGCCTTGCATAGTAGGCTGAGAAGTGCGTTCTGGCTATTAGGTACGACATAAATATATATATATATATATATATATATATATATATATATATATATATATATATATATATATATATATATATATATATATATATTTATATATATATATATATATATATATATATATATATATATATATATATATATATATATATATATATATATATATATATATATATGTATATATTTATATATATATATATATATATATATATATATATATATGTATATATATATATATATATATATATATATATATATATATATATATATATATATATATATATTGAATTGGTAGGGCAGATCCTACCAGAGCGTATGAGAGAGACAGCGGGAACTCATGATCAAACGTTCATCGAAGCAGCCAGACAATGGGACACCATTGCACACCCTCAACCCCGACCACAAGTCCCAAAAGACCACAAACAGGCCCACTGGGATAGCCCCATAATGGAAAAGACTGTCACAGCAATGATTGACAACGCTGATGCTGAAAACAAAGCCCGCCTCCTAGCGGTAACAGCACCCCACGCCGGGGATTTTTTATTTGCTGTGCCCAATGCAGCCCTGGGAACTCGCCTCAGTCATGACGCTCTCCGCATTGGAGTTGCCCTTCGCCTTGCCGCCCCGATCCTCACCGAACATAGGTGCATCTGCGGAACTGCGATGGCAGACCAATATGGTCGTCATGGTCTGGTATGTCGTAAATCACAGGGTAAAATCGCAAGACATGAAGAAGTCAACGACATCATCAAGAGGAGCCTCGCCACAGCCCGCTGCCCGGCACAAAGAGAACCACACTTATCCAGACCTAACGACCCTCAGAAGCGCCCTGATGGGGTCACCTTGCTACCTTGGAAGGATGGTAAGCAAGTGGTATGGGACTACACGTGCGCTGCCACACTGGCCAGTACCTACCTCCACTACAGCACACGTGAAAGCGGTGGTGCTGCTTCTTTCAGGGAATCGCAGAAAATTATTAAATACAGAGGTCTAGCACACTGCTACAGCTTTGTTCCGATCGGCTCGGAGACCCTCGGTTCGTGGGGAAAATGTGCATTGAAGTTCCTGAAGGAATTGGGGGACAAATTGATCAGCGCTACAAAAGACCAGAGAGCAAAAAGTTTCTTGTTCCAGCGCCTCAGTGTTGCGATTCAGAGGGGAAATGCCTGTTGCGTCTTGGGCACTAGTCCAACTTCAGAGGAATTCGAAGAAGTGTTTGACTTGCAACAATGATCGAACCCGTCTGTGACATTCATCAATGTTTCCCATTGTTGTGTTTTTCAAGAGATCCATAACCTTTAAGCACCTTTTTGCATTATTATTTTTGTATCAACCCATGTATATATTATATATATATATTGTGACAATAATCTCCTTCAAGAGATTGAGCCTGCTCTTCCCTTCATAATTACGTCTTCACAATTATATAAAAAGACTATGGAAGAAATGTCCAACAACGACAGCAAGGCTTGCCAGGGTGAGCAGAAACGTATGCAACCAGCCACCTGTTCGAACTCCAACCACCAAACTACCCGTTGATCGCTACGACTCCGCTGATTGGTCGCCGGTCTGGCTGCACCTGCCTCGCCCCCCCCCAATACTACCTGATGTCTGGGGTCGCCCCAACATCAGTCCTCAGAATGTTCCGTGCTTTCGTAGCCAGCACTCCTCCCAGCTAGACGTTAGCGTGTACTGAGAGAGGTGGTGGCTTTAAGCCAATATTCCAGCACCTCCCACTTACTGTTGTATTGCACTTCTTGTTATTTTGCCTTAACGTAACTTTTCATTTTGTCATTTAAGTATTCTTATTATTTTGATTCATTGATTTTATTATACATATTTGTTTGTCCATATTTTCATGTTTTGATTTATTTAACGTAATTAAAATTTCATTGTTAAAGTTTTACTTGTGTTTTGTGTGTCTTCTCCTTACCTTACCACAGACGAAGTTCCAGTTTTTCTATTTTTTTTTATAACTATGTGACGAGGCCATACCCCTAGCCTTAAACAGCCGAACACCAACGCGTTACCGTCACAAGTTATATGGGGGCCTGTCCGGGAGCCTCACTCAGGTACTGGTGCCAAGTGGTAATTTATGGTAAGCGTATTTAACTTTGTTAACGTAGCTTTACTATTTTTCATTCAATTTCATTTTTTATAAGGTGCGGTGTATTGTGCATTACGAGAGTAACATATAGTGAAGGTGAGACAACTTTGGATTACGTGGTGACTGTAGGCCTCAGTCATACTCTTAATTGGTCATCTCTCCCTCCATGTTATTACTCGTATTTACCATCTATGTCCCTTGAATATTTCTCATTCTGACAGATCATCATATTGGTACCCTGGTACTGTGGTCTGCCCCGGGTCAAGAGTACCCAATCTTCTGCAATCTGACTGTAGGAGGACAAAGAGGGCCATAGTTCCTCTAGCTCGAACTTTAGTTGCTGAATTGGGACCTCAGCAGCAGTTCTCGTCACCAGTTGACACCTCGCACCCCTACACGTCAGTCAGAGATGATGATACATACAACGGTAGGGAATTAGCTTATTTTTTCAGAGCACAAAAGTTCGCTAATTCTGTAAGTATCATATTAAATTCAGTAGGAAAAACTTGCTTTATGTCCTTTAGAGACTTGGCAAGGTATGCCTACATCCTTGGACTACCAATTTTACTTTTGAAGCATTTAACTGTTTCATTTGTTTTCGAAACTTTGTTTCATTTGTTAGTAGGATTTTCTTGCCCTTATTCTCTTACATGAGTACCGGGTACAAGATTTCCTGCGCCCTTGATTTCATTTAATCATTTAATATCTTTCACTTAACGTTAATTGTTAAAGATCACACAGGATAGGTACCAGTTGCCACGTTGTCCTGTTTCTGACATTTCATTATTGAACATTCGTGTACCTTTATTTGCTAATTTCACCATGTTTCGTCTCCAAACTTTCCGTGCAAATCCAGCAGGTGAAATAGGGACTTTAAGTCGTGCCAAGAGGACTGAACTACAAACTCTTGCACATGAGTATCAACTAGAAGTTCCCTATCAAGCCAACAAAAATGACCTACACAACCTGTTGCTGGATTACTATTTAGAGCAAGGTAAGATAGACTCTGAAACTCATGAAACTTACTATATTGCAGATAAAACTGACTTGGCAACGATGAAACTTAAACTAGAGCTGGCTAAGATTGAACGTGAGCAGCAAAAGGAAGCCCGCGAACAGCAAAGGGAAGCCCTCGAACAACAAGAACGAGCAGCTGCCATACGAAGGGAAGAACAAGAACGTGAGATTGCCTTACTCCAGGAGCGGGAACGCATACGGCTTGAAACCAAACAACGCGAGTTGGAAATGCAACGTGAACATGACAAGCAACAAGCGACTCTGGCTCTTGAGTGTCGTCAACGGGAATACACGTTGGAAACTTCACACCTCGCTCAACGCCAGCAAGCTACTGCCAATCTTCCCGTCAGTTTTAATATATCACATGCAAGTAAGTTAATGCCATCCTTTGTAGAAGCAGAAGTTGATGTGTTCTTTACCACCTTTGAAACCCTTGCTAATCAACTCAGTTGGCCTGTCGACCAATGGGCCACACTTCTCAGAGTCCATCTTACAGGTAGAGCTGCAGTCACACTCAGTACTTTGGCGTCTGAGAATGACTACTACACTCTGAAACAAGCAGTGTTAGACGCCTACCTCCTCTCTACTGAAAGTTATAGAAGGAAATTCCGTGACCACCTGAAGGCAAGTACCACTACCTTCCTCGAGTTTGCTAACACGAAACGGAGGTATTTCATGAAATGGCTGGAAGCAGCACATGTCTCTACTTTTGCAGAACTCGTCAACCTGATGCTTGTTGAAGAATTCTTGAGACGTGTGCCGCCTCCTGTCCGCCTCTACTTAGCAGATAAAGAAGAAACCGACTACCTGAAGTGTGCTAAGTCGGCTGACACTTACAGCCTCATCCACCGGCTGACACCTGAACCATCCTCCAGTAAGAAGTCGTGGTACAGTTACGAGAAGGTGAGCCCCGATCAAGCTGGTTCACAACTGTACTGCAAATATTGTAGACTCTATGGACATACCATAGACAAGTGTGGTAAGTCTCAATACAAGGGAACCACTGACCAACAACGACCCAAACCAACTCCTCCTAAGTCCGGTAAGCCTGTGATGAATGTTGGTGTTGATGTTAATGATCTTTCTCTTTTCAGTAACCACCTGTATACTGGAACTGTCTCTGCCAACGGTTCAAATCCGGAGGGACGTTTCAAATTGAAGATCTTGAGGGACACAGCGGCTCTACAATCGATCATCTTGAAGTCGGCTGTGCCCAACATAGTCTACACCGGGGAAACAGTCTTCATCACTGACCTCACTGCTACCACTCCATACCCTCTCGCCAGAGTCCACCTGAATTGTCCCTACGTGAACGGGGAAGTCCAAGTCGCCGTCAGGGAAAAGCCTTTTCCCATGCCTGGAGTACAACTTCTCCTAGGCAACGACTTGGCAGAAGACCTGCAACCGACCAACCTGATCGTCATGGACAAACCCCAGGTGTGTAACTCTGTGCCAATAAATCCTATTCTCAAGTATGTTCCAGCAGAGGTTCAAGAGAGTGATGAAGTTTCTCCTCCGGTTCTCGTGACCACCCGTGCGCAAGCCGCACGTCCACAGCCAGCTGACTCTACTGCTACCGCTGTCCCTCAAGACCCTCAGAAACTACCCCCGCATCTGACCAAGTTGGAGTTCCGTAAGTTGCAGAGGGAAGATCTTACTTTAACACCATTGTTTTTCCAGGCTGAGACTCAACCCGACAGTATTCCTGGGTTCTTCCTAGAGAACGACTTGCTCTACCGCAGATATAGACCCAGTAAACTGAAGGAGGAGGACGATTGGGCCAACACCGAACAACTTGTGATTCCCACCAGCCTGCGGCCCACTATTCTACACCTGGCCCATGGAGCATTCTCCCACTACGGCTTCAACAAGACTTACCATGGGATTCGCCAAGACTACTACTGGCCAGGTATGGTAAATAACGTCAAACAGTACGTAAAACAGTGTCATACATGTCAGATGGCAGGCAAACCGAACGTCTCCATTCCCAGAGCACCACTGATTCCCATACAGGTGCCTGCGGAACCTTTCCACAGACTCATAATAGACTGTGTTGGTCCTTTACCTCGGACCAGTTCAGGTAACGCCTACATCCTAACCATCCTGTGTCCTACCACCAGATTTCCCATAGCAGTTCCAGTGAAGAACATCACGGCTGCTACGGTTATCAAACATCTACTGAAGATCTTCACTCAATACGGATTTCCCAGGGAGATTCAAAGTGACTGTGGCACCAACTTCACCAGTGATCTCTTCAAAAGGACACTGGAGGAGTTCAACATCAAACAGGTATTGTCCAGCCCCTATCATCCTGCTTCACAGGGTTCTCTTGAACGTAGTCATCAGACCATCAAAGCACTCTTGAAAAAGTTTTGTAGTGAAACCTCAAAGGATTGGGATAAGCAGATTGACCTAATAATGTGTATTTTCAGAAGTCTCCCCAATGAGTCCCTAGGAGTATCTCCTTATGAGATGCTCTACGGCCGTAAGTGCCGTACTCCCCTTAAGGCTTTCAAAGACTCTCTCAGAGATGCCACCTTCAGTGAGCATCAGAATGTGCCCCAGTTTCTTCAAAACCTTCAACACATTCTAGAGAGAGTCCACCGCTTTGCTCATGATAATCTATTGAAAGCCCAGGTGAGAATGAAGACTCATTACGACCAGACCAGCAAAGTAAGAAAATTCAAGCCGGGAGACTTCGTCCTTGCTTATTTCCCTATCCCAGGTTCACCTTTACAAAACAGATTTTCAGGACCCTACTGCGTCAAAGAGTGCAGGAATAATAATAATTATGTGATAGAGACTCCAGATAGGCGGCGGAAGACCCAGCTGTGCCACGTCAACCTCCTGAAGCAATATAATGGTACTCCTCCCACTGTCTTGATTAATTGTTCTACCTTCACAGAACCCTACATCCACAGTGAGACCATCCCGGCTTCTTCTCCCGAAAGCACTGACAAGGAGTCGGCGCTTTCTAATTCCAAAATCCTTAATGATCTTCCCAAATGCTTTCAGGATAATAATCGTGCTCCTATGCCCTCTTCTAATTCCACTCTCACCTCGTCAGATAAGCCCTTCATCCTCCATGTCGACGCCAATGGTACCGACGTGGGTGGTGTCGTGATGCAGCAACGAGGCGAGAAGAATACACCTGTCAGCGACTACTGCTACAAGGATCTACGGAACAATTGGCAAGGAGCTACTCTTCCTCATCCTGAAGCTTCAGCACTTCACTCCACACCTGAAAAGTGCTCGGTCCACCATCAATACGGACCACACCACCCTACACCTCCTGCAGCACGCCCACTTCTCATCTCAACGTCTTCTACTATGGGCTTGCTACCTGCAGAAATTCAACCTGGAGACACGCTATACCAAGAGTCTGACAACATCTTAGCCCATGATCTCTCCAGAGTTTATGAAGTAGAAGCAACTCCATCCATTACTCCACCACATAACGACGTACTTCTTCCAGAACCGCAGGCTTCGGGGGAGAGTTGTGACAATAATCTCCTTCAAGAGATTGAGCCTGCTCTTCCCTTCATAATTACGTCTTCACAATTATATAAAAAGACTATGGAAGAAATGTCCAACAACGACAGCAAGGCTTGCCAGGGTGAGCAGAAACGTATGCAACCAGCCACCTGTTCGAACTCCAACCACCAAACTACCCGTTGATCGCTACGACTCCGCTGATTGGTCGCCGGTCTGGCTGCACCTGCCTCGCCCCCCCCAATACTACCTGATGTCTGGGGTCGCCCCAACATCAGTCCTCAGAATGTTCCGTGCTTTCGTAGCCAGCACTCCTCCCAGCTAGACGTTAGCGTGTACTGAGAGAGGTGGTGGCTTTAAGCCAATATTCCAGCACCTCCCACTTACTGTTGTATTGCACTTCTTGTTATTTTGCCTTAACGTAACTTTTCATTTTGTCATTTAAGTATTCTTATTATTTTGATTCATTGATTTTATTATACATATTTGTTTGTCCATATTTTCATGTTTTGATTTATTTAACGTAATTAAAATTTCATTGTTAAAGTTTTACTTGTGTTTTGTGTGTCTTCTCCTTACCTTACCACAGACGAAGTTCCAGTTTTTCTATTTTTTTTTATAACTATGTGACGAGGCCATACCCCTAGCCTTAAACAGCCGAACACCAACGCGTTACCGTCACAATATATATATATATATATATATATATATATATATATATATATGTCGTACCTAGTAGCCAGAACGCACTTCTCAGCCTACTGTGCAAGGCCCGATTTGATTAATAAGCCAAGTTTTCATGAATTAATTGTTTTTCGACTACCTAACCTACCTAACCTAACCTAACCTAAGTTTTTCGGCTACCTAACCAAACCTACCCTATAAAGATAGGTTAGGTTAGGTTAGGTAGGGTTGGTTAGGTTCGGTCATATATCTATGTTAATTTTAACTCCAATAAAAAAAATTTCCCTCATACATAATGAAATGGGTAGCTTTATCATTTCATAAGAAAAAAATTAGAGAAAATATATTAATTCAGGAAAACTCGGCTTATTAGGCAAATCGGGCCTTGAATAGTAGGCTGAGAAGTGCGTTCTGGCTACTAGGTACGACATATATATATATATATATATATATATATATATATATATATATATATATATATATTTATATATATATATATATATATATATATATATATATATATATATATATATATATATATATATATATATTTGTCGTACCTAGTAGCCAGAACTCTCTTCTCAGCCTACTATGCAAGGCCCGATTTGCCTAATAAGCCAAGATTTCATGAATTATTGTTTTTACGACTACCTAACCTACCTAACCTAACCTAACCTAACTTTTTTCGGCTACCTAACCTAACCTAACCTATAAAGATAGGTTAGGTAGGGTTGGTTAGGTTCTGTCATATATCTAAGTTAATTTTACCTCCAAAAAAAAAAATTTACCTCATATATAATGAAATGGGTAGCTTTATCATTTCATAAGAAAAAAAATTAAGAAAATATATTAATTCAGGAAAACTTGGCTTATTAGGCAAATCAGGCCTTGCATAGTAGGCTGAGAAGTGCGTTCTGGCTACTAGGTACGACATATATATATATGCGAACAAGCCTGAATGGTCCCCAGGACTATATGCGAATGAAAACTCACACCCCAGAAGTGACTCGAACCCATACTCCCAGAAGCAACGCAACTGGTAACTACAGGGCGCCTAGTTACAGGGCGCCTAGTTACAGGGCGCCTAGTTACAGGGCGCCTAGTTAGTTCTGGGAGTATGGGTTCGAGTCACTTCTGGGGTGTGAGTTTTCATTCATATATATATATATATATATATATATATATATATATATATATATATATATATATATATATATATATATATATATATATATATATATATATATATATTAATAAATATGACCAAAAAAGTAAGATTAATAATTCTAACACGAATTTTCTCAATCTTTCGTACATTTCTTTTCACTGCTGGTGGTAATTCAAAAATCAATTCTCCAAAATAAATTTTTATTTCTAGTCTGATGCGACACTTGAGCGCGTTTCGTAAAACTTATTACATTTTCAAAGACTTTAGTTTACACATACACAACTGAATAGAACTTACACATCTCTGATTTGTTTATATCTACATTTGAGTGAGGTGGGTGGGGTGAGGTGGTATTAATAGGGTATTAAATTCATCAACACAAGACAGAACACGAAACAATGGGTATTGAATGGAAGTGATTGTAGAAAGCCTATTGGTCCATATTTCTTGATGCTTCTATATTGGAGCGGAGTCTTGAGGTGGGTAGAATATTAATAATAAACGTTTATAAATAAACGTTTCGTAATAAGTTTTACGAAACGCGCTGAAGTGTCGCGTCAGACTAGAAATAAAAATGAATTTTGGAGAATTGATTTTTGAATTACCACCAGCAGTGAAAAGAAATGTACGAAAGAATGAGAAAATTCGTGTTAGAATTATTAATCTTACTTTTTCGGTCATATTTAATAATATATGTCTACAGGAAAGACTGCTACCAAAATATACTATTATGAAAACGCACGACCCAGCAGCAAGGAATCAAGCCATCACGATAAAATATCGCCAGGATCTGATTCGTGATCAGATATACAAGGAAGAGAATGAAATCAAAGACAACAAAACGCAACTACTTCATGCTACAAACGAGTGGAGAAATAGCAACATCGACGAAAGTATCCGTACCCGCATTGAACAACACCTCGACATCCTCACACACCGATATCACTTCAGTACTGAAACAAGGATTATCAAGAAACTATGCATAAGCAACAGGGCTCCCTTAAGGAACATATAATCTCTTCTCACAACCAAACCATCGCCAGAGAAATCCTAGTAAACAACACAGAAATCATCAATAGATACAGCGATAGCAGACGGCTTGACGTTTGCGAGGCACGGAGACTTTGCGGAGACTTCATTAAGAAGTCAACACCAGCAATCAACAGCCAATTAATGCACAACTATATTCTACCCACCTCAAGACTCCGCTCCAATATAGAAGCATCAAGAAATATGGACCAATAGGCTTTCTACAATCACTTCCATTCAATACCCATTGTTTCGTGTCTACAGGAAAGACTGCTACCAAAATATACTAATATATATATATATATATATATATATATATATATATATATATGTATATATATATATATATATATATATATATATATATATATGAAAACAAGCCTGAATGGTCCCCAGGACTATATACAACTGAAAACTCACACCCCAGAAGTGACTCGAACCCATACTGCCAGGAGCAACGCAACTGGTATGTACAGGGACGCCTTAATCAGCTTGACCATCACGACCGGACAAAAGGAAGTGATAGCCGAAGCTATTTGAACCACTTCCCCGCCGGCACTCGGATGGTAATCTTGGGCATAGCATTTTATCAAATCACCTCATTCTTTGGGGCACACGTGAGGAACACAAATGCAAACAAGCCTGAATGGTCCCCAGGACTATACACAACTGAAAACTCACACCCCAGCAGAAGGGACTCGAACCCATACTGCCAGGAGCAACGCAACTGGTATGTACAGGGACACACACACACACACACACACACACACACACACACACACACACACACACACACACACACACACACACACACACACACACACACACACACACACACACTCACACACACACACACACACACACACACACACACACACACACACACACACACACACACACACACACACACACACACACACACACACACAAGATTGTGCTGAAATGTCAGCATGTCAGAGAACCCACAAGGATGAGAGGAAATCACGAACCAGCGAGACTCGACCTGGTCTTCACTCTGAACGACTCCGACATAAGAGAAATCGGTTTTGAGGACCCAGTAGGAATGAGCGACCACAGTGTATTTGTGTTTGAGTACCTGATTGAAGAAGGGTTATTGAACTCGAGGAGAGATACCGATACCAAAAGGTTAGCATACCGAAAGGGAAACTATGAGCAGATAAGATAATTCCAAACAGATATAGCATGCGAAACAGATGTCAGGGAAAAGACGGCCCAAGATATGATGGACTACATCACGCAAAAATGCAAGGACGCAGCAAACAAGTTTGTCCAAGCCCAAAAGGAAAACAGTGAAATAAAGATGAGAAACCCATGGTTTAATCAGAGATGTAGGCTAGCTAAGCAGCAAAGTAAAAGGGCATGGAGAAACTATACGAAAAACAGGACACTGGAGAGCAGAGAAAGATACCAGAATGCCAGGAATGAATATGTCAGGATGAGAAGAGAGGCAGAAAGACAATACGAAAATGACATCGCAAGCAAGGCAAAAACTCAGCCTAAATTGCTGCATAGCCACATCAGGAGAAAAACAACAGTTAAGGAACAGGTTATGAAATTAAGGACAGGGGCAGAAGGATTCACTTCGAACGACAAGGAAGTGTGTGAGGAACTGAATAAGAAATTCCAAGAGGTCTTCACCTTAGAGCAAGGAGAAATCCAAGAGATAAGAGAGGGAATAGCTAACCAGGAACCACTTTAAGAGTTTGAGATTACCAGCGGGGAAGTAAGAAAGTGTTTACTAGAGTTGGATGTGACAAAGGCTATAGGCCCAGACGGAATCTCCCCTTGGATACTAAAGGAAGGAGCAGAAGAACAGTGCCTCCCACTCTCCATCGTGTATAACAAATCACTGGCAACAGGGAAACTGCCAGAAATTTGGAAAGCAGCTAACGTAGTCCCGATATACAAGAAAGGGGATAGACAGGAGGCACTGAACTACAGGCCAGTGTCCCTAACCTGCATACCATGCAAGCTGATGGAGAAGATTGTGCGAAGAAAGCTAGTGGAGCACCTGGAGCGAAAGAACTTTGTAACACAACATCAACATGGATTCAGGGATGGTAGGTCCTGCTTCACAGGGATACTTGAATTCTACGACCTGGCAACAAAAATAAGGCAAGAAAGAGAAAAGTGGGCAGACTGCATATTTCTGGATTGTCAGAAAGCCTTTGATACAGTGCCACACAAGAGGCTAGTGAAAAAGCTGGAGATGCAGGCTGGAGTGAAAGGGAAGGTACTCCGTTGGATACAGGGGTACCTAAGCAACAGGAGACAACGAGTCAGTGTGAGGGGTGAGGTCTCAGATTGGCGAGACGTTACGAGTGGAGTCCCGCAAGGGTCAGTCCTTGGACCTATACTGTTTCTGATATATGTAAATGATCTCCCAGAGGGTATAGAATCATTTCTCTCAATGTTTGCCGATGATGCAAAAATTATGAAGAGGATTTAAACTGAGGACGGTAGTAGGAGGCTACAAGATGACCTAGACAGACTGAGTGAATGGTCCAACAAATGGCTGTTGAGGTTCAACCCGAGTAAATGCAAAGTAATGAAACAAGGCAGTGGAAATAGGAGGCCAGACACAGGATACAGAATAGGAGGTGAAGTACTTAATGAAACGAACAGAGCGAAAAATCTAGGAGTTGATATCACACCAAACCTGTCTCCTGAAGCCCACATAAAACGAATAACGTCTGCGGCATATGCGAGGCTGGCTAACACCAGAACAGCGTTCAGGAACCTGTGTAAGGAATCATTCAGAATCTTGAAGACCACATATGTAAGACCAATGCTGGAGTATGCAGCCCCAGCATGGAGCCCGTACCTTGTCAACCACATGACGAAGCTGGAAAAAGTCCAAAGGTATGCCACTAGATTAGTCCCAGAACTAAGAGGCATGAGTTACGAGGAAAGGCTGCGGGAAATGCACCTTACGACACTGGAAGACAGAAGAGTAAGGGAAGACATGATCACAACCTACAAAATCCTCAGAGGAATCGACCGGGTAAACAAGGATGAACTATTCAACACTGGTGTGATGCGAACAAGGGGGCACAGGTGGAAACTGAGTACCCACATGAGCCACAGAGACGTTAGAAGGAACTTTTTCAGTGTCAGAGTAGTTATCGGATGGAATGCATTAGACAGTGATGTGGTGGAGGCTGACTCCATACACAGTTTCAAATGTAGATATGATAGAGCCCAGTAGGCTCAGGAATCTGTACACCAGTTGATTGACAGTTGAGAGGCGGGACCAAAGAGCCAAAGCTCAACCCCCGCAAGCACAAATAGGTGAGTACAAATAGGTGAGTACACACACACACACACACACACACACACACACACACACACACACACACACACACACACACACACACACACACATTCAGAAACGGCATTCAGAAACTTGTGTAAGGAATCATTCAGAACTTTGTATACCACATATGTCAGGCCAATCCTGGAGTATGCAGCCCAGCATGGAGTCCATATCTAGTCAAGGATAAGACTAAACTGGAAAAGGTTCAAAGGTTTGCCACCAGACTAGTACCCGAGCTGAGAGGTATGAGCTACGAGGAGAGACTACGGGAATTAAACCTCACTTTGCTGGAAGACAGAAGAGTTAGGGGGGACATGATCACCACATTCAAGATTCTGATGGGGATTGATAGGGTAGATAAAGACAGTCTATTTAACACAAGGGGAACACGCACAAGGGGACACAGGTGGAAACTGAGTGCCCAAATGAGCCACAGAGATATTAGAAAGAACTTTTTTAGTGTCAGAGTGGTTGACAAATGGAATGCATTAGGGGGTGATGTGGTGGAGGCTGACTCCATACTCAGTTTCAAGTGTAGATATGACAGAGCCCGATAGGCTCAGGAATCTGTACACCTGTTGATTGACGGTTGAGAGGCGGGACCAAAGAGCCAGAGCTCAACCCCCGCAAACACAACTAGGTGAGTACAACTAGGTGAGTACACACACACACACACACACACACACACACACTCACTCACACACACTCGGTAGTGAATACATCTCATTCACAAGAGGAAGTGAATGAGATGTATGTCAAGTTTTGTGAAATATATGATAAAGGCACAACAAAATTTATACCAAAACAGAGATGCAGAACTTGGAAACATGATTAGCTCAACAGAAATTGCGAGAGGGCCAGAAATCAAAATACACAAAAATGGAATCAATACAGGGAGAGGCCAAACCCCCAAACATACGAGCGATACAAAGATGCGAGAAACAACTACACGGCAGTGAGGAGAGAGGCAGAAAGAAATTTTGAAAAAGGGATTGCAGACAAATGTAAAACAGAACCAGGTCTATTCTATAGATTCATAAACAACAAATTGCAGGTAAAGGATAATATTCAAAGGTTGAAAATGGGAAATAGATACACAGAAAATGAAAAGGAAATGTGTGAAACATTAAACGAAAAGTTCCAAAGTGTGTTTGTACAAAATGAAATCTTCAGGGAACCAGACACAATAAGAATTCCAGAGAACAACATAGAGCACATAGAGGTGTCTAGAGACGAAGTGGAAAAAATGCTCAAGGAGCTAAATAAGAACAAAGCAGTTTGTCCAGATGGAGTTTCACCATGGGTTCTGAGAGAATGAGCACCTGAGCTCAGCAGTCCACTTTAACTGATTTTTCAGACATCCCTGTTTACAGGAGTTGTAGCTGATGTGTGGAAAAAGGCTAACATAGTTCCAACCAACAACAGTGGAAGCAGGGAAGATCCCCTTAATTATAAACCTGTATCATTGACAAGTGTAATAGTCAAAATATTGGAAAAAATAATTAAAACTTAATAGGTAAAACACCTGGAGAGAAATGATATAATATCAGACAGACAGTATGGTTTTCGATCTGGAAGATCCTGTGTATCGAATGTACTCAGTTTCTATGATCGAGCAACAGAGATATTACAGGAAAGAGATGGTTGTGTTGACTGCATCTATCTGGACCTAAAATAGGCTTTCGACAAAGTTCCACATAAGAGGTTGTTCTGGAACCTGAAAAATATTGGAGGGGTGACAGGTACGCTTCTAACATGGATGAAAAATTTTCTGACTGATAGAAAAATGAGGACAGTGATCAGAGGCAATGTATCGGACTGGAGAAATGTCACAAGTGGAGTACCAATGGGTTCAGTTCTTGCACTAGTGATGTTTATTGTCTACATAAATGATCTACCAGTTGGTATACATAATTATATGAACATGTTTGCTGATGATGCTAAGATAATAGGAAGGATAAGATACTTAGATGATTGTCATGCCCTTCAAGATGACCCGGACAAAATAAGTATATGGAGCACCACTTTACAAATGGAATTTAATGTTAATAAATGCCATGTTATGGAATGTGGTATAGGAGAACATAGACCCTACATAACCTATATATTATGTGAGAAATCTTTAAAGAATTCTGATAAAGAAAGAGATCTAGGGGGTGGTTCTAGATAGAAAACTATCACCTGAGGACCACATAAAGAATATTTTGCGAGGAGCCTATGCCACGCTTTCTAACTTCACAGTTGCTTTTTAATACATGGACGGCGATATACTAAATAAATTGTTCACGAATTTTGTTAGGCCAAGGCTAGAATATGCAGCAGTTGTGTGGTGCCCATATCTTAAGAAGCACATCAACAAACTAAAAAAAGGTGCAAAGACACGCTACTAAGTGACTCCCAGAACTGAAGGGCAAGAGCTACGAGGAGAGGTTACAGGCATTAAATATGCCAAAACTAGACGACAGAAGAAAAAGAAGTGATATGATCACTACATACAAAATAGTAACAGGAATTGATAAAATCGATAGGGGAGATTTTCTGAGACCTGGAACTTTAAGAACAAGATACCTGGTTGATGCCTGGTTGATGGGGTTCTGGGAGTTCTTCTACTCCCCAAGCCCGGCCCGAGGCCAGGCTCGACTTGTGAGAGTTTGGTCCACCAGGCTGTTGCTTGGAGTGGCCCGCAGGCCCACATACCCACCACAGTCCGGTTGGTCCGGCACTCCTTGGAGGAATAAATCTAGTTTCCTCTTGAAAATGTCCACGGTTGTTCCGGCAATATTTCTTATGCTTGCTGGGAGGACGTTGAACAACCGCGGACCTCTGATGTTTATACAGTGTTCTCTGATTGTGCCAATGGCACCTCTGCTCTTCATTGGTTCTATTCTACATTTTCTTCCATGTCGTTCACTCCAGTACGTTGTTATTTTACTGTGTAGATTTGGTACTTGGCCCTCCAGTATCTTCCAGGTGTATATTATTTGATATCTCTCTCGTCTTCTTTCTAGTGAGTACATTTGGAGGGCTTTGAGACGATCCCAATAATTTAGGTGCTTTATTGCATCTATGCGTGCCGTATATGTTCTCTGTATTCCCTCTATTTCAGCAATCTCTCCTGCTCTGAAGGGGAAAGTGAGTACTGAGCAGTACTCAAGACGGGACAACACAAGTGACTTGAAGAGTACAACCATTGTGATGGGATCCCTGGATTTGAAAGTTCTCGTAATCCATCCTATCATTTTTCTGGCTGTCGCAATATTTGCTTGGTTATGCTCCTTAAACGTTAGGTCGTCAGACATTATTATTCCCAAATCCTTTACATGCTGTTTTCCTACTATGGGTACATTTGATTGTGTTTTGTACTCTGTATTATGTTTAAGGTCCTCATTTTTACCGTACCTGAGTACCTGGAATTTATCACTGTTAAACATCATGTTATTTTCTGATGCCCAGTCGAAAACTTTATTAATATCAGCTTGAAGTTTTTCAATGTCCTCAGCCGAGGTAATTTTCATACTGATTTTTGTGTCATCTGCAAAGGATGATACGAAGCTGTGACTTGTATTTTTGTCTATATCTGATATGATAATAAGGAAAAGCAGCGGTGCAAGGACTGTACCCTGAGGTACAGAGCTTTTCACTGCACTTGGACTAGATTTTATATGGTTGACAGTTACTCGCTGAGTCCTGTTTGACAGAAAACTGAGTATCCAGCGTCCTACTTTACCGGTTATTCCCATTGACTTTATTTTGTGTGCTATCACGCCATGGTCACATTTATCGAAAGCCTTTGCGAAGTCCGTTTATATCACATCAGCATTCTGTTTCTCTTCTAATGCCTCAGTGACTTTGTCGTAGTGCTCAAGTAGCTGTGAAAGGCACGATCTTCCCGCTCGAAATCCATGTTGGCCTGGGTTGTGAAGGTCATTGGTCTCCATGAAATTGGTGACCTGACTCCTAATCACTCTCTCAAATACTTTTATGATGTGCGATGTTAGTGCAACTGGTCTATAATTTTTTGCCAATGCTTTGCTCCCTCCCTTGTGTAGAGGGGCTATGTCTGCTACTTTAAGTGCATCTGGTATCTCCCCCGTGTCCAAGCTCTTCCTCCACACTATACTGAGTGCCTGTGCTACTGGCACTTTGCATTTCTTTATAAATATTGAATTCCATGAGTCTGGACCTGGGGCCGAGTGCATGGGCATGTTTTCAATTTCTTTTTCAAAATTTAGTGCGCTCGTGTTTATATCAGTTATATTTACAGGGGTTTGAATATCTCGCATAAAGAAATTGTCTGGATCTTCCACCTTCATGTTGTTTATTGGAGTGCTAAACATGTCCTCAAACTGCTTTTTTAGGATTTCACTAATTTCTTTGTCATCCTCCGTGTATGAACCTTCACTTGTACGCATAGGTCCAATACTGGCAGTGGTTTTTGCTTTTGATTTCGCATATGAGAAGAAATATTTTGGATTTTTCTTTATTTCCTGAATTGCTTTCTGTTCTAACTGCCTTTCTTCAGTTTCATATGAGTGTTTCAATTTCCGCTCGATTTCTTCAATCTCCCTATTTAAATTATTCCTTCTTTGACGGGTAATTCGTGTCTGCATAAGCAGTTCCGTTATTTTTTTCCTGCGTTTATATTGTCGTCTGCGTTCTCTTTCTACGTTAGATCTCTTTCTGGCTTTCCTCAAAGGAACATGTTCAGACAGACTTGATACGCTTCTGAAGTCAGTTTTTCTATTCCTTCTGTAGGACTTGTATTATTTAGAACAGTTCCCCATGGAATGTTTGTAAGTTCCCTGTTTATTATCTCCCAGTCTATCCTTTTATTATTAAAATTGAATTTACTGAATTGCCCCTCTCGCTTTATCAACGTTTTAGGTCTATTCTGAGTATTGATGGTAGTTTGCACTTCAATGAGTTTGTGATCTGAGTATGTGGTATCTGATATCGTAATGTCTCTGATAATGTCTTCATTGTTCGTAAAGACCAGATCTAGAATATTTTCATTTCTCGTTGGCTCCGATATCTGCTGATTGAGTGAAAATTTGTCACAGAATCTAAGTAGTTCTCTAATCTGTGGTTGGTTAGGTCCTGATAGATTTCCTGGTATAATATTATTGTTTGCTATTTTCCACCTGAGACTAGGCAAGTTGAAGTCACCTAGGAAGATAATATCAGGTATCGGGTTCTCCAAATTATCAAGGCTATTCTCTATTTTGCTTATCTGTTCTGTGAATTCCTCAGCCGTTGCATCTGGCGGTTTGTATATTAGTATAATCACTAAATTTATTTTCTCTATTTTTAATCCCAGTACCTCTACCACCTCATTTGTAACGTTTAGGAGCTCCGAGCATACAAGGTCTTCCCTAATATACAGACCCACTCCTCCATGTGACCTAATTTTCCTATCACACCTGTATAGGTTATATCCTGGAATCCAGATCTCACTGTCCAACAATTTCCCTGCATGGGTTTCTGTGAAAGCTCCAAATACTGCATTTGACTCCGTGAGGAGGCCATTTATGAACTGTACTTTGTTTTTTGTTCTTGTTTTCAGTCCTTGTATGTTGGCAAAGATGAATGAGGTTACTCTATTAGTGATAGTTTGAATGGGAGACTTTTTCGGCAAGTCCATTAATCGTGGACATAATGAGTTTGTTCTGACCAGTACTGATTGTTGTAGGGCAGTTTTCTGTCGTAGTTGTAGTTCCCTTTCGGTGAGTAATTGTATCTGTAATTCTGGAATGCAAGTGGATCTGGCATCCAGTTCCATACACTCTCCATGCTGCTCCTTTTGAATTCTCTGCCGGTCTGGTATAAAAAATGTATAGAGTTTCCTCCAAATTCATTATCCTGCTTGCCAATCTTTATGTAGCGTTCCGTGCCTTTCACGTGAAAGTGTGGGCAGCTAAGGTCATAGCATTTTCTGTCCTCCAGTGAGGTTTGGCACATGTCAGGATGGAAAAACCTACATATTGATCCAAATCGACACTCACCTTTCCTAAGCATATTTAAACATTTTTTGAGATGTTGGTAACTGCATTCTAATCCTTTCTTATTACCAGCATATCTATCTCTGCATATGCCCTTTGCATAAAATTTGCATAAGTCTGTCCTTCTGTTCTGAATTGCTCTATCGAGAACCGTCGTGGTGTCTGTACCTATCGAGCTGTCAGTGCTGTCTGGTACACTTTCTAGTTTACTGTCATCTACATCCTGGCCTACTGAGTCAGAGTTTACAACTTCCTGAGTTTCAGCCTCAGTTTCATCCCTGACTATAGCCTCCGCCCCTTGTATATTAGAATTGTTGTTCCTTTCCCACTCCTTCTGGATGGCTGGTAGGCTTCCAATGAATGATGTTTTCCGTTCATGCGTCATGTTATCTAGAAGGTTTTTTAGAATATTCCAAGCTGGCAGGTCATTTTTACACACCCAGAGCAAGTGGCCAGCTCTCAGTGCCGTAGTGTTACTCACTCCTGTACAAGCTGAATGGAATCTAGTCTTACAGATATAACATTCAATTCCCGTTACCTTCGTCTTTAAGAAGTTGTTATAGTGGCCACAAATTTGTTTATTTACTCCCATATTGCCTTGTTTTGTTGTATATATCTATATATTTATAATATTATATGTATATTGTATATTTGTAACAATATTTATGTATATATATTTATATGTTTAATATTATAATATTATATGTATATCGTATATTTGTAATATTATGTGTGTTATTTTGTTCAAACTTTATAGGAGGTACTTAGCGTAGGTAGCGAGGCTGGTCCACCGGTCAGTACAGGTGACCTCATGTGGCCCAGGTTGATGTCACCAGTTTCCAGTTACCCGATTTATAACCACTGATGCCGCCTCTTGCCACTATTCTATATTTCTAGTGTTCTATATTTATAATATTCACTTCCAACTTATATGTTGTTGTGATACCCGTTCCACATCACTGTTCCACGAATCACCGTTCACTATTTTTTTTTGTTTTTTTTTCCTAATACACGCATGTACACAAAGCCTCGTTCACTGGCTCACACGCGGTCTCCCGTTTATTCTCTATTTAACACAAAGTTCTATAGTTAATGACTATTTTCAATTTTCCAGCGGGTCACTATGCACTTTGTTATGTCTGTAATCAGTAATCCACGGCAGTAGTCCTACGAATCCCTGTTAATGTCACGATTTTAACGGAGCGCGCACGGTACGTCTACCCCCTCCCTCGACCTCGACTCCTTCAAGAGGTCATAGGTCATAGTCAAGAGGTCAAGAGGTCATAGATTTAAACTAGCTAAACACAGATGCCGAAGAAATATAAGAAAATTCACTTTCGCAAAAAGAGTGGTAGACGGTTGGAACCAGTTAGGTGAGAAGGTGGTGGAGGCCAAGACCGTCAGTAGTTTCAGAGCGTTATTTGACAAAGACTGCTGGGAAGACGGGACACCAGGAGCGTAGCTCTCATCCTGTAACTATACAGGATGTATAGTTACAGTAACCTCTCTCTCTCTCTCTCTCTCTCTCTCTCCCTCTCTCTCTCTCTCTCTCTCTCTCTCTCTCTCTCTCTCTCTCTCTCTCTCTCTCTCTCTCTCTCTCTCTCTCTCTCTCTCTCTCTCTCTCTCTCTCTCTCTCTCTCTCTCTCTCTCTCTCTCTCTCTCTCTCTCTCTCTCTCGCTCGCTCGCTCTCTCTCACACTAATAGGGAAATCATAGAAGGGATACGAACTCGGGCTGACAAACGCAGGAGGACAATCGCAGCTGGAACAAACACAGAGAATCGGGTGGAACAGGAAGACTGGATGAAGGAAGTACTCCAGCAAATGCGGGATGAATTCAGTGAAGGACTGAGGGTAATGAGGGAGACAGTAGCCAACCTGCAGGATGATCTAAGGGCAGCAAAGGAGGAGATAAGATGCCTAAAGGAGATTCTTCCACAATACCGGACACAACCCGTACCTAAGGGAGATGGGAATGCTACAGTGGAGGGTACCACCACAACCCAGCTCTCATTTGCTGGAATGCTTAAAATGAGCCCTGAAGCTAAGTCTGCAGTTAAGGAAGTTACCATGGAAGTGGCTTCCTCTCAGGAAGCAGCTAGATGTACTAGCCGAATGATAAAGAGAAAAAGAGCAGTAGTAGTAGCAGGCATTAAAGAGCAAACAGGGACCAGCCCAAAGCAGCGGAGAGACAAGGACAAAAATGCAGTTACCGAGATCCTTAAAGAGGTAAGGATGGAGGGAACCGACCAAAATGTTGAAAAGTTTTTCAGGCTTGGAAAGTACAACAAGGACAGAGACCGAATGATAAAGGTGGTATTCATGAGCGAATTCACGAAAGAGGAACTGTTAGCAAGGAAGAGCGATCTAGCAAATGTTCCAAAGTTCAAAAAAGTATTCCTGCAGAGGGATATGACAAGGGAAGATAGAATACAGGCAGCAGACGCGAGGAAGGAGCGCAGGGAGAGAGAAAGGAATCAGAGTACCACAACCCCGAACCCTACAATCACAGAGGGAAGTGGAGAACCCTCCTCAAACAGCCACAGGGAGTGGGGTACCACCCCCACATTCTACCCAACAGACACCCAACTTGCCCCATCCCCTGTCAGCCCCCCACTAAGTACCCACCTAGGGCCCCCTCTCCTCACCCACCCCCCTCCTCCCAATTACACTCTCCTCCCACTCACCCCTCTCCCCAGGACCTCCCTTCTTCCCAATCCCCCAAGCCCTCCCTTCTCCTACATGCCTTCCCGTCTCTCCTACCCCCAAGCCCTCCGTTCTCCCCGCCCCCCTAAGCCGCCCACTCTCCCCCACCCCACTTAAGTCTTCCCCTCTCCACCACTCCCCTATACCCTCCCCTCTTCCTCACCCACCTCATGTCTCCTTTTTCCCCCACGCCCCCCAAGCCCTCCCCCATTTCCCCCCCCCCCAAGCCCCCCATCTTTCCTATCCCCCAAAGCCTCTCCTTCCCCCATGATCCCCCAACCCACCCTCTCCCACCCCACTCATCCCTCCCCCTCTCACTATCCCCCCCAACATACCCTCTCTCACTCTCCCCCCTACCCTCCCCCTCCAACCCACCCCCCTTACCCTCCCCCTCTCCCCTCCTCCCCTCTCCCCCACCCCCCTAAGCCCTCCCTCCTCCACCAGTCTCCCCGTGCAAGATCCCCCCAGCTCCCACTCACCCCAGATCCCAAAGGTCCCCCCAGAGGAGAAGCAGAAGAGAGTCAGTTTCAGGGTGATGTACTCGAACATAGATGGGATCACAAGCAAGACAAGTGAAGTAAAGGAAAGAGCACAAGAAGTGAACCCAGATGTAATCAGACTCACTGAAACAAAACTCTCTGGAATCACAACAAATGTCATGTTTCCCCAGGAGTACACAGTAATAGGGAAAGAGAGGGAAGGTAGTGGAGGAGGCGGAGTGGCCCTACTCATCAGAAAGGAATGGAGTTTTAAGGAGATGGCTATCCCGGGCTGTGAGGGGTTCAGAGACTACATAGCAGGAACCATGACAATGGGAGAACCAAGAATAGTAGTTGCAGTAATATACAACCCTCCACCAAATGACAGGAGACCCGGTCAAGAGTATGAAAACAACAACATGGCAGTTAACACTATAATTGAGAGGGCAGCCTCTGCTGCCTGTAGAAATAGATCCCGCCTGCTCATCATGGGCGACTTCAATCACGGAAGGAATGACTGGGAGAACAAGGAACCGCATGGAGGCGAGGATACGTGGAGAGCCAAACTATTGGAGGTGGTGACTAGAAACTTTTTAACCCAGCATGTCGGAGAACCCACAAGGATGAGAGTCAAGGACGAACCACCGAGACTCGACCTAGTCTTCACTCTGAACGACTCCGACTTAAGAGAAATCGGTTTTGAGGACCCAGTAGGAATGAGCGACCACAGTGTACTGGTGTTTGAATACCTGATGGAAGAAGGGTTATTGAACTCGAGGAGGGATACTGAAACCAAAAGGTTAGGATACCGAAAGGGAAACTATGAGGGGATAAGAAAATTCCTAACACATATAGCATGGGAAACAGAGCTTAGGGAAAAGACGGCCCGAGATATGATGGATTACATCACGCAGAAGTGCAAGGACGCAGCAAACAAGTTTGTCCCAGTCCAAAAGGAAAATAGTGAAATGAAGATGAGAAACCCATGGTTTAATCAGAGATGTAGGCTAGCTAAGCAGCAAAGTAAAAGGGCATGGAGAAACTATAGGAATAACAGGACACTTGAGAGCAGAGAAGGATACCAGAGTGGCAGGAATGAATATGTCAGGATGAGAAGAGAGACAGGAAGACAATACGAAAATGACATTGCTAGCAAGGCAAAGACTCAACCTAAATTGCTGCAAAGCCACACCAGGAGAAAAATACCAGTAACGGAACAGGTAATGAATATAAGGATAGGGGCAGAAGGATTCACTACAAACGACAAGGAAGTGTGTGAGGAACTGAATAAGAAATTCCAGGTCTTCACCTTAGAGCAAGGAGAGATTCCAGAGACAAGAGAGCGAATAGTTAACCAGGAACCACTGGAAGAGTTTGAAATTATCAGCAGGGAAGTAAAAAAGTGTTTACTAGAGTTTGATGTGACATAGGCTAAAGGCCTAGATGGAATATCCTCTTGGATACTAATGGAAGGAGAAGAAGAACTGTGCCTCCCACTCTGCATAGTGTATAACATATCACTGGCAACAGGGGAATAGAAATTTGGAAGACAGCTAATGTAGTTCCAATATACAAGAAGTGGGAGAGAAAAGAGGCAATGAACTACAGGTCAGTGTCCCTAAGCTGCATACCATGCAAGCTGATGGAGAAGATTGTGCGAAGAAAGCTAGTGGAACATCTGGAGATAAAGAACTTTGTAACACATCATCAACATGGGTTTAGGGATGGCAAGTCCTGCCTCACAGGGCTAATTGAATTCAACGACCAGGCAACAAAAATCTGGCAAGAGAGAGGTGAGCAGACTGCATATTTATGAATTGCCAGAAAGCCTATGATACAGTACCACACAAGAGGCTAGTGAAAAAGCAGGAGATGCAGGCTGGAGTGAAAGGGAAGGTACTCCATTGGATAAGGGAGTACCTAAGGAACAGATGACAACGAGTCACTGTGAGGGGTGAGGTCTCGGACTGGCGTGACGTCACAAGTGGAGTCCCGCAGGGGTCAGTCCTTGGACCTATATTGTTTCTGATATATGTAAATGATCTTCCGAAGGGCATAGACTCGTTTCTCTCAATGTTTGCTGATGATGCAAAAATTATGAGGAGGATTGAAACAGAGGATGATAGTAGTAGGCTACAAGATGACCTGGACAGATTAAATGAATGGTCCAATAAATGGCTGCTCAAGTTCAACCCGAGTAAATGCAAAGTAATGAAACTAGACGGCGGAAACAGAAGGCCAGACACATAATACAGAATGGGAAATGAAGTTCTTCATAAAACGGACAGAGAGAACAATCAAGGGGTTGATATCACACCAAACCTGTTTCCTGAAGCCTACATGAAAAGAATTACGCCTATGGCATATGCGAGGCTGGCTAACATCAGAACAGCGTTCAGGAACCTGTGTAAGGAATCATTCAGAATCTTGTACACCACATATGTAAGACCAATCCTGGAGTATGCGGCCCCAGTATGGAACCCGTACCTTATCAAGCACAAGACGAAGCTGGAAAAAGATCAGAGGTATGCCACTAGACTAGTCCCGGAGCTAAGAGGCATGAGTTACGAGGAAAGACTGCGAGAGATATACCTTACGACACTGAAAGACAGAAGAGTAAGAGGAGAGATGATCACTGCCTACAAAATCACCAGGGGTAATGATAGGGTAGACAAGCATTAACTATTCAACACTGGTGGTACGTGAACAAGGGGTTACAGGTGGAAACTGAGTAACCAAATGAGCCACAGGGACGTTCGAAAGAACTTTTTCAGTGTCAGAGTAGTTAACAGATGGAATGCATTAGGCAGTGATGTGGTGGAGGCTGACTCCATACACAGTTTCAAATATTGATATGATAGAGCCCAGTAGGCTCAGGAATCTGTACACCAGTTGATTGACAGTTGAGAGGCGGGACCAAAGAGCCAGACCCCAACCCCCGCAAGCACAATTAGGTGATTGTAGTCAGTTTGTATGGATGGGAAGAGGAACTGCCTCGTTTGGGCCGACTGCCCTTCATTAGTTCCCCCTTATTATTCTCAAGTTTTAATAGTTGACTTCTTCGGTCTTTACCTAAATTATTGTTGCTGGTTGGTCAGCGAGCTGTTGTTTGGATTTCCTAAAGCTCCCATATTATTCAAGCAATTAAACCAGTGGAAGAGTTATCTCGTCCAATCAACTTAAGAAAAATCTTTAATTATCATTACTAAAGAACTGGTTACCTATTCCACTCAAAGTCACTAGGAGAGGAGGTCGTTACCACAAAATAACTTTAATTATTGCCCAACAATTACTTGTTATGTGGTGACATTTGGTGTCAGGTGCTGCGACACTTGTCAGTTTAACACTTGCGTCAGTCATCCCTGAAAATATTCATATACATGTAGTATTAATGGGCGAGTCCTTCCATGAATACATATTAAGTAATTACTGTCAAGATGTGAATGCTGTACATGGTCAGGGGACTTGTGTAATTTGTGTTATTGAATGATAATTAATATGAATGTGTAATTGTCCAGGTGAGATATTTATGTTTACAGTTAGGAATGTGTGGGTAATGTGTGAGTATTGTGTGAGTAATGAGCAGGTAATGTGTGGGTAATGTGTGAGTAATGTGTCTGTTATGTGTGAGTAATGTGTGGGTATTGTGTGATTAATGTGTGGGTAATGTGTTGGTAATGTGTGAGTAATGTGTGGGTAATGTGTGGGTAATGTGTGGGTTATGTGTGGGGAATGTGTGGGTTATGTGTGGGTAATGTGTGGGTAATGTGTGAGTAATGTGTCTGTTATGTGTGAGTAATGTGTGATTAATGTGTGGGTAATGTGTGGGTAATGTGTGAGTAATGTGTGGGTAATGTGTGGGTAATGTGTGGGTAATGTGTGGGTTATGTGTGGGTAATGTGTGGGTAATGTGTGGGTAAGGTGTGGGTAATGTGTGGGTAATGTGTGAGCAATGTGTGGGTATTATGTGGGTAATATGTGGGTAATGTGTGGGTAATGTGTGGGTATTGTGTGGGTAATGTGTGGGTAATGTGTGAGCAATGTGTGGGTATTGTGTGGGTAATGTGTGGGTAATGTGGGGTAATGTGTGAGTAATGTGTGGGTTATGTGTGGTTAATGTGTGAGTAACGTTTAGGTAATGTGTGGATATTGTGTGGGTAATGTGTGGGTATTGTGTGGATATTGTGTGGGTAATGTGTGGGTAATGTGTGAGCAATGTGTGGGTATTGTGTGGGTAAGGTGTGGGTAAGGTGTGGGTAATGTGTGGGTATTGTGTGGGTAATGTGTGGGTAATGTGTGGAAAATGTGTGGGTAATGTGTGGGTTATGTGTGGGTAATGTGTGGGTAATGTGTGGGTAATGTGTGGGTAATGTGTGGGTAATTATTACAGTGTGAATATGTTGGTGATGGGTGCGTACTTACCTATCAGTGCGTATAGGGAAGGGAAGTCTAGCTCTGTGTGTCCCGCCTACTGGCTTTGATGTACCTGTTCCGCTTCAACCTTTGTGTGTCCTCACCAATTTGTGCTTGCGGGGGATGAGCTTTGCCTCTTTGGTCCGGCCTCTCAACTGTCAATCAACTAGTGTACAGGTTCCTGAGCCTACTGAGCTCTATCATATCTACATATAAAACTGTGTATGGAGTCAGCCTCCACCACATCACTGCCTAATGCATTCCATCTGTTAACTACTCTGACACTGAAAAAGTTCCATCTTACGTCCCTGTGGCTCATGAGGGTACTCAGTTTCCACCTGTGTCCCCTTATTCGCGTCCCGCCAGTGTTGAATAGTTTATCCTTGTTTATACGGTCGATTCCCCTGAGGATTTTGTAGGGTGTGATCATGTCCCCCTTTACTCTTCTGTCTTCCAGTGTCGTAAGGTGCATTTCCCGCAGACTTTCCTCATAACTCTTGCCTCTTAGTTCTGGGACTAGTCTAGTAGCATACCTTTGGACTTTTTCCAGCTTCATCTTGTGCTTAACAAGGTACGGGCTCCATGCCGGGGCCGCATTCTCCAGGATTGGTCTTACATATGTGGTGTACAAGATCTGAATGATTCCTTACACAGGTTCCAAAACGCTGTTCTGATGTTAGCCAGCCTCGCATATACCGCAGACGTTATTCTTTTTATGTGGGCTTCAGGAGACAGGTTTTGTGTGATATCAACTCCTAAATCTTTCTCTCTGTTCTTTTCATTAAGTATTTCATCTTCTATTCAGTATCCTGTGTTTGGCCTCCTATTTCCACCACCTAGTTTCATTGCTTGGCATTTACTCGGGTTGAACTTCAACAGCCATTTGTTGGACCATTCACTCAGTCTGTCTAGGACATCTTGTAGCCTCCTACTATCGTCCTCAGTTTCAATCCTCCTCATAATTTTTGCATCATCGGCAAACATTGAGAGAAACGATTCTATACCCTCTGGAAGATCATTTACATATATCAGAAACAGTATAGGTCCAAGGACTGACCCCTGCGGTACTCCACTCGTAACGTCTCGCCAATCTGAGACCTCACCCCTCACACTGACTCGTTGTCTCCTGTTACTTAGGTACTCCTATATCCAAGGGAGTACCTTCCCTTTCACTCCAGCCTGCATCTCCAGTTTTTTCACTAGCCTCTTGTGTGGCACTGTGTCAAAGGCTTTCTGACAATCCAAAAATATGCAGTCTGCCCACCCTTCTCTTTCTTGCCTTATTTTTGTTGCCTGGTCGTAGAATTCAAGTAACCCTGTGAGGCAGGACCTGCCATCCCTGAATCCATGTTGATGCTGTGTTACAAAGTTCTTTCGCTCCATGTGCTCCATTAGCTTTCTTCGCACAATCTTCTCCATCATCTTGCATGGTATGCAGGTTAGGAACACTGGTCTGTAATTCAGTGCCTCCTGTCTATCCCCTTTCTTGTATATCGGGACTACGTTAGCTGCTTTCCAAATTTCTTGCAGTTCCCCTGTTGCCAGTGATTTGTTATACACCATGGAGAGCGGGAGGCACAGTTCTTCTGCTCCTTCCTTTAGTATCCAAGTGGAGATTAAATCTGGGCCTTTGTCACATCCAATTCTAGTAAACACTTCCTTACTTCCGCGCTGGTAATCTCAAACTCTTCCAGTGGTTCCTGGTTAGCTATTCCCTCTCTTATCTCTGGGATTTCTCCTTGCTCTAAGGTGAAGACCTCTTGAAATTTCTTATTCAGTTCCTCACACACTTCTTTGTCGTTTGTAGTGAATCCTTCTGCCCCTGTCCTTAATTTCATAACCTGTTCCTTTACTGTTGTTTTTCTCCTGATGTGGCTATGCAGCAATTTAGGCTGAGTTTTTGCCTTGCTTGCGATGTCATTTTTTTTTTTTTTTTTTTTTGTGTGTGTGTGTGTGTGTGTGTGTGTGTGTGTGTGTGTGTGTGTGTGTGTGTGTGTGTGTGTTTACTAGTTGTGCTTTTGCGGGGGTTGAGCTTTGCTCTTTCGGCCCGACTCTCAACTGTCAATCAACTGTTTACTAACTACTTTTTTTTTTTTTTTTTTTTTCCACACCACACACACACACCCCAGGAAGCAGCCCGTGACAGCTGACTAACTCCCAGTTACCTATTTACTGCTAGGTAACAGGGGCACTTAGGGTGAAAGAAACTTTGCCCATTTGTTTCTGCCTCGTGCGGGAATCGAACCCGCGCCACAGAACTACGAGTCCTGCGCGCTATCCACCAGGCTACGAGGCCCCCTCGTAGCCCCCTGTGTGTGTGTGTGTGTGTGTGTGTGTTTTTGTGTTTGTGTGTGTGTGTGTATTCACCAAGTTGCATTCACCTAATTGTTCTTGCGAAGGTTGAGCTATGCTCTTCCGTCCCTCCTCTCAACTGTCAATCAATCAACTGTTACTAACTACTAAATAATTTGTTTTTTCTCGCACTCACACACACACACCCAGGAAGTAGCCCGTAACAGCTGTCTAACTCCCAGCTACCTATTTGCGGCTAGGTAACAGGAGTAGCAGGGTGAAAGAAACTATACCCCTCTGTTTCTTCCGGAGGCTGATATCGAACCCCGGTCCACAGAACTCCGTGCCCCTCGTGCTGTCAACTCAGTCACCAGCGCCCTTATGTATGTACTCACCTATTTGTGCTTGCAGGATCGAGCATTGACTCTTGGGTCCCGCCTTTCGAGCCATCGGTTGTTAACAGCAATGACTCCGGTCCTATTTCCCTATTATATCTAGTTATAAAATTATGAGTAGTATTTGCTTCCAGAACCTAATCCTTAAGTGCATTCCATTTTCCCACTACTCTCACGCTAAAAGAAAACTTTTAAATTCTCTGTGATTCATCTGAGTTTCCAGCTTTCACCCATGTCCCCACGTTCTCTTACTATTCCGTACGAACATTTCGTCTATGTCCACTCTATCAATCCCCCCTGGGTATTTTATTCGTTCCTATCATATCGAGTGTGTGTACTTACCTAATTGTACTTACCTAGTTGTGCTTGCAAGGGTTGAGCTCTGGCTCTTTGGTCCCGCCTCTCAATTGTCAATCAAATAATGTCCAGGTTCCTGAGCCTAATGGGCTCTATTATATCTACACTTGAAGCTGTGTATGGACTCAGTCTCCACCACATCACTTCCTAATGCATTTCTTTGTTTACTACTCTGACACTGAAAAAAATCTTTCTAACATCTCTATGGCTCATTTGGGCACTTAATTTCCACCTGTGTCCCCTAGTGCGTGTGCCCCTTGTGTTAAATAGCCTGTCTTTATCTCCCGTATCAATTCCTCCGAGAATCTTGTATGTGGTGTTCATGTCCACTCTAACTCTTCTGTCTTCCAGTGACGTGATGTTTAATTCCCGTAGTCTCTCTTCGTAGCTCATACCCCTCAGTTCGGGTACTAGTCTGGTGGGAAACCATTGAACCTTTTTCAGTTTAGTCTTATCCTTGATTAGATATGGACTCCATGTTGGAGCCGCATACTCCAGGATTGGTCTGACATACGTGGTATACAAAGTTCTGAAAGATTCCTTGCACAAGTTTCTAAAGGCCGTTCTTATGTTAGGAGACTTGGCATATGCCGCTGATGTTATCCTCTTGATATGAGCTTCAGGGGACAGGTCTGGCGTGATATCAACCCCCAAATCTCTCTTGAGAGAGAAAGAATTACTTGAAGAATTTCATCTCCCAAATGATACCTTGTATCTGGCCTCCTGCTCCCTACACCTATCTTCATTACATTACATTTTCTTGGGGTAAACTCTAACAACCATTTGTTCGACCATTCCTGCAGCTAGTCCAGGTCTTCTTGAAGCCTCAAACTGTCCTTCTCTGTCTTAATCCTTCTCATAATTTTGGCGCCGTCAGCAAACATTAAGAGGAATGAGTCTTTACCCTCTGGGAGATCATTTACGAATATCAGAAACAGGATAGTTCCGAGTATAGAGCCCTGTGGGACTCCACTGGTGACTTCACGCCAATCTGAGGTCTCACCCCGTCATTGTAACGCTCTGCTTCCTATTGCTTAGGTACTCCCTTATCCACTGGAGCGCCCTACCAGTTACTCCTGCCTGTTTCTCCAGCTTATGCATCAACCTTTTATGGGGTACTGTGTCAAAGGCTTTCCGACAGTACAAATAAATGCAGTCCGCCCATCCTTTTCTTTCTTGCTTAATCTCTGTCACCTGGTCATAGAATTCTATTAAGCCTGTATGGCAAGATTTACCCTCCCTGAACCCATGTTGATGGGTTGTCACGAAGTTCCTTCTCTCCAGATGTATTACTAGGTTTTTTCTCACGATCTTCTCCATCACCTTGCATGGTATGCAAGTTATGGACACTGACCTGTTGTTCAGTGCCTCTTGCCTGTCACCCTTTTTGTATATTGGGACTACATTAGCCGTCTTCCATATTTCTGGTAGGTCTCCCGTCTCCAGTGACCTACTAATACACTATGGAGAGTGGAAAGCAAAGTGCTCCTGCACACTCATATATCTATCAGACTCCTTAATATCTCTCTTTGCAACATAAGAGAGTACACAAACTGAAATTAATACTTGGGAAGTACCAGTGTCACGGAGAAGAACTACTGGCTTCCATTTATCATTAGTTCATAAAACTTCACCTGAAAACATATATGGATAATACTGGTCTATCCATTTGAGATCTACCTTGACATGTGTATTATTAAATCTTCTCTGCACACCTCTGCAAAAAATGAGACCTGTAGGTCTTAACTCTGGGTGCTTCTGATAACAGGAAGTTATGACATGACCTCTTCTCTCTCAGTGACTACAAAATCTACTGTCAGTGATTTACCCAGTCACACTCACTGAAGACTTACTAATTACATTACTGGGGTGTTGCGTCCCCGACTGTGTGTTCTCAATCTTAGGTTTAGCAAGAGAAGAATTTATGTGAGTAGCAGGTGGATTATAACTGGGTTTTGTCTGGTGAACATTTTTATGAGCATTAGGATTTAATCTACTATTAAAATTATTGGAGTGGGCTCTAAATTGTACCCTTGTAAATAACTCATACTCATCAGCGAGCTTTGAGGGCTCATATATATCTGTAATGGTCTTTTGTTCAACCATGTAGGCTGATAGATAATTTATCTGGGAGACAAGATAATACTTCTTCAGTAATTATCTTGGACCCCAGCCTCCTGAAGCCGAGCCTGGGGGGCCGCACGAGCCCCGGGAGGTGGACGTCCCGGTCCCGCACCTACGGGTTCTTGACAGAGATCATCACAGCCCCCTTTCACCCGAGGCCCACTTCCTTCATGACCTAACACAAGAAAGAGTAATAATTAATAATTATAACTATTATTATAATAATTAATAAACAACTATTATTATAATAATTAATAAACAACAATTATTAAAATAATAATTAATAAACAACAATTATTAAAATAATAAATAAACAACCATTATTATAATAATTAATAAACAACTATTATTATAATAATTATATAATTAATTACCAATTATTACTATTCCTTCTGCTGGAAAAGTTTATATATATATATTACATAGACGATATTTTCCATTCTATGGACATATCTTCTACCATGTGGAGGGTGAAGAAACACTAGATCACTTAACCTTTTAAATTATATTGTTGGATGTTTCCTCAGTAATGTGACAGCTTCAGGAGTACACTCTGTTGAACTGATACAGGTATGCTGAGCTTACAATGTTGTTATTGTTTAAGATTTAGCTACTGGCAACAAAAAGTTCCAAGTTGCACGGGCTATGGTGAGCCCGTAGTAGATTTACCTGGCACATGAGCGGGCCTGAAACTGGAGCTCACAAGGAAAACTAGGCATTTATAAGTGTGGGAACACCTCACTCTACGATTCACCCAACCACATTAATCATAGGGAGCGGTAAAGGTTAGGAGGAGCACAGCCCCGCTCATGTGCCAGGTAAGTTCACTACGTGCTCACCATAGCCCGTGCTACTTGGAACTTTTTGTTCCGAGTAGCTGAATCTTAAACAAACAACAACAACGGTAAGGTGAAGTGACTTTGGCCTAACTCCAGCTTCTAGCTGTCCGCCAGGTCTTACATCTTCCCTATGGATCAATGGAGGACCATCGACCAGCTGAATGCTTGAAGTCGAATTCATCTGGATTACTGGGGTCAGCTCCTGAATGAACACAACCTTAAGTATATGAAGCCTCCTACGATCGTCGGTACGTGTGATTACTGTCGTATCTTTCACTATGTCTTGGCAATTCAAGATGGTGTTATAGTATTGAGAATGATGATGCTTAATTAATTAATTTATTAAATTAATACATCCCTCCTGCAATGAAGTGCAAGACGTCTACTCAATGCATTCGTGATATGTCCAATATAGCATATATTTCACAACGCACAGTCTCCAGAGATGCATTTGTAATGATACACCACAGTAGTACACCTCAGTTTGTCAGAGGAGACAGATATGTTATTTCTCATAATGAGGGAAGATGTACGAGGGTTGTTATAATAAATGATAGCACGAATCCTTGCGTTTACACCGCAAGGTATGCAATTCCTGTCAATTACGTCTCTTATCACCCTCTTATCCTACTTGTATATCTGAGTGAATGCATTTTTATAATACAGTACAATATCTTCTCTTGGAGGCCGATTTTCCACTACTGGGGCCTGATTATCCTCAGTCAGATGGCGACCTAGCTTCTTACGATTTCATCGAAATCTGTATTGCTGTAATAGTTCTTCACAACAGTTTGGCGGAGTCATTCAAGTTCAAGGTGTAAGAGCTGCCAAGAAGAGCATGCACTTATTGCACGGCCTACACATGCACTGATGATGCTTCTCTTATAACTGCTAGTGCATTCACTCTTGCCGTTCATAAATTTTTCTGTATCAGTTGGTTTACGTACACATCTCTGATGATCCTCCCCCAAATACTGTCAACGAGACCATCGAGGAATGGAATCCTGCCTCCTTCACTGTTCTCAGTGGTAAACTTCAAGACTGAGAATATTTGTAGCTTGCACGAAGCCTCTCCAATGTATTGTCATGGTCAACACATACGAATATGTCGTCGACATATCTACAGTAAATACTCGGGTTCAGCCCATCCCTCTGCATAATGGACGACTCAACACGAGATATGAATGCCTGGGGGAACACGACACCCAATAGCGACCCCATTGCCACGCCACCAGCCTGGAAGTAGTTTACCCTCAGGGCACAGTGAAGGAGCTTCAGTGGTGCTGGCCTTCAGCATTTCCCGTAAGATAGTTCGAGGTACCATGAGTGGAGGAAGGTGTTCTTGTTGATACTCGTAGCCTAATATTATGTTTATGGGTTTATGGTCCTCTCCACTGGAACGTTAGTGAATAGACTTTCAACGTTAAGGGAAGCAATGATCCCGCGGGGTTCTCTGGTTTTCAGAACGAGAAAATATATATGCAAACGGTGAACTTTGAGAATTCTTGTAGCTTGCCACAAAACCTCTCTGAATAAATACATTATATTATATAAATATATATATATATATATATATATATATATATATATATATATATATATATATGTATATATATATATATATATATATATATATATATATATATATACATATATATATATATATATATATATATATATATATATATATATATATATATATATATATGAGTGTGTATATCACGAAAATAAACACGTGATTAAGAATGTGACAATGTCAGACCACGGAGGAAAAATGAAACAGGAAATTTCCTTAAGTACTTTCGTATATTAAATACATCTTCAGAAGGTCAAATCTTCCTTCTGAAGATGTATTTAATATACGTAAGTACTTAAGGAAATTTCCTGTTTCATTTTTCCTCCGTGGTCTGACATTGTCATATATATATATATATATATATATATATATATATATATATATATATATATATATATATATATATATATATATATATATATATATATATATATATATATTAGTATATTTTGATAGCAGTCTTTCCTGTACACATATATTATTAAATATGAAAGAAAAAGTAAGATTAATAATTCTAACACAAATTTTCTCAATATTTCTTATGGTTCTTTTCACTGTCGATGGTAATTGAAAAATCAGTTCTCCAAAATTAATTTTTATTTCTAGTCTGACGCGACACTTGAACATGTTTCGTAATAACTTATTACATTTTCAAAGACTTAAGTTTACATACACACAACTATAACCTGCAAACACTAAACAGAGTTTAAACAGCTTTGATTTTATATCTGCATTTGGGTGAAGTGATATGTTACAACAGTTTTGGATGAGGTGAAAACAAACTTTCAACACAAGACAGAACGCGAAACAATGGGTATAATATTTTGTAAGTTAAAGGGAAGAATGGAAGTAACTGCAAAGAGCCTTTTGGCCCATATTTCTTGATGCTTCTATATTGGTGCGGAATCTTGAAGTGGGAAGAATATAGTTGTGCATTAATTGGCTGTTGATTGCTGGTGTCGACTTCTTAATGTGTAGTGCTTCGCAGATATCAAGCCGCCTGCTATCGCTGTATCTATTGATGATTTCTGTGTTTTTTGTCAAGACTTTTCTGGTGATGGTCTGGTTGTGGGAAGAGATTATATGTTCCTTAATGGAGCCCTGTTGCTTATGCATCGTTAATCGCCTGGAAAGAGATGTTGTTGTCTTGCCTATATACTGAATTCTTTGAAGCTTACAGTCCCCAAGAGGGCATTTGAAGGCATAGACGACATTGGTCTCTTTTAAAGCGTTCTGCTTTGTGTCTGGAGAGTTTCTCATGAGTAGGTTGGCCGTTTTCTTGGTTTTATAGTAAATCGTCAATTGTATCTTCTGATTTTGGTCTGTAGGGATAACGTTTCTATTAACAATATCTTTCAGGACCCTTTCCTCCGTTTTATGAGCTGTGGAAAAGAAGTTCCTGTAAAATAGTCTAATAGGGGGTACAGGTGTTGTGTTAGTTGTCTCTTCAGAGGTTGCATGGCGTTTCACCTTCCTTCTTATGATGTTTTCAACGAAACCATTGGAGAAGCCGTTGTTGACTAGGACCTGCCTTGCCCTACAGAGTTCTTCATCGACTTGCTTCCATCTTGATCTGTGGCTGAGAGCACGGTCGACATAAGCGTTAACGACACTCTTCTTGTACCTAAGCCAAGTTTTCATGAATTAATGTTTTTTCGACTACCTAACCTACCTAACCTAACCTAACCTAACTTTTAACGGCTACCTAACCTAACCTAACCTATTAAGATAGGTTAGGTTAGGTTAGGTAAGGTTGATTAGGTTCTGTCATATATCTACGTTAATTTTAACTCCAATAAAAATAAATTTACCTCATACATAATGAAATGGGTAGCTTTATCATTTCATAAGAAAAAAATTTGAGAAAATACATTAATTCAGGAAAACTTGGCTTATTAGGCAAATCGGGCCTTGCATAGTAGGCTGAGAAGTGCGTTCTGGCTACTAGGTACGACATATATACATACATATATATATATATATATATATATATATATATATATATATATATATATATATATATATATATATATATATATATATATATATATATATATATATATATATATATTATTCCAATGCGTTATGTGTGGCATACCTCCGAGGCTATGGGTCCCCCTTTTTCCAGCCAGAGGTGGTACTCCCTTACTTATTTTTTTTAATTATAAAAAAAATATTATTCAATATATTTTTTATTTATTTATTTTTATTCATTGGTTTATTTTACCTGGACTATTGGAGCCTCAAACTGCAGCCGTCAGGAGTAAAACCCTCAGATCTACACCACAGTGAAAACACAATAGAGAAAGGTCCCAAAGACACTAAATTGCTCTCCAGCTTGAACTGTAAGGAACTGGAACTTTCCTGGGGGGGGGGGGTCACTTTAGTTTCACTGGTACTGACAGCTCGCTATTTAACTCTCTGGGTTCATGCAATGCGGTCTGGTCTTCTTGGCCGATTTTTCGTAGGGTGGAGTATTGTTCAGAATTTGTCTGGATCCTCCAGGTCTCACGAATGGCCTGACTCTGCCGTTCATCCCGTTACCTTGCTTCCGTTTTGTCCTTCTTGGCCAAAATGAAGGGCTTTAGCTCTTAGTTCAAGGCTCATTAAACAAGGCTCATGTAAACAAGGCATATATAAATATATCTTGGTTCAAGCCACATGTAAACATATCTTGGTTCAAGGCACATGTAAACTTATCTTGGTTCAAGGCACATGTAAACATATCTTGGTTCAAGGCACATGTAAACTTATCTTTGTTCAAGCCACATGTAAACATATCTTGGTTCAAGCCACATGTAAACTTATCTTTGTTCAAGCCACATGTAAACATATCTTGGTTCAAGCCACATGTAAACATATCTTGGTTCAAGTCACATGCAAACTTATCTTGGTTCAAGCCACATGTAAACATATCTTGGTTCAAGGCACATGCAAACTTATTTTGGTTCAAGGCACATGTAAACATATCTTGGTTCAAGGCACATGTACACTTATCTTGGTTCAAGGCACATGCAAACTTATCTTGGTTCAAGGCACATGCAAACTTATCTTGGTTCAAGCCACATGTAAATTTATCTTGGTTCAAGGCACATGTAAATATGTTTACACACGTGTAAACCTAGTCAACAACCAGTGTGGTTGGAACCTGAGCAAAGCTGTCTGTTGACGTCTGCAAGCCACTCAGAACACTTGTGAATCTGCCTGCCACTCAGAACACCTGTGATGTCTGCCTGCCACTCAGGACACCTGTGAAGTCTGCGTGCCACTCAGAACACTTGTGAAGTCCATCTGCTACTCCAAAATCCACTAGTTGAACCCTCGTACAGTGTCACAGTTCGCTAGAATACCTAGAGATTATAGCTAGAGTCAGCATGACTTATAAAATGATAGTAGTGACATTTTTTTCGGGCAACTAGCAGGAAGGAGTCTCAATTAACCAATAGGAGTCAGGGAATGTGAGGATATATGTTATGAGCTTGCGTCCCATTGGCCAAACAGGTTAGTGCGTCCTGTGAGGTGAAGAGGCTTCCAGGGGCCACCATGTTCAAGAACTCTCTCTGGTGATAATACTGTGCACTAGGCTGTCTCAATATAAGAATCCGAGTGATTTATCATTCAAGACTTGTTCTTTGTCTGCGGCCATTTAATGAGATGCATGGAGGCACCGCAACTATGTGTACTCAAGTAGATGTGCTTACGGTCATCAGAACACTAATGCTAAGATATTTTTTGTTCTCATTGTTTTTATCATATTTACAACTAAATTGTGTATCGAATTGGCATCGACAACTTCCCACCAAGTCTCTTCCACTAATTTATGACTCTTAAACTCATGAAATGCCTGGTGATATCGTTGTCACTCATTTGTGTCGCCAGTTTTAAATTAAGTTCCCTCAGTTTTGCTGTTTTTCAATTTGAACATTCCTGATTTTCTAAACAAACTTTCCGTGGAATCTTGAACGTTGTTAGCATGTCTACCCTATTCATTTTATCTAGTAAGATGATTTCAAGTTCTATCAGGCTTTCTTCATTACTTAGTCCCCCAAACCTTAAGAATGACCTTTGTTTCATATGTTTGAACATTTCCTTGTTTTATTTTGTGTTTACTTAGGGAGAGGTTCCATGCCTGGACAGCATACTCAGGATTGGACCTTACTAAGGATGTACATAGCGTTCGGGAGAGTTCTTTGGTTCAAATTTCTGACGTTTATTAGCATGATTGGCATTTTGACATATGCAGCCTTCGTTATAATGGCGATTAGTAAATAACGAGATATGTCTGCAGTCATGTGTTTTTCAAGTCTTTTTCAATATTCAGAATTTGGAAGTTATCTTCCCTTCATTCTGTACTGTATTCCCGTTCTTCTCACTTTTCTTCATACATTGATCTCTCTGGTCCCTCTTGTCAATATAGCTGATCCATCAGCCTATTATAATATAAGTGAAATTTATATTCTAGATAATCATATATCTTCCTGATTCTACTGAATTTTCCCTGTCTCACGGTCACTGTTTTAATAGTAATCTGGTCGCTAACACATCTATTTACTATGGCATTTGTCGCTTATATATTTTTGAAGTGAATTCTTACCTTTTTCTCGCCATTCCCAGAGGCGGATGGTACGGTGCGTGGGTGTAACTCTAGGCAGTGTGTGGGTAAGGCCCGGGTGGCTGACGGCTGTGTTGTGTTTATGCTCATGAGGAACACTAAATTAACCTTTATGATAACCTTTCCCAGTCAGGCCAAACTGATGTAAATAAACCTCAGATTTTCCTCTCTCGACATATGGCCTTTACTAACGATGAGGAGCAGTTATAATGAGTTTTAAACCGAGAGGCTGGAATACGACCCTTAACCATCTACCAACACCCCCAGCCCATCCTCACACACACACGCGAAAGCACGCACACACACACACACACACGAAAGCACGCACACACACACACACACACGAAAGCACGCACACACACACACACACACACACACACACACACACACACACACACACACACACACACACACACACACACACACACACACACACACACACACACTTTTTTTTAGTGTCAAAGTAGTTTACAAATGGAATGCATTAGGTAGTGATGTGGTGGAGGCTGACTCCATACACAGTTTGAAGTGTAGATATGATAGAGCCCAATAGGCTCAAGAACCTGTACACCAGTTGATTGACAGTTGAGAGGCGGGACCAAAGAGCCAAAGCTCAACCCCCGCCAGCACAATTAGGTGAGTACAATTAGGTGAGTACACACACACACACACACACACACACACACACACACACACACACACACACACACACACACACACACACACACACACACACACACACACACACACACACACACTCCGACATAAGAGAAATCGGTTTTGAGGACCCAGTAGGAATGAGCGACCACAGTGTACTGGTGTTTGAGTACTTGATTGAAGAAGGGTCATTGAACTCGAGGAGGGATACCGAAACCAAAAAGTTAGCATACCGAAAGGGAAACTATGAGGGGATAAGAAAATTCCTAACAGATATAGCATGGGAAACAGAGCTCAGGAGAAAGACGGCCCAAGATATGATGAATTACATCACGCAGAAGTGCAAGGACGCAGCAAACAAGTTTGTCCCAGTCCAAAAGGAAAACAGAGAAATGAAGATGAGAAACCCATGGTTTAATCAGAGATGTAGGCTAGCTAAGCAGCAAAGTAAAAGGGCATGGAGAAGCTATAGGAATAACAGGACACTGGAGAGCAGAGAAAGATACCAGAATGCCAGGAATGAATATGTCAGGATGAGAAGAGAGGTAGAAAGACAATACGAAAATGACATCGCAAGCAAGGCAAAGACTCAGCCTAAATTGTTGCATAGCCACATTAGGAGAAAAACAACAGTAAAGGAACAGGTTATGAGATTAAGGATAGGGGCGGAAGGATTCACTACAAATGACAAGGAAGTGTGTGAGGAATTGAATAAGAAATTCCAAGAGGTCTTCACCTTAGAGCAAGGAGAAATTCCAGAGGTAAGTGAGGGAATAGCTAACCAGGAACCACTGGAAGAGTTTGAGATTACCAGTGGGGAAGTAAGGAAGTGTTTACTAGAGTTGGACGTGACGAAAACTATAGGCCCAGATGGAATCTTCCCTTGGGTTCTAAAGGAAGGAGCAAGAGAACTGTGCCTACCACTCTCCATAGTGTATAACAAATCCTTGGCAACAGGGGAACTGCCAGATATTTGGAAAGCAGCTAACGTAGTCCCGATATACAAGAAAGGGGATAGACAGGAGGCACTGAACTACAGACCAGTGTCCCTAACCTGCATACCATGCAAGCTGATGGAGAAGATTGTGCGAAAAAAACTAGTGGAGCATCTGGAGAGAAGGAACTTTGTAACACAGCATCAACATGGGTTCAGGGATGGCAGGTCCTGCCTCACAGGGTTACTTGAATTCTACGACCAGGCAACAAAAATAAGGCAAGAAAGAGAAGGGTGGGTAGACTGCATATTTTTGGATTGTCAGAAAGCCTTTGATACAGTGCCACACAAGAGGCTAGTGCGAAAGTTAGAGATGCAGGCTGGAGTGAGAGGGAAGGTACTCCGGTGGATAGAGGAGTACCTAAGCAACAGGAGACAACGAGTCTGTGTGAGTGGTGAGGTCTCAGATTGGCGAGACGTCACAAGTGGAGTCCCGCAGGGGTCAGTCCTTGGACCTATACTGTTTCTGGTATATGTAAATGATCTCCCAGAGGGTATAGATTCGTTCCTCTCAATGTTTGCCGACGATGCAAAAATTATGAGGAGGATTGAAACAGAGGATGATAGTAGGAGGCTACAAGATGACCTGGATAGACTAAGTGAATGGTCCAACAAATGGCTGTTGAAGTTAAACCCGAGTAAATGCAAAGTAATGAAACTAGGCAGTGGAAAAAGGAGGCCAGGCACAGGATACAGAATAGGAGATGAAGTACTTAATGAAACAGACATAGAGAAAGATCTAGGAGTTGATATCACACCAAACCTGTCTCTTGAAGCCCACATAAAGAGAATAACGTCTGCGGCATATACGAGGCTGGCTAACATCAGAACGGCGTTCAGGAACCTGTGTAAGGAATCATTCAGAATCTTGTACACCACATATGTAAGACCAATCCTGGAGTATGCGGCCCCAGCATGGAGCCCGTACCTTGTCAAGCACAAGACGAAGCTGGAAAAAGTCCAAAGGTATGCTACTAGACTAGTAGACTATGCTACTAGCTACTAGGCTACTAGAACTAAGAGGCATGAGTTATGAGGAAAGGCTGCGGGAAATGCACCTTACGACACTGGAAGACAAAAGAGTAAGGGGGGACATGATCACAACCTACAAAATCCTCAGGGGAATCGACCTGGTAAACAAAGATGAACTATTCAACACTGGTGGGACGCGAACAAGGGGACACAGGTGGAAGCTGAGTACCCAAATGAGCCACAGAGACGTTAGAAAGAACTTTTTCAGTGTCAGAGTAGTTAGTAAATGGAATGCATTAGGAAGTGATGTGATGGAGGCTGACTCCATACACAGTTTCAAATGTAGATATGATAGAGCCCAATAGGCTCAGGAATTTGTACACCAGTTGATTGACGGTTGAGAGGCGGGACCAAAGAGCCACAGCTCAACCCCCGCAAGCACAATTAGGTGAGTACAATTGGGTGAGTACACACACACACACACATGAGATGAGGAACTTCCTCTGGGGAATACCATTGGAAACTGAACTTAGAGACAAGAATGTGCAGGTCATGATGGATTTTGTCACCTAGAAGTGCCAGGAAGCTGCAGACAGGTTTATCCTCGTCCAAAAGGAGAAAAACGAAAAACAACAGAAAAACCCATGGTTGAACCAGGAATGCAAGGTAGCGAAGTAACTGAGTAAAAGAACATGGAGAAGCTACAGAAATAACAGAACACTAGAGAACAGGGAGAGATACCAGAGGGCCAGAAATGAGTACCCCAGAGTGAGGAGGGAAGCAGAGAGACAGTTTGAAAATGACATCGCGAGTAAAGCCAAGACCCAACCAAAGTTACTCCACAGCCACATCAGGAGGAAAACAGCAGTGAAGGAACAAGTGATGAAGCTGCGAAAAGGGGAGAACAGATACACAGAGAATGACAAGGAAGTGTGTGAAGAACTCAACAAGATATTCCAGGTCTTTACAATAGAACAAGGAGAAGCCCCTGCATTAAATGAGGAGGCGGCAAACCAAGCAACCTTGGAGGAATTTGACCTCACCAGTGATGAGGTCAAAAGGTGTCTGCTGGAGCTGGATGTGACAAAGGCTGTTGGGCCTGACAGAATCTCACCATGTATACTAAAGGAAGGTGCAGAAGCACTAAGTGTTCCACTCTCTATGGTGTATAACAGGTCACTGGAAACAGGAGATTTACCATTAGGTTGGAAGACAGCTAATGTGGTCCCAATATACAAGAAGGGTGACAGGCAAGAGGCACTGAACTACAGGCCATTTTCTTTAACTTGTATACCATGCAAGGTGATGGAGAAGATCGTGAGGAAAAGACTCGTAGAGCATCTGGAGGGAAATAACTTTGTAACGCACCACCAACATGGGTTCAGAGATGGTAAATCGTGCCTCACAGGTTTAATAGAATTTTATGACCATGCAACAAAAATTAGGCAGGAAAGAGAAGGGTGGGCCGACTGCATTTTCCTGGACTGCCAGAAAGCCTTTGACACAGTACCCCATAAAAGGCTGTTAAAAATGTTGGAGCAACAGACAGGAGTAAAAGGGAAGGTGCTCGAGTTGATAAGGGAGTACTTAAGCAACAGGAAACAGCGAGTAACGGTGAGGGGGGAGACGTCCGAGTGTCGAGATGTCACCAGCGGAGTCCCACAGGGCTCAGTACTTGGAGCCATCCTGTTTCTAATATATGTAAACGATCTTCCGGAGGGTATAGACTCATTCCACTCAATGTTTGCTGATGATGCAAAAATTATGAGAAGAATCAAGACGGATGAAGATAGACAGAGACTATAGGATGACCTGGATAAACTGGAGGAATGATCTACAAAATGGCTGCTAAAGTTCAACTCAATAAAGTGTAAGTTGATGAAATTAGGCGAAGGGAGCAGGAGGCTGAACACAAGGTATCATCTGGGAGGTGAAATCCTGCAAGAGTCAAATAGAGAGAAAAACTTGAGGGTTTATATCACACCGAACCTGTCCCCAGAGGCCCACATCAAAAGAATATCATCAGCGGCATATGCTAGACTGGCTAACATAAGAACTGCCTTTAGAAACTTGTGTAAGGAAACTTTCAGAACCCTGTATACCCTTTATGTAAGACCAATCCTGGAGTATGGAGCTGCAGCCTGGAGTCCATACCTAGTTAAACACAAGACAAAGTTAGAGAAGATTCAGCGGTATGCCACCAGGCTCGTCATGGAACTGAGAGGAATGAGCTACGTGGAAAGGCTAAAGGAGCTGAACCTCACATCCCTGGAAAACAGAAGAGTAAGGGGGAAACATGATAACCACCTTCAAAATTCTCAGGGGAATTGACATGGTGGACAAAGACAAACTCTTCAGCACGGGTGGGACAGGAACAAGGGGACACAGGTGGAAACTTAGAACCCTGATGATCCGCAGAGACGCTAGAAAGATTTTTTTCAGTATCGGAGTAGTTAATAAATGGAATGCACTAGGTGATGTGGTGGAGGCTGACTCCATACACAGTTTCAAATGTAGATATGATAGAGCCCAGTAGGCTCAGGAATCTGTACACCAGTTGATTGACAGTTGAGAGGCGGGACCAAAGAGCCAAAGCTCAACCCCCGCAAGCACAATTAGGTAAGTACAATTACGTGAGTACACACACACTCACACACAGGGGGGCGGCCGGCCGAGCGGATAGCACGCTGTACACGTGATCCTGTAGTCCAGGGTTCGATCCCGGGCACCGGCGAGAAACAATGGGCAGAGTTTTTTTCACCCTATGCGACTGTTACCTAGCAGTAAATAGGTTCCTGGGAGTTAGTCAGCTATCACGGGCTTCTTCCTGGTTTGTGTGTGTGTGTGTGTGGGAAGAAAAAAATAACAAAAGAAAAAAGTAATAGTAGCTACGGAAGTAGCAAACGGTTGATTGACAGTTGAGAGGCGGGCAGAAAAAGCAGAGCTCAACCCCCGCAAGCACAACTAGGTGAATACACACACACACACACACACACACACAATAGAGAGAGCAGCTTCTGTGGCTAGCAGGAACGGATCCAGACTACTAATCATGGGAGACTTCAACCATGGGAAGATAAATTGGGGAACAGAGACCCACATGGAGGACCAGACACATGGAGAGCTAAGCTGCTGGACGTGGCAACAAGAAACTTTCTAAGTCAACACGTCAAGGGACCGACAAGAATGAGAGGAGAGGACGAACCAGCCTTGCTTGATCTGATATTTACCCTAAATGAGTCGGATATAAGGGAAGTTAAGTTGGAAGAACTTCTGGGAATGAGTGATCATACTGTATTGAGCTTTGAGTACCTGGTTGAGCTAGGAATTATCTCCCCCAAAAAAGAACTGGGAAACAAAAGGAAGGCGTACCGAAAGGGAAACTATGAGGAGATGAATAAATTCCTAAGGGATATACAATGGGACACAGAACTCAGAACCAAGTCCGTACAAGACATGATGGACTATGTCACCCAAAAGTGTCAGGAGGCTGTAAGCAGGTTTGTCCTGGCCCGACAGGAAAAAACAGAGAAGCAAAAGAAGAATCCATCGTTTACTAGGGAATGTATGAAAGCAAAGGAGCTGAACAAGAGAGCATGGAGGAACTTTCGTAATAACATAACACCAGAAAGTAGAGAGGGATACCAGAGAACCAGGAACGAGTATGTTAGTGTGAGAAGAGCAGCTGAGAAAAGGTATGAAAACGATATAGCTAATAAGCCAAGACCGAACCAAAACTACTACACAGTCACGTCAGGAGGAAGACAACAGCGAAGGAACAGGTGATGAAACTTAGGGTGGGGGAGGACAGGTACACAGAGAATGACAAAAAAGTGTATGAGGAACTTAACAAAATGTTCCAGGAGATCTTTGCAATAGAACAAGGAGAACTCACGGCGCTAGGAGAGGTGGCAGAGAACCAGGCGACCTTGAAAAGGTTCGAAATTACAGGAGATAAGGTCAAGAAGCACCTATTGGAGCTGCAGGTGAGAAAAGCTGTTGGGCTGGACGGAATCTCACCATGGGTATTGAAAGAGTGTGCAGGAGAACTTTGTTTGCCACTTTCCATAGTGTGTAGTAGGTCACTGGAAACGGGAGACCAACCAGAAATATGGAAGACGGCTAATGTAGTCCCAATATACGAAAAGGGTGACAGACAAGAGGCACTGAACTACAGGTTAGTGTCCTTAACTTGTATACCATGCAAGGTGATGGAGAAGATTGTGAGATAAAACCTAGTAACACATCTGGAGAGACGAGACTTCGTGACAACCCATTAACATGAGTTCAGGGAGGGCAAATCTTGCCTTACAGGCTTGATAGAATTCTACGATCAGGTGACAAAGATTAAGGAAGAAAGAGAAGGATGGGCGGACTGTCGGAAAGCCTTTGACACAGTACCCCCATAAAAGGCTAATGCATAAGCTGGAGAAACAGGCAGGAGTAACTGGTAGGGCGTTCCAGTGGATAAGGGAGTACCTAAGCAATAGGAAGCAGAGAGTTACGGTGAGGGGTGGGACCTCAGATTGGCGTGAAGTCACCAGTGGAGTCCCACAGGGCTCTATACACGGAACTATCCTGTTTCTGATATACGTAAATGATCTCCCAGAGGGGATAGACTCATTCCTCTCAATGTTTGCTAACGGCGCCAAAATTATGAGAAGGATTAAGACAGAGGAGGACAGTTTGAGGCTTCAAGAAGACCTGGACTAGCTGCAGGAATGGTCGAACAAATGGTTGTTAGAATTTAACCCAAGCAAATGTAATGTTATGAAGATAGGGGTAGGAAGCAGCAGACCAGATACAAGGTATCATTTGGGAGATGAAATACTTCAGGAGTCAGAGAGAGAGGAAGACCTGGGGTTTGATATCACGCCAGACCTGTCCCCTAAAGCTCATATCAAGAGGATAACATCAGCGGTATATGCCAGGTTGGCTAACATAAGAACGGCATTTAGAAACTTGTGTAAGGAATCTTTCCGAACATTATATACCGCATATGTCAGACCAATCCTGGAGTATGCTGTTCCAACTTGGAGTCCATATCAAGTCAAGCATAAGACTCAACTGGAAAAGGTTCAAAGGTTTGCCACCAGAATAGTACCCGAGCTGAGAGGTATGAGCTACGTGGAGAGACTACGGCAATTAAACCTCACTTCGTTGAAAGACAGAAGAGTTAGGGGGGACATGATCACCTCATTGGAGATTCTCAAGGGAATCGACAGGGTTGATAAAGACGGGTTATTTAACACAAGGGGCACATGCACTAGGGGACACAGGTGGAAACTGAGTGCCCAAATGAGCCACAGAGATATTAGAAAGAACTTTTTTAGTGTCAGAGTGGTTGACAAATGGAATGCATTAGGAAGTGATGTGGTGGAGGCTGACTCCATACACAGTTTTAAGTGTAGATATGACAGAGCTCACTAGGCTCAGAAACCTGTACACCTGTTGATTGACGGTTGAGAGGCGGGATTAAAGAGCCAGAGCTCAACCCCCGCAAGCACAACTAGGTGAATACATACACACAACACATGAAAGAGAGAACAAATCCACAAGGGCCGTGACGAGGATTCGAACCTGCGTCAGGGAGCATCCCATACACTGCCTTAATCGACTGAGCTACGACAGGGTAAAAGGGTTGAAACCGAAGTTCTACTGAACTTACTGGATCCCGTAGCCTCTCTGAGGCACAAACCAGGCTTTTACACAACCCCCCTCCCCCCTGCAACCGAGCTATCTTGAGATGATTTCGGGGCTTTAGTGTCCCCGCGGCCCGGTCCTCGACCAGGCCTCCACCCCCAGGAAGCAGCCCATGACAGCTGACTAACTCCCAGGTACCTATTTACTACTAGGTAACAGGGGCATTCAGGGTGAAAGAAACTTTGCCCATTTGTTTCTGCCTCGTGCGGGAATCGAACCCGCGCCACAGAATTACGAGTACTGCGCGCTATCCACCAGGCTACGAGGCCCAATAATACGGTTACGAGCTATGTAAATAGGCCGTTCTCTCTCTTCGCCCTTACATCATCCCGGACGCAGGTTCGAATCCTCGTCACGGCCCTTGTGGATTTGTTCATTTGATGCATCACGTTAGTGTGATCTCTGTGTGTGACATGAAAGAGAGGGCTGGTCAGACTGCATACTTTTGGATTGCCATAAAGCCTTTAACACAGTACTACATAAGAGACTAGAGCATAAACTGCAGATGCAGGCAGGAGTGATAGGGAAGTACTCCACTTGATAATGGAGTAACTAAGTAACAGAAGACAGCTAGTCACGGTAAGGGGTGAGGTCTCAGATTGGCGAAACGTCTGCACTGGAGTCCCGCAAGGTTCAGTCTTTGGACCTATATTATTCCTGAAATATGTAAATGATCTCCCAGAGCGAGTCCCATTGAGAGGGACTCGTTCCTCTCAATGTTTGCTGATGATGCAAAAATTTTGAGGAAGATTATGACAGAGGAAGACAGTATGAGGCTACAAGATGACCTAGACAAACTGATGGAATGGTCCAACAAATGACAACTAAAGTTCAACCCGAGTAAATGTAAGGTAAAAAAAAACTAGGGGGAGGAAATAGGAGGCCTAACACTGGATACCGAATGGAAGATGAAGTGTTTCACGAAAAGGTCAGAGAGAAAAATCTAGGAGTTGATATCACGCCAAACCTATCTCCTGAAGCCCACATCAGAAGAATAACATTGGCGGCGTATGCGAAGCTGGCTAACATCAGAAGTGTCTTCAAAAACTTGTGTAGGCATCTTTCAGAACCTTATATGCCACGTATGTAAGGCGAATCCTGGAGTATGCAGCACCAGCATGGAGCCCATACCTTGTCAAGCTCAAAACGAAGCTGGAAAAGTTCAGAGGTATACCACTAGGCTAGTCCCAGAAATATGAGGCATGAGTAACGAGGAAAGGCTGAGGGAATTGCACGTCACGTCGCTGGAAGACAGAAAAGCTCGGAAAGACATGATCACCACATACAAAATTCTTATAGGAATTGACAGGGTAGACAAGGATGTGTTATTTAACACGGGTGGTACACACACAAGGGAACATAGGTGAAAGCTGATACCCAAATGAACCATAGAGACAATAGAAAGAACTTTTTAAATGTCAGAATAGTTAGTAAATGGAATGCACTAGAAAGTGATGTGGTGGAGGCTGGCTCCATACACAGTTTCAAATGTAGATATGATAGAGCTTGAGAAGCTCAGGAATCTGTACACTAGTAGATTGACAGTTGCGAGATGAGACCAAAGAGCAAAAGCTCAACCCCTGCAAGCAAACTAGGTGAATACACACTAGGGGGAAGGAGTGGCTGTGCTGGTGAAAGAACACCTGAAGGTAAGTTACTTGATAATCGACATCCCCAGAAGTTGACTAAATGGCATTGCAGGTTTGGAATCAGGATGAATAACTGTTAATTATAAATGCCTACAGCCTAACAGCAAGCAACATATGGTCAAAGGAGGAGCTAGATGACACACAAGAGGGCCTCACTGTGGTTGTGATAGATTATAGTAAGAGCAGATGAAGATAAATCCTGGTTGTTGGTATTTGGTGCCTTCAACTTGAAGGCAATAGACTGGGAGGCCTACGAAGCCAGAATGGAGGGAATTTGGACAGGAAGGTTTGTAAACCTCCTCTTGGAGACATTCATGTATCAACACATGAAGCCGACCACGAGAATGAGGAAAGGGGAGGTTCCATCATGCTGGATTTAATATCCACTAGGAAAGAAGAGAAGGATATTCTACATTTTAGACCTTCCACACATGGAAAAGAGCGACCATGTCCTCTTGGAAGTAAAATATGCAATGGATATAATCTTGAAAAAATCGAGAAATTCAATTAAAACGGATGCTAGACTTCATTTCAGAAAATGATTCAACGGGAATTTAGGAAATTCTTTAATAAATTAAATTCGATACACGTTGCTAGGTAAGAAAATAAATGAGATGAATGCCACTTTGTGTGAAATATATGGGGAAGGCACAACGAAATTTTTACCAAAACAGATCTGCAAAACCGGGAAATAAAAATGGTTCAACAGAAAAGATGAGATGGCCACAGAAGAAGAGACAAGAAAATGGTACAATATAACAAGAGGCTTAATTCTCAAACATGCCAGCACTGCAAACAAGCCAGAAACAAACACACAGTTGTGAGGAGAGAGGCAGAAAGGAACTTTAAGGAAAGGATAACAGACAAATGGAAAACAGTTTCTGGTCTTTTCTACAATTTCACAAAAGCTGTATGTAAAGGATGAAATCCAGAGACTGAGAATGGTGAACAGATTGATGGAAAATTAAATAGAAATGTGCAAAACACTAAATGAACAAAAAGTGTTTGTGCAAAATGAGGTTTTCAGAGAACCAGACATAAAGTAAGTTCCTGAGAACACCATAGAGAACATAGAGGTGTTTCGAGACGAAGTAGAAAAAAAGTCACTCGATGAGCTCGGAGAAAATAACGCAGTTGGACCAGATGTCAGCATTCCACTTAAATTGTTATTCCAGGCATCTTTTTGAACAGGAGTCTTGGCAGATATATGGAGAAAAGCTGCCATGCTCTTAGTCTACAAAATTGTAGCAGAGTGACACTCTAAATTATAGGACGCTATCATTGACAAGCGATGTAGTCAAAACATTAGAAAAAATAGTTAAAACCAAACGGATAGAATACATGGGGGAAAAATGATATAATTACATATATGGTTTTCGAACAGGAAGATCCTGTGTAATAAATCTATTTAGCTTGTATGATATTCTATTTAGCTTGTATGAGCCACAGATATTCTACAGGAAAGAGATGGTTGGGTTGACTGGGTTTATCTGGACCTAAAAAGCCTTTTGACAGAGTCTCACAGAGCAGATTATTTTTGAAAGTGGAACATTATGCAGGGGTAAAAGGCAGACTGCTAACTTGGATGAAAATTTGTCTAACGTCCAGAAAATGAAGACGGTAATCACAGGCAATTTATCTGACTGGAAAAATATTAGTAACGAGATACGACAGGGTCCAGTTCTTGCACCAGTAATGTTTATCATCTATATAAACGATCAACCAGAAGAAATACAGAATTATTAATTAATATATTTGCTGATTATGCTAAGCTACCAGAAATATAAGAGACTTAAGGAAATTCTATTGTCATTCACTTCAAAATGAAGTGCTTTCAAACTTCATAATCACTTTTAAATAGATGGACGGTAAAACACTAAAGAAAGTGTTCAGGACTTTTTTGATACCAAAATTGGAATATGCTATACAACTCTATAATATTCCAGTTCCAAAACATCTATAATGCTTCTTGGTTTGTGATCCACAAGTCAACAACAAAATTACCAGACTTGTATTTACATCTCGTCGTTACGGAATCTAAGCTTATCCTGTCGATATTCACTGGAATTAAATTACATGATGATACATTAAGCACCTTATTAACAACCGATTTGATAGCTCTTTCATCCATTTGGAAACATCAATAATGCATAACCTTTCTCCTTCATTTATCGTCACTCTGAATAATGTAAATTAAGCTTTCCAAATCTGCATTTAATATATACACGGGTACAAAAATATTCGTGCATATATTTGTGCTGTAGCTATTAAAGCTAATAATTTAAATAGTAATTATCAGTAATATTGAGCAATGGACGACACTTGTGTGCTCTCTTTGTCGTACACAAATAATTGAGGTCTGAATTTAATTTCCTGGTATTGTAACAATGTTAGTAAATATGACAGGGATTATATTTTAATGGTTCACGAGGAAATATTTTAAATTAAACTGTACGCTTCTTGGAAACAATGTTTCTTGCGAATTAAAGAGCAGTATATGGAATATTTGCTTGTGTTCATGTTTCGCACTCGTTACACCTCTATTTCTTCTAACATCTTATTGAGTAGTGTTCAGAACTGCCGTGTAGTAGAACTAGATAATACAGACCAGCAGTTACCTCGAGTAATACGAAGTAAGACCAACTTGGATGGTTGCTAGACTTCAATACTACGACATGCAGAAGGTAGTTGGACTGTGGAGTACAATGCTTTAGTGTGAATGCTGACGCCACTGAAACAATTCTTATTGTATTGTGCATTATTTTAAATGCGTTTTTTGCGGGATTATTCTTCTTTTTTAAACGCGTGGAGCTTCAATGAAAACATAGTTATTAGACTGGAAGATATTGCTGAATGTCTGACTTGTTTTTAAGGCAGAGGCAGACATTTGGTGTTAGGACTTACTGTTTACACCACTGTTTACTCTCGTGAGTATATCTCCCGTATATCTAGCTTTCGTTTACTCTGTTACGCATCATATAGTTATGTTTAGTGGCAACTGGGACTGTTGGTGGACTCAATGAGGCGGAGTACTGGCAGCAACACTACATTGCTCTCCCTCATGCGGGTTTTCATATGAATTAACAGACATTAATTTCCAGAGTGCCGGACGCCAGCTGGCCTCAACGACCACCCAAACCATCATGGGTGAAGGACGAGACCTGCAGCAGGTTACCGATCAATAGCAATATGCAGTTGGAAACACACTTCACCAGTGCATACATACATATGTGTGTGCATTCAAACATTCACACACACACACACAAACGGGCCTGCTTGCCTGGTGGATAGCGCGCAGGACTCGTAATTCTGTGGCAGCTGTCACGGGCTGCTTCCTGGGGTGTGTGTGGTGTGTGGGAAAAAAGTAGTTAGTAAACAGTTGATTGACAGTTGAGATGCGGGCCGAAAGAGCAAAGCTCAACCCACGCAAACACAACTAGGTGAATACACACACATACACGCACAGCATTGACTCCAGGAGTCAATGCTCGATCCTGCAGGCACAAATTGGTAAGTAGGCACACACACACACACACACACACACACACACACACACACACACACACACACACACACACACACACACACACACACACACACACACACACACACACACACACACACACACACACACACACACACACACACACACACACACACATGTTGACTCGACTTGATATTCACCCTGAATGAGTCAGAAATAAGGGAAATCAAACTTGAAGCCCCCATAGGAATGAGTGACCACAGTGTACTGATTTTTGAGTACTTGTTGGACGTAGGGATAACCTATCCAAGGATGGGATCGGAGAGGAAAAGTCTAAATTACCGACGAGGAAAATATGACGAGATGAGGAACTTCCTCAGGGTAATACCATGGGAAACAGAACTTAGAAACAAGAATGTTCAGTACATGATGGATTTGACAGAAGATTTAAGGGGGCCTGATCACCACGTACAAGATTCTCAGAGAAATTGACAGGGTACATAAAGACAGGCTATTTAACACAAGGGGCACACGCACTAGGGGACACAGGAGGAAATTGAGTGCCCAAATTAGCCCAAATCAGAGATATTAGAAAGAACTTTTTTAGTGTTCTTTTGTAATTTTTTTGGAGGGGAGGGGAAGCAGAGTGGGAATGGGGTGAGGGGGGGAGGGAGATTTGGCTGAGCATATGAGTCCGGGCAGGGGGGGGGTTTCTATGCAGAGGAGGGTGGTAAGGTTGCCCTCTCCTCTGGTGTCACTGGGTAGCTGGTTGTGGGGTTCCCCCTCACCTTTGGGGAAATTGTCTTGGGAGCTGTGATTACCTGGTTTTCCCTTCTCGCCCTGCGCGTATTCCTTGCTTCTGCTGTTATGGCTCACTCCTCCCTCGTCATGTCCCTCTGGAGGAATACAATTTTTAATTCTCCCACATATTGCAGGTGACTCTTCATTGTTAGAATCTTCTCCTTTGTGTTCTCGTTTGCAAACACTATCTTTAACACACGGTCCTGGTCTTTTTTGTACCAGCCTAGCCTGAAAACCTTCTCAATGCTACGCTCAGCCCTTTCATCTCTAGTGCCTTCAGTATTTTATTCACTGATGTTTTGTCCTTATCATTCCACTCTGTCCTATTGGAGCCTTCCTGCTCTTTAATACCCAGAGCTACCACTGGTCTTTTTCTTTCCAGGAGCTGGCTAGTGGAGCGAGTTGCTTCCTGTGAGGTAGCTGCTTTCATGGCTTCCTCCATCACTGTGGACACTACTTCATAGTTATTTTTGTTAGCATTTCTGCAAATGTTGCTTTTATAGTGGCATTCTCTTCCAATATACTATTTCCACCTTCCCCTTGGATGATTATCTGAGTCTCAGCATCATTTTTGTCCTCTTTGAGGGTCCTTATTTCCTCCTTTGCTCCTGTCAGCTCTTTTCAGGTTGCTTATTTCATTCTTCATTCCAAGAATTCACTCTGATACTGTCCCTGTGTAGCTGTACACTGCCTAGGACCAAGACTGTTTTGACTCTTTGATGCTTAGATATCCCGTGTGTACTCACCTTGTTGTAGTTGCCGGGGTTGTGCTCTGGCTCTTTGGTCCCGCCTCTCAACCGTCAATCAACTGATGTACAGATTCTTGAGCCTACTGGACTCTGTCATATCTACATTTGAAACTGTGTATGAAGTCAGCCTCAACCACATCACTTCCTAGTGCATTCCATTTATTAACTACTCTGACACTGAAAAAGTTCTTTCTAATGTCTCTGTGGCTCATTTGGGTACTCAGCTTCCACCTGTGTCCCCTTGTGCATGTACCACCCGTGTTAAATAATCCATCCTTGTCCACCCTGTCAATTCCCCTGAGAATTTTGTATGTGGTGATCATGTCTCCCCTAGCTCCTCTGTCTTTCAACGACATGATGTGCAGTTCACGTAGTCTGTCCTCATAACTCATGCCTCTTAGTTCTGGGAATAGCCTAGTGGCATACATCTGGACTTTTTCCAGTTTCATCCTGTGCTTGACTAGATACGGGTTCCATGCTGGGGCTGCATACTCTAGAATTGGCCTCATGGCCAATTCTAGAGTATGCAGATTATCTAGAGTATGCAATTCATGTGGTATTACATATGTGGTATGCACACACACACACATGTATGTGAGAAAAAAAATAGTTAGTAGTTAGTAACAGTTGATTGATTGTCAGTTGAGAGGCGAGCCGAAAGAGCAGAGCTCAGCCCAGCACGCACAACTAGGTCAATATAACTAGGTGAATACATATCCCCTGGAAGCAGCCCGTAGCAGCTGTCTAACTACCAGATATCTATTTACTGCTAGGTGAACAGATGCATCAAGGTGAAAGAAACTCTGCTCATTTGTTTCCGCCTCGATCGGGAATCGACCAACTGCGTGTGTACTCACCTAGTTGTGCTTATGGGGAGCGTTAAGCTTTGGCTCTTTGGTCCCGCCTCTCAATTTTCAATCAACTGGTGTACAGATTCCTGAGCTTCTCGAGCTCTATCATATCTACATATAAAACTGTGTATGGAGTCAGCCTCCACCACATCACTTCCTAGTCCATTCCAGCTACTAACTACTCTGACACTGACAAAGATCTTTCTACTGTCTCTGTGGCTGTGTGAGTGTGTGTGATATGACAAAGAAACTTTGGTAGGGAGTCTGTGCCTTAGAGAACCGACGGCTAGAAAGTCGGGGTCCAAGTACTCCATGTCTGATCCAGTTGGAAAAATGGTTAATAGTAAAGACATAAATGATACTGACTGTTTTCACATAACCTTAACAAATACGTCACCGGTTCCAGCATTGCAAAAAACAAAAGGGGAAATCACATGGACAAATTGCATGGTCTGTAATTTAGTGTGTTTGTAAGGTGGGAACAATGGGTGATGCGCTATTTGCGAGTTCTAATATAAATTGGCAATGTGTGTATGTGCTCACATAAATTTACTCATATGTGCTCACATAAATTTACTCAAATCTCTACTGATGTTTTCAAACCAAACTACGTTGTTCTAAGTGCTTTACAAGTCTGCTTTGCTGCAGTTCTCTCTTTTAATAGAACCACATTTCTCATTTTTTGACATTCAGGAAGTTCTCTCATTTCCAGAGAGAAATTAAATATTATGACAAGGGAACTGTCTGGTGCTTCCACTGCCTCCGTTGGTATCCCAGGCAATACTGTGTCTGATACTGCAACTTTCTTTACTCGCAGTTCCTGAAGTTGCCACTATGGCTCTCCTGATGGCAATTACAATTCAGCGAGTGGCATGTTAGGTTGTCCAATCAGTTAGCGCTCTTACCTCTTTTGCAGATTAGGTTCTGTCTCAAAGACTTCTTCCATGTTTTTTCTAAGACTTTTCATGCTTGCATATTAGTGGGATTGAGTAGGCTAATCACCTGAAATTTGACAGTCGTCTTCTTGGTGCGTGTTGTTACGAACCCGTCTCTACCGTCGGAGTACGGAGCAGCGACATCAACGCCATCTGTGAGTCCGCTCCCGAAACCCCCACAACTTGGACGATGCCATCTAGTAGTGACAGGACTATACCAGCCCGAAATGCTAGATTCTTGTCCTAGTAGCTCGAGAGGTAGCTGGGGCTGACCTCTGGTGAGGTGGCGCCTAGAAAATAAGCGCCATTTATTGAGCACAGAGGTGTACGTTTATGTCAGGGTCCGTAAGTGGTTTCCTAGTGTCCCATAGTACTGATGACGTGTCTGTATCCACAGAGTCGACGTAGGGCTGCTGTGATACAAGGACAGTCAGTCTATCCAGGGCAGCCAAGGTCACTCTACACTAGTTTGCTTTACGGAAGCAGTGAGCCGCCGCCGGAGAAGAACTGTGAAGTGTTCTACTGTCTTCCTGTGGAGTGGTAGTGACGGGATTCTCCGTACCCGGGGCTGGCTAACAGAAGAGATGACTGACTAAGGTGCTGAAGAGAAGAGTAACCAGCGAATTGCAAGAAGCTCCTGCATAGGGCTCGCTACCCTAGTATTTGCAAGTGAAGTGGCCCAGCAGCAAAAGGCTGATGGTATCTGCCAGCACCAGGCTGGACTGTGATTGTGGGCATTCACGAGGAAGCACTTAGTGAGACTGTGGTTTGGCTGGCCCGTGGCCAGGGTAGACTCGTTGTTGTTTCCTGGTACCGGCTGAGGATAGCACTATGGATGAGAAAACACGGTAGCTAACAAGACTGCATCGATTCAGCATTGAAGAGTGCGTAGTGTTCCATGAGAGACACTTTTGTACATATTAAGTGTAGAAATACTTCTGTTAGGACTATATACATGAGGTGATGGGAAATTAATTATATATGTGAATATACGGATAATCAATGAAGTGTAGTATTTAATGCACCCCCCTTTTTGTTTTACTTGCATTACAGAGCTCACTCCTTGAAAGCCACTACTAACTTGGGGCCGGATAACAGAACTTTAGTACCACCAGAAAAGAATCCGGTTGCGACACATTGTGGCCGTGTCTTCTTCCTGGTGTGTGTACGGAACAATTTAGACTTCATTTAACATAGGATATCATGTAATTAACGTATTGCTGCACCACCATTCATTCTTATTTTGGTGTACTTAATCATCGTCTCTTTGTAAAAATAATGATTTCCTTGTGTTCTGTGCTTAATATTTCTTCAAATGTTATTTTGCTTCTTTTCTTTGCCTCTTTGAACATATCTTTCAGTAGTACCATAAGCCTTTATTAAGCTCATTTTAGCTTTCTCGTTATGAAGTCCTTTGAGTCTTGAGTGACTTTTCCTCAAGATTCTCTTCCTTATATTATATACTTCTCGGCCTACTATGCAAGGCTCGATATGCCTAATAGCCAGAGTGATTTTTTTATTTTCAATTAATTGTTTCCAATTAGTTTATTTGAATTGTTATTATTATATTATATGAAGAACATAAATTATTGACTAAGTTGTGTTAGTTTAGGTTAGGTTAAGATAGGTTAGGTTAGGTAGGGTTGGTTAGGTTCAGTCATATATCTACATTAGTTTTAACTCAAATTAACAAAAACTAACTCATATACAGTGAAATGGATAGCTTTATCATTTCATATGAAAAATATAGTAAAAGATATAAATTCAGGAATATTTGGATTATTAGGTACAACGGGCCTTGCATAGTAGGCCAAGTATTGCATACTAGGTACAATATATATATATATGTCGTACCTAGTAGCCAGAACGCACTTCTCAGCCTACTATGCAAGGCCCAATTTGCCTAATAAGCCAAGTTTTCATGAATTAATGTTTTTTCGACTACTTAACCTACCTAACCTAACCTAACTTTTTCGGCTACCTAACCTAACCTAACTTTTTCGGCTACCTAACTTAACCTAACCTATATAGATAGGTTAGGTTAGGTAGGGTTGGTTAGGTTTGGTCATACATCTACGTTAATTTTAACTCAAATAAAAAAAAATTGACCTCATACATAATGAAATGGGTAGCTTTATCATTTCATAAGACAAAAATTAGAGAAAATATATTAATTCAGGAAAACTTGGCTTATTAGGCAAATCGGATATATATATATATATATATATATATATATATATATATATATATATATATATATATATATATATATATATATATATGTATATATATGCATATTGGTGTATACTGGCAGCAGGTTTTCTTTCAAACATGTTTCATTGAATATGACCGCATATTCTGTATTTATTATTTTCTGGTTTAGGGCTTCTATCCCTCTATTTTCTTAGCATCAGGGCTTAATTGGAATAGGAGTTCTCCAAAACTCATTTTCGTACTTTTAAGGTGAAGAAGTGATTTACTATAGAGTGTATTACACTTATTTGTATAATTTGCACGACGTTTCGAACCTCCATGGTTCATTCTCAAGTGAACAGATCTTACAATACTAGTTGATTTTATACCCGCATTAGGTCAGTGATAATACAATGAAGGTGAAAAACATGGGGGGATACATAAGGGATAAACATAGGGGCTGCAGAAGGCTTATTGGCCCATACGAGGCATCTCCTATCTAAACACAAAGATTAATCCAGTGTCATTGGCCTGTTATGTTGGACATTGTCTTCTGTGTTGGCATCGATATGTTCTTGTCTTGTCCTTACTCTCATGGTGGGTAGAGTAAATAGTTCCGTGATTTGGGTGTTCATGGTAGGTCGCTCTATTCTTATGTGAATTGCCTCAAGAATTTGTAATCTTCTTGAATCTTGGGTTTTGTCTATTATGCAAGTATTCTTGTTCAACATTTCTCTTGTTAGAGTAATGTCATGGGCTTGTCTCATGTGATTCCTAGGGGCACCAGATTGAAGATGGCATGTCAAACGCCTCGTCAGCTTGGTCGACGTCATACCTATGTACTTACATTGAAGGTTACATCCTTCGTGGGGGCAAGTGTACATGTATACAACGCTTGACTGCTGTAGAGGGTTCTCCGTCGGCTTCGGGCTGTTTTTGATAAGGAGTTCGGAAGTCTTCTTGGTTTTGTAGAATATTATCAGGTTTATGTTTTGGTTAGGAATAGTGCTTTTTACTCCTTTACGGATTATTTCTTTCATTATTCTTTCCTCTTTTATATGTTCACTGTGCATGGTTGATTTGTAATATAATTTTATTGGGGGTGTTGTGGTTTCTGTTCTAGGTTCTGAATTATACCAACGGTCTAAGTGTCTTCTTATAGCAGCGCAACGCTGCTGATTGGCCGAAGTGGGTTTCCAGGCTTGTGCGTCTTGACATTTCCATACGCATATCCAGGTTTATATTCCCCAATGATCTTTGGCAGGTGGAGTCCGGATTTCTTGGCGTTCACAGTTTCGATCAGTTTGTTGACCTTTGCTTTTAATTCGGCTGTAGTGTCCTTCGTTACCCTTTGGAACTTAGTTTGGTCAGAGAGTATGATGTTCATTTTCGCCAGATATTCGTCTTTTTTAAGAATGACATATATTGGCGACTTGTCACCTCTCCTGACAACTATCTCCTTGTTCTCACGAAGGCTTTTAGCTGCCGCTTAAAGCTCGGGGGACAGTATGGTGCTTCTGTAGTTGCCTCGATTCATTCCTCCTTCTGCAATATGTTCTGCTTGTAAGGTATCTTTGGTAGTGACCTTCTTTTGTGTCTCGAGGTCGAATATGTCGTCAAACAGAATTTCCAACTCTACTTTCCGGGCCATTTCACTCGGTCTGGACATAACATGACAGTTTATGCCCAGATTTAGGAGAGTGACTTGGTCCTCAGTGAGGTTAATTCCTGCAAGGTTCAGGAAGCCATCTCTTGGTCGTGGAATTGCCATAGGTCCTCCACGACCAAGAGATGGCTTCCTGAACCTTGCAGGAATATAATGTAGGTAGGAAGATATAATGTATCCGTTCCCGAGCCAGTAGTGGCTATCAAGGGATGAGATCCGTGACGCAAGTAACTTAAAGGGAGTAGGGAAAGAAAGCTAAGAACTTAATATTATAATTAACACCATCACCGTTTAAATATATAAAATAAATAAGTGCACAAAGGGGAGGAGTATTAACACTTTGCAAGGGGATTAATCCTCAATCGATGTCGTCTACTGAAGACGCTGGTGCCATAACTCTCGGTGCCTTCTTCGTGGCCTCACGACGTGTCCTCTGAGAATGCCGAGCCTACCCGGGCCACAGGTCAGCCAAAACGCAGGTCCACTGGGGGCACCGTCGTGGAGGCCGTCAACCACACGTCCAGCTGGTCTGCTGGCAGGTACTGAGCCACCAAGGCTGGTACGGCCACTCCACGAACGATATAAGGGGTACGCCCTAGACAGGAGTCTCGTGTGATATCCCAAATCACCCTCCTGTCCTCAATACCCCAGTGGATGATCGTCTCCAACAGTCGGTCCCGGGTAAATCCTTTCACTGCCACTCCAATGGCAGGCTAACACACCACAGTGTGCTTCCGGGGGGACGACGTCACAACAGCTGCAGCAAACTTCACAGTATGGAGACTGGCTGCCTCGGGTAGACTGACTCAACCTTCAACACAGTGGTCCCAGGTCGACTCTGTAAACAGACACGTCATCAATAACTGGGGACACTAATACATCTCACTTACGGGCTCGGGCGCAAACACCTGACGTATCCAGTCCATAGATGGCGCTGTCGTCGGAGCACCACCTCACCAGAGGTCAGGAGCGGCTGTGTTGTGAGCTGCACTGGACTGGAAACTGGCCCTTGTGGCCGATATTCGCCGTCCTCATCCGGTGTCGTCGTTCGTTTGGCGGGGGTTTCGGGAGCTGACCCACAGATGGCGTAGTTGTTACTGCTCCTTGCTCGGACGCTGGATCCGGGTTCGTAACACCTCCCCACCAAAAAGAATTTGGTTTGGGGTTCTATAAAAAGAAACACAAACCAAATTAGTACGGCGACACTGCTCCAAATGGACACACATGCTTTATAATCTGGGATGGCGAGGCTGTCTCGTCCACAGAACTGTCCTACTGGGCAATTCCGGCACAACGGGAACTTTAAAATTGAAGGCAAGGTCCTGCCTGGTGTAATCTTCCACGTCTCCACCGAGATGTTAATCCGGAGCATAACCTCACACCTCTCGAGTAAGGATCGGTGTAGACACGATCTGGGGTGACTCGACACTTCCTTATGTCGTGGCGCCGATGATGGCTGACCACAGACGGCATTTCTGGTGCCGGTCCGATGGTCCTTCAGGGAGACAGGAACCTGGAATACAGGGGTCTGATAATTCGGAGTGATAGCGACAGCGGGTAAAACAGTACTTACAGCATACTCTACTAGGTCCACACCTAGTCCCAACGGGGCTGTTCGTACGTCGCAGGTGGCATTCGCTCTGTCACCGTCAGGTCGACCAACGTTCCGCATAACGCTGTGTTGAGGCTCAGCAATCACGCGGGGGGTGTCAACCTGTCGGAAACAGTCACTCATATTATCACATGTAGTACCTCCTGTATCAATTATCACCTTCCAGGTCCCTCCTTCAACTGCAACACCTGCAGTACAAATCTCCAATCCCTGGGACCTCTTCACGATGTTCATGGGAGCCATCATTCGTCGGGTCGTCCACCGGTCCTCACTGAGAGCACAAACGAGGACACATACGAGGATCAAACAAAATACCGATAGGAAACATTTGGTAAGCCAAGGGATAAGTGTCCTGAGCCTGTCATGTCCATAGCCGGCAACTTCCACTAGCCTGGCTTGGACAGAAGAGGGCACTAGACCTTTTGAACACACCTCACATACCTCTGACGTCTGGGGAATCTCTGGCTGGTCCACTACATGCTGTAGCTTGCCATACCGCAAGCACACATCCGCCTTCGCTCCAGACTCGTTGGTATCCGTGGGTGTCTGCACACAAGGCCTCTCTTCTAGCTCAGGTACTTCTGCCATCGTAACCTCATGTTCCTTGTCGAGAGAATCAGGAGACACTGCTAGATAACTGTCGATCTGCGGGGGAGAGGACAAATTAGACATGTTCAAATCCGGGTCTGTCTTTACCTGGACATTACCATTGCCTGTTACCTCAGACCGTGCTGTTCTGGTAGACTCGTCCGCAACCTTGGGATGATTGGTGCTCCAATCGGTCACTAAGTCGTTGGCTAGTACTACGTCAATCCCAGCCACAGGGAGGGTATCGACTACTGCCAACTCACATGTGCCGCTGAAATAAGGCGAGTCAAGACGTACTGGCACTAAGGGGGCGATGTACTGCGTCCTAGGAAACCCAACCAGGACAACCTCTGGTCTCCCAACCACACTTACTCCCTCGGGTAACGAGCTCTTCACGAACAGGGACTGGGCTGCTCCACTATCTCTGAGCACTACAATTGATCTACCAGTATGATCACTCGTTACATACCCGGTTGAAGTGTGAGGGGCCAACAAACTTGGTCCTTCCTGCGTCGCCGTCGACTGGCTTCCTGCTGGTGATGTTCCACAGCTCATCAACATCACCTCCCTTCGTGCGCTGCCACCTCTTCTGCCTCGGCACCTAGCAGCTATGTGCCCTTTCTGCCCACAAGTCCAGCACACCAGGTTCCTCCTCGGACTACGGTGTTTCGGACTGCTAGGACTTGTTCTTCGAGGGCTACTTGGGGGCGTCTTCTTAGCGCTTTGTGGGACGGGTCTTTCTTCTTCATCATGAGGTCTGTCGAACCGGCGCTGGTAATTCCTTGGGACGTACTTAGCAGACGGCCTATGAGTCAGGATGTACTCTTCAGCCATGGTGGCTGCTGCACTCAAGGTCTCCACCTGCTGTTCCTCTAAGTACGTCTTGAGGTCTCCAGACAAACAATCCTTGAAGTCCTCGAGCAGAATCAGCTGTTCGAGGTCTTCCCTGGTCTCCACCTTCCGAGAGGCACACCATTCCTGGAAAAGTCGCTCCTTGATTGTAGCGAATTCGGTGAAAGTGTGCTCTGAGGTCTTCTTCAGGTTTCTGAACTTTTGCCTATACGCCTCAGGTACCAATTGGTACGCCATGAGCACAACCTTCTTCACCTTGTCATAATCGCTGGAGTCGTCAAGGGATAACGTAGAGTAGGCGATTTGGGCCTTCCCAGTCAAGACTGACTGTATCATGATGGCCCAATTCTCCCTTGGCCACTCCAAAGAGGCAGCGACTTTCTCGAAGGCTGCAAAGAATTTTGACACTTCCTTCTTATGGAATTTGGGGACCATTTTGATGTTGCGTACCGGATCGAAGCTACTGGTGTCCGTTGTTTGCCTCCGACCACCGCCTAATCGCAAAACTTCTAGTTCATGTTGTCTCTCTCTTTCCTCTTTGTCTCGTCGTTCTTGTCTGTCTCGTTCCTCTCTTTCTCGCTCTCGTTCTTCTCTCTCTCGTTCTCGTTCTTCTCTCTCTCGTTCTCGTTCTTCTCTCTCTCGTCTTTCTTCTCTTTCTCGTTCTTCTCTCTCTCTTTCTCGTTCTTCTCTTCTTTCTTCTCTTTCTCTCTCTTCTCTCTCTCGTTTCTCTTCTCTTTCTAATTCTAAACGCCTCATCGCCAATTCTTTTTCTTTCATCTCCATTTCTTTATCTTGTCTCTCTCGTTCCATTTCTAATTTCTTCCATTCTATTTCACGATTGATCTCTAGGGCACGCATCTTGACTGTTAGGAAGCTGATATTAAGCTCGCCTGCATCACTGTCAACGTCGCTGCCCTTATCTTCCTTTTCCGTGGAAGCTATGTCTGCACTTTCCTTTGTACTAGGAGTCTCGCCTTCCTGTTTCTCTTCTGCCTTCAGGTGTCGGTGTACCTTGGACAAGATCTCCACACGGGAATCACTGGCACGGATCTTGATCTCCAGGTAGGCGCTCACTAGTACAAGCTCTGGTTTGCTCAAATATTTTAATCTGGCAAGACAATCCTCTCTGTTCAGAAAGGCCTGAACCTCGTCCAGATCATCGATGGTAGCTTTGTCTGCCATTGTCACAGATGGAACACTTTGCACTTAACACACTGCTTACACGTTAGCACTTAACACACCGAGCACTGTTCTACGCCAATATTGCACTTTATCGCACCAAACACTGCACTTGCCAATATTGCACGTAATCACTTCGGGCACCACACTACCCAATATTGCACCGAGTCCAAGCGAACACTTCGCTCTACAATATTGCACAAAATCACTGAGCACCGCACTAGCCAATATTGCACTTAATCGCTTAATCACAGCGAGCACCGCACTGCACAATATCGCACTTAGTCACTCTGAGCACCGCACAGGACGTATAACGTCACAATCGTCACACAGGGGGAATTATATACAGGGATTACGCCACTTCACCACCCCTGTCAAACATACTTAACAAGGGGACGGATCCCGCTGGGGATGCCAATTATGTTACGGCCCTCTCGGGACGCAACGGGGTCCTTACTCTGATGTTGTTAGAGGAAGATATAATGTATCCGTTCCCGAGCCAGTAGTGGCTATCAAGGGATGAGATCCGTGACGCAAGTAACTTAAAGGGAGTAGGGAAAGAAAGCTAAGAACATAATATTATAATTAACACCATCACCGTTTAAATATATAAAATAAATAAGTGCACAAAGGGGAGGAGTATTAACACTTTGCAAGGGGATTAATCCTCAATCGATGTCGTCTACTGAAGACGCTGGTGCCATAACTCTCGGTGCCTTCTTCGTGGCCTCACGACGTGTCCTCTGAGAATGCCGAGCCTACCCGGGCCAACGGTCAGCCAAAACGCAGGTCCACTGGGGGCACCGTCGTGGGGGCCGTCAACCACACGTCCAGCTGGTCTGCTGGCAGGTACTGAGCCACCAAGGCTGGAACGGCCACTCCACGAACGATATAAGGGGTACGCCCTAGACAGGAGTCTCGTGTGATATCCCAAATCACCCTCCTGTCCTCAATACCCCAGTGGATGATCGTCTCCAACAGTCGGTCCCGGGTAAATCCTTTCACTGCCACTCCAATGGCAGGCTAACACACCACAGTGTTCTTCCGGGGGGACGACGTCACAACAGCTGCAGCAAACTTCACAGTATGGAGACTGGCTGCCTCGGGTAGACTGACTCAACCTTCAACACAGTGGTCCCAGGTCGACTCTGTAAACAGACACGTCATCAATAACTGGGGACACTAATACATCTCACTTACGGGCTCGGGCGCAAACACCTGACGTATCCAGTCCATAGATGGCGCTGTCGTTGGAGCACCACCTCACCAGAGGTCAGGAGCGGCTGTGTTGTGAGCTGCACAGGACTGGAAACTGGCCCTTGTGGCCGATATTCGCCGTCCTCATCCGGTGTCGTCGTTCGTTTGGCGGGGGTTTCGGGAGCTGACCCACAGATGGCGTAGTTGTTACTGCTCCTTGCTCAGACGCTGGATCCGGGTTCGTAACAACACATCAAGAAGTCAACACCAGCAATCAACAGCCAATTATTGCACAACTATATTCTACCCACCTCAAGACTCCGCTCCAATATAGAAGCATCAAGAAATATGGACCAATAGGCTTTCTACAAACACTTCTATTCAATACCCATTGTTTCTGTTCTGTCTTGTGTTGATACTTTTATTACCCTATTAATATCCCCTCTTGTTTTGTCTTGTGTTAATGCCACATCACCCCTCCCACCTCACTCAAATGTAGATATAAAATCAGAGATACGTAAGTTCTAATCAGTTGTGTATTTGTGAAGTCTTTGAAAATGTAATAAGTTTTATGAAACGCGCCCGTGTCGCGTCAGACTAGAAATAAAAATGAATTTTGGAGAAGTGATTTTTGATTTACCTCCAACAGTGAAGCGTAATGTACGAAAGATTGAGAAAATTCGTGTTAGAATTATTAATCTTACTTTTTCGGTCATATATAATAATATATGTCTACAGGAAAGACTGCTACCAAAATATACTAATATATATATATATATATATATATATATATATATATATATATATATATAATGTCGTACCTAGTAGCCAGAACTCACTTCTCAGCCTACTATGCAAGGCCTGATTTGCCTAATAAGCCTAGTTTTCATGAATTAATGTTTTTTCGACAACCTAACCTACCTAACCTAACCTAACCTAACGTTTTCGGCTACCTAACCTAACCTAACCTATAGAGATAGGTTAGGTTAGGTTAGGTAGGGTTGGTTAGGTTCGGTCCTATATCTACGTTAATTTTAACTCCAATAAAATAAAATTGACCTCATACATAATGAAATGGTTAGCTTTATCATTTCATAAGAAAAAAATTAGAGAAAATATATTAATTCAAGAAAACTTGGCTTATTAGGCAAATCGGGCCTTGCATAATAGGCTCAGAAGTGCGTTCTGGCTACTAGGTACGACATATATATATAAATATATATATGTCGTACCTAGTAGCCAGAACTCACTTTTTGGCCTACTATTCAAGGCCCGATTTGCCTAATAAGCCAAGTTTTCCTGAATTAATATATTTACTATAATTTTTTTCTTATGAAATGATAAAGCAACCCTTTTCTCTATGTATGAGGTCAATTTTTTTTTATTGGAGTTAAAATTAACGTAGATATATGACCGAACCTAACCAACCCTACCTAACCTAACCTAACCTATATTTATAGGTAAGGTTAGGTTAGGTAGCCAAAAAAAGCTAGGTTAGGTTAGGTTAGGTAGGTTAGGTAGACGAAAAAACATTAATTCATGAAAACTTGGCTTATTAGGCAAATCGGGCCTTGAATAGTAGGCTGAGAAGTGCGTTCTGGCTATTAGGTACGACATATATATATATATATATATATATATATATATATATATATATATATATATATATATATGTCGTACCTAGTAGCCAGAACGCACTTCTCAGCCTACTATGCAAGGCCCAATTTGCCTAATAAGCCAAGTTTTCATGAATTAATTGTTTTTCGACTACCTAACCTACCTAACCTAACCTAACCTAACTTTTTCGGCTACCTAACCTAACCTAACCTATAAAGATAGGTTAGGTTAGGTTAGGTAGGGTTGGTTAGGTTCGGTCATATATCTACGTTAATTTTAACTCCAATAAAAAAAAATTGACCTCATACATAATGAAATGGGTAGCTTTATCATTTCATAAGAAAAAAATTAGAGAAAATATATTAATTCATGAAAACTTGGCTTATTAGGCAAATCGGGCCTTGCATAGTAGGCCAAAAAGTGAGTTCTGGCTACTAGGTACGACATATATATATATATATATATATATATATATATATATATATATATATATATATGTCGTACCTAGTAGCCAGAACTCACTTCTCAGCCTACTATGCAAGGCCCAATTTGCCTAATAAGCCAAGTTTTCATGAATTAATTGTTTTTCGACTACCTAACCTACCTAACCTAACCTAACCTAACTTTTTCGGCTACCTAACCTAACCTAACCTATAAAGATAGGTTAGGTTAGGTTAGGTAGGGTTGGTTAGGTTCGGTCATATATCTACGTTAATTTTAACTCCAATAAAAAAAAATTGACCTCATACATAATGAAATGGGTAGCTTTATCATTTCATAAGAAACAAATTAGAGAAAATATATTAATTCATGAAAACTTGGCTTATTAGGCAAATCGGGCCTTGCATAGTAGGCCAAAAAGTGAGTTCTGGCTACTAGGTACGACATATATATATATATATATATATATATATATATATATGTCGTACCTAATAGCCAGAACGCACTTCTCAGCCTACTATTCAAGGCCCGATTTGCCTAATAAGCCAAGTTTTCTTGAATTAATGTTTTTTCGTCTACCTAACCTACCTAACCTAACCTAACCTAGCTTTTTTTGGCTACCTAACCTAACCTTACCTATAAATATAGGTTAGGTTAGGTTAGGTAGGGTTGGTTAGGTTCGGTCATATATCTACGTTAATTTTAACTCCAATAAAAAAAAATTGACCTCATACATAGAGAAAAGGGTTGCTTTATCATTTCATAAGAAAAAAATTATAGTAAATATATTAATTCAGGAAAACTTGGCTTATTAGGCAAATCGGGCCTTGAATAGTAGGCTGAGAAGTGAGTTCTGGCTACTAGGTACGACATATATATATATATATATATATATATATATATATATATATATATGTCGTACCTAGTAGCCAGAGCACACTTCTCTGCCTACTATGCAAGGCCCGATTTGCCTAATAAGCCAAGTTTTCATGAATTAATAGTTTTTTGACTACCTAATCTACCTAACCTAACCTAACCTAACTTTTTCGGCAACCTAACCTAACATAACCTATAAAGATAGGTTAGGTTAGGTTAGGTAGGGTCGGTTAGGTTCGATCATATATCTACGTTAATTTAAACTCCAATAAAAAAAATTCACCTCATACATAATGAAATGGGTAGCTTTATCATTTTATAAGAAAAAAATTAGAGAAAATATATTAATTCAGGAAAACTTGGCTTATTAGGCAAATCGGGCCTTGCATAGTAGGCCGAGAAGTGCGTTCTGGATACTAGATACGACATATATATATATATATATATATATATGTCGTACCTAGTAGCCAGAACTCACTTCTCAGCCTACTATTCAAGGCCCGATTTGCCTAATAAGCCAAGTTTTCCTGAATTAATATATTTACTATAATTTTTTTCATATGAAATGATAAAGCAACCCTTTTCTCTATGTATGAGGTCAATTTTTTTTTATTGGAGTTAAAATTAACGTAGATATATGACCGAACCTAATCAACCCTACCTACCCTAACCTAACCTATATTTATAGGTAAGGTTAGGTTAGGTAGCCAAAAAAAGCTAGGTTAGGTTAGGTTAGGTAGGTTAGGTAGACGAAAAAACATTAATTCATGAAAACTTGGCTCATTAGGCAAATCGGGCCTTGAATAGTAGGCTGAGAAGTGCGTTCTGGCTATTAGGTACGACATATATATATATATATATATATATATATATATATATATATATATATATAATATATATATATATATATAATATATATATATATATATATATATATATATATATATAATATATATATATATATATAATATATATATATATGTCGTACCTAGTAGCCAGAACGCACTTCTCAGCCTACTATGCAAGGCCCGATTTGCCTAATAAGCCAAGTTTTCCTGAATTAATATATTTTCTCTAATTTTTTTCTTATGAAATGATAAAGCTACCAATTTCATGATGTATGAGGTCAATTTTTTTTATTGGAGTTAAAATTAACGTAGTTATATGACCGAACCTAACCATCCCTACCTAACCTAACCTAACCTATCTTTATAGGTTAGGTTAGGTTAGATAGCCGAAAAAGTTAGGTTAGGTTAGGTTAGGTAGGTTAGGTAGTCGAAAAACAATTAATTCATGAAAACTTGGCTTACTAGGCAAATCGGGCCTTGCATAGTAGGCTGAAAAGTGCGTTCTGGCTACTAGGTACGACATATATATATATATATATATATATATATATTGTGACGGTAACGCGTTGGTGTTCGGCTGTTTAAGGCTAGGGGTATGGCCTCGTCACATAGTTATAAAAAAAATAGAAAAACTGGAACTTCGTCTGTGGTAAGGTAAGGAGAAGACACACAAAACACAAGTAAACTTTAACAATGAAATTTTAATTACGTTAAATAAATCAAAACATGAAAATAATGCACAAACAAATATGTATAATAAAATCAATGAATCAAAATAATAAGAATACTTAAATGACACAATGAAAGTTACGTTAAGGCAAAATAATAAGAAGTGCAAAACAAAAGTTAAGTGGGAGGTGCTGGAATATTGGCTTAAAGCCACCACCTCTCTCAGTACACGCTAACGTCTAGCTGGGAGGAGTGCTGGCTACGAAAGCACGGAACATTCTGAGGACTGGGGCGACCCCAGACATCAGGTAGTATTGGGGGCGAGTGCAGGTGCAGCCAGACCGGCGACCAATCAGCGGAGCCGTAGCGATCAACGGGTAGTTTGGTGGTTGGAGTTCGAACAGGTGGCTGGTTGCATACGTTTCTGCTCACCCTGGCAAGCCTTGCTGGTGCTGGTGTTGTTGTCGTTGTTGGACATTTCTTCCATAGTCTTTTTATATAATTGTGAAGACGTAATTTTGGAGGGAAGAGCAGGCTCAATCTCTTGAAGGAGATTATCGTCACAACTCTCCCCCGAAGCCTGCGGTTCTGGAAGAAGTACGTCGTTATGTGGTGGAGTAATGGATGGAGTCGCTTCTACTTCATAAACTCTGGAGAGGGCATCGGCTATGGTGTTGTCAGAACCCTTGATATAGCGGATCTCCAGGTTGAAGTCTTGTAAATACAGAGCCCATCGTAGAAGACGCTGGTTGGTGAATTGGGCTTGATGTAGGAAGCGGAGAGGGTTGTGGTCTGAGAAGATGGTGGTAGACCTGGCGCCTTGTAGGTACGGAGCGAAGTGTTGGAGGTTCAGGACGATGGATAGTAGCTCCTTTTCAATAGTGCTGTAGTTCCTCTGGTGTGGTTTCAGTTTGTAGCTGTAGTAGCCGACAGGTAGAACCTCCTCGCCTCGTAGTTGCATTAGGACACCACCAACGCCGGTACCACTGGCGTCGACATGAAGGACGAAAGGCTTGGTGATATCTGGAGAGGCGAGAATGGGGTTAGAACAGAGGAGGAATTTGAGTTGTTCGAAAGCAACGGTTTGCTGCATGGTCCAATTATACCGTTGCTTGGGACTGGTTAATAGAATTAGAGGTGTGGCGACTGTACTGAAATTCCTCACAAACCTACGGTAGTAAGAGGCAAGACCAAGGAAGCGCAGGAGCTGCTTCCTGGTGGTAGGCTGTGGATACTGTAGGATGGCTTGCGTGTGTGAGTCTAACGGAGCTATGCTGCCACTCCCAATAACATGACCCAGATAACGCACTTTACCTTTCGCGAAAGTGGACTTGCCCAGGTTGATGGTGAGGCCGGCTGTCAGGAGCTTGGAGAACAGACGTCGCAGCTGGAGCAGATGTTCACTCCAGGAGTTGGAGGCTACGACGATATCGTCCAGGTAGGCGTATGTGTTATCCAAGCCCTGGATGACACGGTTGACAGCTCTTTGAAAGGTGGCCGGGGCATTACATAGTCCGAAAGGAAGGCGTTCATATCTGAAAAGTCCAAAAGGAGTGATGAAGGCAGATATCTCTTTAGCGCGCTCCGTTAGACACACTTGATAGTACCCCTTAAGCAAGTCCACTTGGGACAAGTACTGGGCACTACCAATGGCATCAAGGATGTCATCTATCCTTGGCAAGGGGTAAGCATCCTTGACAGTGACAGAGTTCAGTTTACGATAGTCGGTGCACAACCGCACCTTACCTTGGGGTTTGGGCACCAAGATACAGGGTGAGGCCCAGGGGGACTCACAAGGTGTAGCCAGTCCATGATCCAAGAGGTATTGCACCTCAGCACGCATGACTTCCTTCTTGCTCGGGCTGATTCGGTAGAAGGGTTGACGAATCGGCCGGGTGTCGGGGAGCAGTTGGATGTCGTGCTGGGTAACATTACACTCTTGGGGATCATCTCTGAACAACTCTTGATGTTCTCTGAAGATCTTGACGAGAGGTGCACTATGATTATCCTGAAAGTATTTGGGAAGATCATTAAGGATTTCGGAATTAGAAAGCGCTGACTCCTTGTCAGTGCTTTCGGGAGGAGAAGCTGGGAAGGTCTCACTGTGGATGTAGGGTTCTGTGAATGTGGAATAATTAGTCAAGACAGTGGGAGGAGTACCATTATATTGCTTCAGGAGGTTGACGTGGCACAGCTGGGTCTTCCGCCGCCTATCAGGAGTCTCTATCACATAATTATTATTATTCCTGCACTCTTTGACGCAGTAGGGTCCTGAAAATCTGTTTTGTAAAGGTGAACCTGGGATAGGGAAATAAGCAAGGACGAAGTCTCCCGGCTTGAATTTTCTTACTTTGCTGGTCTGGTCGTAATGAGTCTTCATTCTCACCTGGGCTTTCAATAGATTATCATGGGCAAAGCGGTGGACTCTCTCTAGAATGTGCTGAAGGTTTTGAAGAAACTGGGGCACATTCTGATGCTCACTGAAGGTGGCATCTCTGAGAGAGTCTTTGAAAGCCTTAAGGGGAGTACGGCACTTACGGCCGTAGAGCATCTCATAAGGAGATACTCCTAGGGACTCATTGGGGAGACTTCTGAAAATACACATTATTAGGTCAATCTGCTTATCCCAATCCTTTGAGGTTTCACTACAAAACTTTTTCAAGAGTGCTTTGATGGTCTGATGACTACGTTCAAGAGAACCCTGTGAAGCAGGATGATAGGGGCTGGACAATACCTGTTTGATGTTGAACTCCTCCAGTGTCCTTTTGAAGAGATCACTGGTGAAGTTGGTGCCACAGTCACTTTGAATCTCCCTGGGAAATCCGTATTGAGTGAAGATCTTCAATAGATGTTTGATAACCGTAGCAGCCGTGATGTTCTTCACTGGAACTGCTATGGGAAATCTGGTGGTAGGACACAGGATGGTTAGGATGTAGGCGTTACCTGAACTGGTCCGAGGTAAAGGACCAACACAGTCTATTATGAGTCTGTGGAAAGGTTCCGCAGGCACCTGTATGGGAATCAGTGGTGCTCTGGGAATGGAGACGTTCGGTTTGCCTGCCCTCTGACATGTATGACACTGTTTTACGTACTGTTTGACGTTGTTTACCATACCTGGCCAGTAGTAGTCTTGACGAATCCCATGGTAAGTCTTGTTGAAGCCGTAGTGGGAGAATGCTCCGTGGGCCAGGTGTAGAATAGTGGGCCGCAGGCTGGTGGGAATCACAAGTTGTTCGGTGTTGGCCCAATCGTCCTCCTCCTTCAGTTTACTGGGTCTATATCTGCGGTAGAGCAAGTCGTTCTCTAGGAAGAACCCAGGAATACTGTCGGGTTGAGTCTCAGCCTGGAAAAACAATGGTGTTAAAGTAAGATCTTCCCTCTGCAACTTACGGAACTCCAACTTGGTCAGATGCGGGGGTAGTTTCTGAGGGTCTTGAGGGACAGCGGTAGCAGTAGAGTCAGCTGGCTGTGGACGTGCGGCTTGTGCACGGGTGGTCACGAGAACCGGAGGAGAAACTTCATCACTCTCTTGAACCTCTGCTGGAACATACTCGAGAATAGGGTTTCTGGGCACAGAGTTACACACCTGGGGTTTGTCCATGACGATCAGGTTGGTCGGTTGCAGGTCTTCTGCCAAGTCGTTGCCTAGGAGAAGTTGCACTCCAGGCATGGGAAAAGGCTTTTCCCTGACGGCGACTTGGACTTCCCCGTTCACGTAGGGACAATCCAGGTGGACTCTGGCGAGAGGGTATGGAGTGGTAGCAGTGAGGTCAGTGATGAAGACTGTTTCCCCGGTGTAGACTATGTTGGGCACAGCCGACTTCAAGATGATCGATTGTAGAGCCGCTGTGTCCCTCAAGATCTTCAATTTGAAACGTCCCTCCGGATTTGAACCGTTGGCAGAGACAGTTCCAGTATACAGGTGGTTACTGAAAAGAGAAAGATCATTAACATCAACACCAACATTCATCACAGGCTTACCGGACTTAGGAGGAGTTGGTTTGGGTCGTTGTTGGTCAGTGGTTCCCTTGTATTGAGACTTACCACACTTGTCTATGGTATGTCCATAGAGTCTACAATATTTGCAGTACAGTTGTGAACCAGCTTGATCGGGGCTCACCTTCTCGTAACTGTACCACGACTTCTTACTGGAGGATGGTTCAGGTGTCAGCCGGTGGATGAGGCTGTAAGTGTCAGCCGACTTAGCACACTTCAGGTAGTCGGTTTCTTCTTTATCTGCTAAGTAGAGGCGGACAGGAGGCGGCACACGTCTCAAGAATTCTTCAACAAGCATCAGGTTGACGAGTTCTGTAAAAGTAGAGACATGTGCTGCTTCCAGCCATTTCATGAAATACCTCCGTTTCGTGTTAGCAAACTCAAGGAAGGTAGTGGTACTTGCCTTCAGGTGGTCACGAAATTTCCTTCTATAACTTTCAGTAGAGAGGAGGTAGGCGTCCAACACTGCTTGTTTCAGAGTGTAGTAGTCATTCTCAGACGCCAAAGTACTGAGTGTGACTGCAGCTCTACCTGTAAGATGGACTCTGAGAAGTGTGGCCCATTGGTCGACAGGCCAACTGAGTTGATTAGCAAGGGTTTCAAAGGTGGTAAAGAACACATCAACTTCTGCTTCTACAAAGGATGGCATTAACTTACTTGCATGTGATATATTAAAACTGACGGGAAGATTGGCAGTAGCTTGCTGGCGTTGAGCGAGGTGTGAAGTTTCCAACGTGTATTCCCGTTGACGACACTCTAGAGCCAGAGTCGCTTGTTGCTTGTCATGTTCGCGTTGCATCTCCAACTCGCGTCGTTTGGTTTCAAGCTGTACTCGTTCCCGCTCCTGGAGTAGTGCAACCTCACGTTCCTGGAGGGCGAGTCCACGTTCGTGTTCTTCTCTCCTCAAGGCAGCTTCACGTTCTCTGAGGGTGATTTCTCGTTCTTGTTCCTCTCTTCGTATGGCAGCAGCTCGTTCTTGTTGTTCGAGGGCTTCCCTTTGCTGCTCACGTTCAATCTTGGCCAGCTCTAGTTTGAGTTTCAGCGTTGCCAAATCAGTTTTATCTGCAATATAGTAAGTTTCATGAGTTTCAGAGTCTATCTTACCTTGCTCTAAATAGTAATCCAGCAACAGGTTGTGTAGGTCATTTTTGTTGGCTTGGTAGGGAACTTCTAGTTGATACTCATGTGCAAGAGTTTGTAGTTCAGTCCTCTTGGCACGACTCAAAGTCCCTATTTCACCTGCTGGATTTGCACGGAAAGTTTGGAGACGAAACATGGTGAAATTAGCAAATAAAGGTACACGAATGTTCAATAATGAAATGTCAGAAACAGGACAACGTGGCAACTGGTACCTATCCTGTGTGATCTTTAACAATTAACGTTAAGTGAAAGATATTAAATGATTAAATTAAATCAAGGGCGCAGGAAATCTTGTACCCGGTACTCATGTAAGAGAATAAGGGCAAGAAAATCCTACTAACAAATGAAACAAAGTTTCGAAAACAAATGAAACAGTTAAATGCTTCAAAAGTAAAATTGGTAGTCCAAGGATGTAGGCATACCTTGCCAAGTCTCTATAGGACATAAAGCAAGTTTTTCCTACTGAATTTAATATGATACTTACAGAATTAGCGAACTTTTGTGCTCTGAAAAAATAAGCTAATTCCCTACCGTTGTATGTATCATCATCTCTGACTGACGTGTAGGGGTGCGAGGTGTCAACTGGTGACGAGAACTGCTGCTGAGGTCCCAATTCAGCAACTAAAGTTCGAGCTAGAGGAACTATGGCCCTCTTTGTCCTCCTACAGTCAGATTGCAGAAGATTGGGTACTCTTGACCCGGGGCAGACCACAGTACCAGGGTACCAATATGATGATCTGTCAGAATGAGAAATATTCAAGGGACATAGATGGTAAATACGAGTAATAACATGGAGGGAGAGATGACCAATTAAGAGTATGACTGAGGCCTACAGTCACCACGTAATCCAAAGTTGTCTCACCTTCACTATATGTTACTCTCGTAATGCACAATACACCGCACCTTATAAAAAATGAAATTGAATGAAAAATAGTAAAGCTACGTTAACAAAGTTAAATACGCTTACCATAAATTACCACTTGGCACCAGTACCTGAGTGAAGCTCCTAGGACAGGGCCCCATATAACTTGTGACGGTAACGCGTTGGTGTTCGGCTGTTTAAGGCTAGGGGTATGGCCTCGTCACATAGTTATAAAAAAAAATAGAAAAACTGGAACTTCGTCTGTGGTAAGGTAAGGAGAAGACACACAAAACACAAGTAAAACTTTAACAATGAAATTTTAATTACGTTAAATAAATCAAAACATGAAAATAATGCACAAACAAATATGTATAATAAAATCAATCAATCAAAATAATAAGAATACTTAAATGACACAATGAAAAGTTACGTTAAGGCAAAATAACAAGAAGTGCAATACAACAGTTAAGTGGGAGGTGCTGGAATATTGGCTTAAAGCCACCACCTCTCTCAGTACACGCTAACGTCTAGCTGGGAGGAGTGCTGGCTACGAAAGCACGGAACATTCTGAGGACTGATGTTGGGGCGACCCCAGACATCAGGTAGTATTGGGGGCGAGTGCAGGTGCAGCCAGACCGGCGACCAATCAGCGGAGCCGTAGCGATCAACGGGTAGTTTGGTGGTTGGAGTTCGAACAGGTGGCTGGTTGCATACGTTTCTGCTCACCCTGGCAAGCCTTGCTGGTGCTGGTGTTGTTGTCGTTGTTGGACATTTCTTCCATAGTCTTTTTATATAATTGTGAAGACGTAATTTTGGAGGGAAGAGCAGGCTCAATCTCTTGAAGGAGATTATCGTCACAATATATATATATATATATATATATATATATATATATATATATATATATATATATATATATATATATATATAATTTATATATATATATATATATATATATATATATATATATATATATATATATATATATATATATATATATATATATATATGTCGTACCTAGTAGCCAGAATGCACTTCTCGGCCTACTATGCAAGGCCCGATTTGCCTAATAAGCCAAGTTTTCCTGAATTAATATATTTTCTCAATTTTTTTTCTTATGAAATGATAAAGCTACCCATTTCAATATGTATGAGGTCAATTTTTTTTTATTGGCGTTAAAATTAAAGTAGATATATGACCGAACCTAACCAACCCTACCTAACCTACCTTTATAGGTTAGGTTAGGTTAGGTAGCCCAAAAAGTTAGGTTAGGTTAGGTAGGTTAGGTAGTCGAAAAACAATTAATTCATGAAAACTTGGCTTATTAGGCAAATTGGGCCTTGCATAGTAGGCTGAGAAGTGCGTTCTGGCTACTAGGTACGACATATATATATGTATATAAGTTGATATGGGTTGGATAAAATCTTGTAGGGGCCGTATTAGGAAACTCCTGCTTAAAACTGTAGCGAAAACTCTGTAGATTTTATACGTGAATAAAAGAGCTTAAAAAGAGAAGAAATAGGATATCCAGAAAGCTACACAGAACACAGTAGAGCTCTGACACACAATGTGGGGACATGTAGTATACATGTTACCTGTAAAGGAAACAATGGATGGGGGGGGGGGGGGGATGATGGAACATTTTAAATTTATAGCCAAATAAAAAATGCTCGTTGCTAGTGCTCAACAAATGGCAAGAATTTTGGGTTATTGTTCTTCAACCATTTATATTATTGTTACATATATGCCACCTTCCTCATAATGGGTATAATACCATAATTAATAAGCATTAGAGAACTTTATGCATAGTAAAATCCTTCAGTAGAGAGGTTGTGATGTGTTTGGTTGTGTGGTCAGAGTGTTTTCCAACTATAAGAAATATAAACTCCTTGGAAAAATCAGTTAAGGCTCGTTAGAAGTAGTTATGAAAACTTTAAACTCTTAGCGACTTGAGGTTTGGATGTGAAGGTGAACTGCAAGAGGGAAGCAGGTACCATTATGGAGACAGGGAACCAAAGTTGCAACGAAAGTTTTGAAGTAATTGTAAAGAGTTTTACTTTAAAGTATTATGGGAGAACAATGTATTAAATATAGCATCCAAACACAATGAGTAGAAGTATAACAAAATGCTTTTCTAATACTTCTATGCACCTATTACAATAGATGCTTTATTGTACTTGAGTACACACATTACATACAGGCCTAACCCAAACATTGATAGATGTAGAAAACACACTATTACTGTATTAGCTAAATGCTAATTTAAGTAATATATTTTTTTTTCGCACTGATGACATGTTATTCAGGGAGGGAGAGGAACAATATATCTCATTTAGAAATAATAATATAAGGCCAGGGGTTCAAACAAAGAAACTATTTAGATTGAATAACATTAAAATAATTATATACAAATAGGAGTTAAATATAGGCCACCATGTTTCGATGATTTACAAATAAATCTTAAGTGTGATGCAATATGAAGGGGGTTCTTGGTCTAGATATGTATGCGTTGTAGGTGACTTTATTTTGAGAGGAATAAACGAGACTAACGAAACAAGATGTAGTGCGGAAGCAGATGACTATTAATAATTATTTGACAACTTCTTCCTTAAAAGACATATTATAGAGCCTTCAGGGGGATATATTATTTCAGAATTTAAACTTATTGTTAACTAACAGGAAGATAAAAAGGTATATAATCGAGATAAGAGTATGAACTAGGACACAGCGACCTAAAGACAATTTTATATAATATATCAGATCAACTTTGTGTGTACCAAACAAACCTGTTACTGTTTAATATACTCAAAACTGACTTTGAGGGACTAACAAGATTTTTCGGAGAGTTCATTAGGCTGATTTTACCTTGCAAGGTGGCCTTCTCTTGGGGTGACGGATGTTCAGAGGTGGGTGACGGGTGTTCAAAGGTGCGTGACGGGTGTTCACAGGTGCGTGACGGGTGTTCAGAAGTGGGTGACGGGTGTTCAAAGGTGGGTGACTGGTGTTCAGAGGTGGGTGACAGGTGTTCAGAGGTGGATGACGGGTGTTCAGAGGTGGGTGACGGGTGTTCAGAGGTGAGTGACGGGTGTTCAGAGGTGGGTGACTGGTATTCAGAGGTGGGTGACGGGTGTTCAGAGGTGGGTGACTGGTATTCAGAGGTGGGTGACAGGTGTTCAGAGGTGGGTGAAGGGTGTTCAGAGGTGGGTGACGGGTGTCCAGAGGTGGGTGACAGGTGTTCAGAGGTGGGTGACAGGTGTTCAGAGGTGGATGACGGGTGTTCAGAGGTGGGTGACGGGTGTTCAGAGGTGGGTGACGGGTGTTCAGAGGTGGGTGACTGGTATTCAGAGGTGGGTGACGGGTGTTCAGAGGTGGGTGACTGGTATTCAGAGGTGGGTGACAGGTGTTCAGAGGTTGGTGATGGGTGTTCAGAGGTGGATGACTGGTGTTCAAAGGTGGGTGACTGGTGTTCAGAGGTGGGTGACGGGTGTTCAGAGGTGGGTGACGGGTGTTCAGAGGTGGGTGACGGGTGTTCAGAGGTGGGTGACGGGTTTTCAGAGTTGGGTGACGGGTGTTTAGAGGTGGGTGACGGGTGTTCAGAGGTGGGTGACGGGTGTTCACAGGTGGGTGACGGGTGTTCAGAGGTGGGTGACGGGTGTTCAGAGGTGGGTGACGGGTGTTTAGAGGTGGGTGACGGGTGTTCAGAGGTGGGTGACGGGTGTTCAGAGGTGGGTGATGGGTGTTCAAAGGTGGGTGACGGGTGTTCAGAGGTGGGTGATGGGTGTTCACAGGTGGGTGACGGGTGTTTAGAGGTGGGTGACGGGTGTTCACAGGTGGGTGACGGGTGTTTAGAGGTGGGTGACGGGTGTTCACAGGTGGGTGACGGGTGTTCAGAGGTGGGTGACGGGTGTTTAGAGGTGGGTGACGGGTGTTCAGAGGTGGGTGACGGGTGTTCAGAGGTGGGTGACGGGTGTTTAGAGGTGGGTGACGGGTGTTCAGAGGTGGGTGATGGGTGTTCAGTGGTGGGTGACGTGACACAGGATAACGGTGTTGTAGCAAATTCTAACACGTATCAAAATTATCTTAGTGACACCATAGAAGGTACTACAACATAAACATTTAACTGACAATATAACAATGACGCGAAATGAATAACTATGGGACTAAAAGACATTTTAAATAAAAATATGTCTATTTAAAATATTTTCAAAATGAGGAAATCTGTCTACAAATTTAATTTGCAAATTACCAAAGAATTTAGTCAGGAAAAACTGTAAGAAGTTATACACTATGTACAACAACCCAGGTAACGCTATAAGAAGTTATGCACTATGTACAACAGCCCTGGTAACGCTGTAAGAAGTTATGCACTATGTACAACAGCCCAGGTAACGCTGTAAGAAGTTATGCACTATGTACAACAGCCCAGGTAACGCTGTAAGAAGTTATACACTATGTACAAGAGTCCAGGTAATGCTGTAAGATGTTATGCACTATGTACAACAGCCCAGGTAATGCTGTAAGATGTTATACACTATGTACAACAGCCCAGGTAACGCTGTAAGAAGTTATACACTATGTACAACAGCCCAGGTAACGCTGTAAGAAGTTATACACTATGTACAACAGCCCAGGTAACGCTGTAAGAAGTTATACACTATGTACAACAGTCCAGGTAACGCTGTAAGAAGTTATACACTGTACAACAACCCAAGTAACGCTGTAAGAAGTTATACACTCTGTACAACAGTCCAGGTAACGCTGTAAGATGTTATACACTATGCACAACAGTCCAGGTAACGCTGTAAGATGTTATACACCATGTACAACAGCCCAGGTAACGCTGTAAGAAGTTATACACTCTGTAAAACAGTCCAGGTAACGCTGTTAGAAGTTATACACTATGTACAACAGCCCAGGTAATGCTGTAAGAAGTTATACACTATTTATAACAGCCCACGTAATGCTATAAGATGTTATACATTATGTATAACAGCCCAGGTAATGCTGTAAGAAGTTATACACTATGTACAACAGTCCAGGTAACGCTGTAAGAAGTTATACAATATGTACAACAGCCCAGGTAACGCTATAAGATGTTATACACTACGTACAACAGCCCAGGTAATGCTATAAGGTGTTATACACTATGTACAACAGCCCAGGTAATGCTATAAGATGTTATACACTATGTACAACAGCCCAGGTAACGCTATAAGATGTTATACACTATGTACAACAACCCAGGTAGCGCTATAAGATGATATACACTATGTACAACAGCCCAGGTAATGCTATAAGATGTTATACACTATGTACAACAGCCCAGATAACGCTATAAGATGTTATGCACTATGTACAACAGCCCAGATAATGCTATAAGATGTTATACACTATGTACAACAGCCCAGGTAACGCTATAATATATTATACACTATGTACAACAGCCCAGGTAATGCTATAAGATGTTATACACTATGTACAACAGCGCAGGTAATGCTATAAGATGTTATACACTATGTACAACAGCCCAGGTAACGCTATAAGATGTTATACACTATGTAAAACAGCCCAGGTAATGCTATAAGATGTTATACACTATGTACAACAGCCCAGGAAATGCTATAAGATGTTATTCACTATGAACAACAGCCCAGGTAACGCTATAAGATGTTATACACTATGTACAACAGCACAGGTAACGCTATAAGATGTTATACGTTATGTAAAACAGCCCAGGTAATGCTATAAGATGTTATACACTATGTATAACAGCCCTGGTAATGCTGTAAGAAGTTATACACTATGTACTACAGTCCAGGTAATGCTGTAAGAAGTTATACACTATGTATAACAGCCCAGGTAATGCTATAAGATGTTATACACTATGTATAACGGCCCAGGTAATGCTGTAAGAAGTTATACACTATGTACAACAGTCCAGTTAACGCTGTAAGAAGTTATACACTATGTACAACAGCCCAGGTAACGCTATAAGATGTTATACACTATGTACAACAGCCCAGGTAATGCTATAAGATGTTATACACTATGTACAACAGCCCAGGTAACGCTATAAGATATTATACACTATGTAAAACAGCCCAGGTAATGCTATAAGATGTTATACACTATGTACAACAGCCCAGGTAATGCTATAAGATGTTATACACTATGTACAACAGTCCAGGTAATGCTATAAGATGTTATACACTATGTACAACAGCCCAGGTAACGCTATAAGATGTTATACACTATGTAAAACAGCCCAGGTAATGCTATAAGATGTTATACACTATGTACAACAGCCCAGGTAATGCTATAAGATGTTATACACTATGTACAACCGTCCAGGTAATGCTATAAGATGTTATACACTATGTACAACAGCCCAGTTAACGCTATAAGATGTTATACACTATGTACAACAGCCCAGGTAATGCTATAAGATGTTATAAACTATGTACAACAGCCCAGGTAACGCTATAAGATGTTATACACTATGTACAACAGCCCAGGTAATGCTTTAAGAAGTTATACACTATGTACAACAGCCCAGGTAACGCTGTAAGATGTTATACACTATGTACAACAGCCCAGGTAACGCGGTAAGAAGTTATACGCTATGTACAACAGCCCAGGTATCGCTGTAAGAAGTTATACACTATGTACAACAGCCCTGGTAATGCTGTAAGAAGTTATACACTATGTACAACAGCCCAGTTAAGCTGTAAGAAGTTATACACTATGTACAACAGCCCAGGTAATGCTGTAAGAAGTTATACACTATGGACAACAGCCCAGGTAAGGCTGTAAGAAGTTATACACTATGTACAACAGTCCAGGTAACGCTGTAAGAAGTTATACACTATGTACAACAGCCCAGGTAACGCTGTAAGAAGTTATACACTATGTACAACAGCCCAGGTAACGCTGTAAGATGTTATACACTATGTACAACAGCCCAGGTAATGCTGTAAGATGTTATACACTATGTACAACAGCCCAGGTAACGCTGTAAGATGTTATACACTATGTACAACAGCCCAGGTAATGCTGTAAGATGTTATACACTGTGTACAACAGCCCAGGTAACGCAATAAGATGTTATACACTATGTACAACAGCCCAGGTAATGCTGTAAGATGTTATACACTATGTACAACAGCCCAGGTAATGCTGTAAGATGTTATACACTATGTACAACAGCCCAGGTAACGCTGTAAGATGTTATACACTGTGTACAAAAGCCCAGGTAATGCTGTAAGATGTTATACACTGTGTACAACAGCCCAGGTAACGCAATAAGAAGTTATACACTATGTACAACAGTCCCGGTAATGCTGTAAGATGTTATACACTATGTACAACAGCCCAGGTAACGCTATAAGATGTTATACACTATGTACAACAGCCCAGGTAATGCTATAAGATGTTATACACTATGTACAACAGCCCAGGTAACGTTATAAGATATTATACACTATGTAAAACAGTCCAGGTAATGCTATAAGATGTTATACACTATGTACAACAGCCCAGGTAATGCTATAAGATGTTATACACTATGTACAACAGTCCAGGTAATGCTATAAGATGTTATACACTATGTACAACAGCCCAGGTAACGCTATAAGATGTTATACACTATGTACAACAGCCCAGGTAATGCTATAAGACGTTATAAACTATGTACAACAGCCCAGGTAACGCTATAAGATGTTATACACTATGTACAACAGCCCAGGTAATGCTGTAAGAAGTTATACACTATGTACAACAGCCCAGGTAACGCTGTAAGATGTTATACACTATGTACAACAGCCCAGGTAATGCTGTAAGATGTTATACACTATGTACAACAGCCCAGGTAACGCTGTAAGATGTTATACACTATGTACAACAGCCCAGGTAATGCTGTAAGATGTTATACACTGTGTACAACAGCCCAGGTAACGCAATAAGATGTTATACACTATGTACAACAGCCCAGGTAATGCTGTAAGATGTTATACACTATGTACAACAGCCCAGGTAATGCTGTAAGATGTTATACACTATGTACAACAGCCCAGGTAACGCTGTAAGATGTTATACACTGTGTACAACAGCCCAGGTAATGCTGTAAGATGTTATACACTGTGTACAACAGCCCAAGTAACGCAATAAGAAGTTATACACTATGTACAACAGTCCCGGTAATGCTGTAAGATGTTATACACTATGTACAACAGCCCAGGTAACGCTATAAGATGTTATACACTATGTACAACAGCCCAGGTAATGCTATAAGATGTTATACACTATGTACAACAGCCCAGGTAACGTTATAAGATATTATACACTATGTAAAACAGTCCAGGTAATGCTATAAGATGTTATACACTATGTACAACAGCCCAGGTAATGCTATAAGATGTTATACACTATGTACAACAGTCCAGGTAATGCTATAAGATGTTATACACTATGTACAACAGCCCAGGTAACGCTATAAGATGTTATACACTATGTACAACAGCCCAGGTAATGCTATAAGACGTTATAAACTATGTACAACAGCCCAGGTAACGCTATAAGATGTTATACACTATGTACAACAGCCCAGGTAATGCTGTAAGAAGTTATACACTATGTACAACAGCCCAGGTAACGCTGTAAGATGTTATACACTATGTACAACAGCCCAGGTAACGCGGTAAGAAGTTATACGCTATGTACAACAGCCCAGGTAACGCTGTAAGAAGTTATACACTATGTACAACAGCCCAGGTAATGCTGTAAGAAGTTATACACTATGTACAACAGCCCAGTTAAGCTGTAAGAAGTTATACACTATGTACAACAGCCCAGGTAATGCTGTAAGAAGTTATACACTATGGACAACAGCCCAGGTAAGGCTGTAAGAAGTTATACACTATGTACAACAGTCCAGGTAACGCTGTAAGAAGTTATACACTATGTACAACAGCCCAGGTAACGCTGTAAGAAGTTATACACTATGTACAACAGCCCAGGTAACGCTGTAAGATGTTATACACTATGTACAACAGTCCAGGTAATGCTGTAAGATGTTATACACTATGTACAACAGCCCAGGTAACGCTGTAAGATGTTATACACTATGTACAACAGCCCAGGTAATGCTGTAACATGTTATACACTGTGTACAACAGCCCAGGTAACGCAATAAGATGTTATACACTATGTACAACAGCCCAGGTAATGCTGTAAGATGTTATACACTATGTACAACAGCCCAGGTAATGCTGTAAGATATTATACACTATGTACAACAGCCCAGGTAACGCTGTAAGATGTTATACACTGTGTACAACAGCCCAGGTAATGCTGTAAGATGTTATACACTGTGTACAACAGCCCAGGTAACGCAATAAGAATTTATACACTATGTACAACAGTCCCGGTAATGCTGTAAGATGTTATACACTATGTACAACAGTCCCGGTAATGCTGTAAGATGTTATACACTATGTACAACAGCCCAGGTAAAGACAAAACCTAACTTGTTCTTCACATGTATCCACACATCAGTGACTGGGCCTTTGAAAAATATGAGAAGTAAGGTACGAATAAAGACTAAAAAGTTTGTCTTTTTTTGTTTGTCTGATTTTACTACAGAAGGTGTTGGCCTGACGGCTGTGTGGACAGCGAAATCTACGCATTTAGTTAGGAGATGAAGTTGACTAGTTCTGATCTTACCAGACAGGAAGTTAATAAATAGAAAACTTGACGCGCAAACAGTTTTCGAGACCTGACGAAGTATTTCTCAAGAATCCTAAAGAATGTAAAGAAGATCTTAGTGAGCCCTTGATTGCATACATAATGAATCATAAGAGACGATAAGAATAGCGCAGCTGTGGACGGTTGCAATTGTAGTCTCAATTTTCAAAATGGGATATACACCTCATGCTTCCATCGGTTGTCCACTCTGCTTACAGTTTTGTATGAAAACAACTCGAATCGATAACTGGAACAAAACCCTTGAGTATATCATAAAAATTAGAGAATAATGAAGGATTCACAAAGCGGATTTATTGAGTGCCAATCGTGATTAATAAATTTACTCTCATTATTTTCCACTAATTTCAAGCAATTGAGGGAATTGTTGGGTCATTCCATATTGGGACTTTTGCAAAGCCTTTGACACTGTACTTCACGAGAGATAACAAAGTTAGAAGAACTAACTTTTGGAGATTTATTGATTATTATTAGTTTGATTAAGGACCGATTATTTAAAGGAATGTTGATAACACAAATGGAGATAAGTCAGGGATGGAAACATTGTTAGTGGAGTGCTGTTTACTGATACAAGGTACTGTTACTCTTAACTGTACACTTATTTATAAATGATTTTGACACATGTCCGAAAGGAAATGTTTGCAGGTTTGGAAACGGAACAAAAATTTAGTTGTAAATACATTCAAAACTAAAAAAATCGCTACAAGATAATTTAAATAGGCTTGTATAATGGACGAAATGTTATAAAAGGAAGTTAAAAATGCAAAGTCCAATAATCCATAAATCGTCATTAAAAATTTACAGACTATTATTTACCAAGGTGTTTCCAGTATCTAAATTTATGCAAATTACATCAATGTTCTCTACTTCTGTTCTGTGTAGATATAATGGGGTTTCCCCCTTTTTATATACTTTAAATTTTATATATGCTTCAGTCATGTCACCACTCGACATGACGTGAAGCATACACGTCAAGAGGGTTGACAACCTTTTCATCAACAATGGCAAGTATCATGACCTCGCCTCAAGCCCTGTATAAGCTCTGCCTGTGCCTTAGGCCAGAGATTGACAGGTTATGGGAACGGGTGAAACATTTTATCAAAGACTTCAACAAGCTCTGCCTGTGCCTTAGGCCAGAGATTGACAGGTTATGGGAACGGGTGAAACATTTTATCAAAGACTTCAACAAATTTCAAGAAGGGTTTTGTCACCTCTTGTGAAGCAGTAAAATGAGTTTGCCTCCACCCATCACATAATAACCCAGGCAATTATAACTATTTTCAGCTCTGCAAACTTGTGTTTCACTACATTCATGGGTATCATATGGGTTTTCTTCTTCATGAATGGAAATATGGGTTTCATCTCCTTACATGTAACAGTCTATATTAGTTTACATTTTCCATTACTTTCTGTGTTTTAAACGTAAAACTTTATATCTCTTATTTAAAGAAATTTTTACTTTTTCTACCAGTCTTTGCTTACTTAAATATTTTAGCTAAGGTTTATAGCTCAGATGTTAATTTTTTGGTAACAGACCGGCTACAAATCTCTGCATCATTTAAATCATATTTTTGTCTTTCCCAAACCCGGTGTTGGATTTATAAAGGCACAAATTTCTGAAAGATTCCTTGTTAAAACTTTTGACATTTATTCTGGTGTCTGGACACTTGCAAATGTTGCTGACGTTTGTTACCACTGTGTATTACTGCTTGGGGGTTCGAAATTTTCACTTCCAGATGTTATTTTCTTTTCTGAAGTGTTTAGCAGTCTTCTTTTCAGTTTGTATTGCAATTATGAACTCCGGTAACCAGATCCATTCTCGTAACTATTAACTTGACAGGCTTTCTAGTTGTTTTCTGTGTTGTGTTCCTTGTTTCTTCAGAGATTGCATGGCGTGTCACCTTCCTTTTAATGACGTCTTCAACATAACCGTTAGAGAAGCCATTATTGACTAGGCTCTGACTTACTCTTCAGAGTTCCTCGTCGACCTGCTTCCAATCAGAGCCGTGAGTTAGAGCTCGGTCGACGTAAGCGTTGACAACACTCAGCTTGTACCTGTCCGGGCAGTCACTGTTAGCATTAAGGCACATTCCTATGTTCGTTTCCTTAGTGTAGACTGCAGTGTGGAAGCCACTATTCCTTTCCGCGACTTATATTTAGAAAGGGCAGTATCCCATCACTCTCCATCTCATAAGTGAAACGTAACAAGGAATTTAGCTGAAATGCCTCCTTCAACTGCTGTAAACGTATGACATCAGGCACCTGCATAAATATGCCGTCAACTTAAAACATGGCAGGTTTTAAGTCCATATCAACTACGACCCTCTGCTCTATGGTACCCATATCAAAATTCGCGAACGCGGCACCAAGGGCAGAACCCATGGCTACACCTTGCACTTGTATATACATGTGACCATCGGGACTCATGAAGGGTGCCTCTTTAGTGCTAGCCTCGAATAACTTCCTCAATATGCTCTCTGGTATGTCAAGAGGTTTACAAGTCGGATCACGATACACTCGGTCCATCATCATCCTGATTGTTTCGTCCACAGGCACGTTGGTAAACAGCGACTCCATATCCAGAAACGTGTCAGTTAATCTCTATGAGTCCATTTCCTCTGTGTGGTTTCCTGGCTATCACGCGGTAGGTGACGATCACATATAAAGTTCACTTTTATATAACTCGACGATACCCCTTTTTACGATACCGGATTCTTACTTCAGCGGTTCCGGGACGATGGCACGACGACAGAGAGGGACGTTAGTGTCTTTGCAGGGCAATATTTCCAATGCTTGGCCGAGCAAGGAAATTTACAGCCTCTCCTGGCACAGCTCCTCTTCTGAGCTGTGGCTGAGAGCACGGTCGACATAAGCGTTAACAACACTCCTCTTGTACCTGTCTGGGCAGTCACTGTTGGCATTCAGGCACATTCCTATGTTTGTTTCCTTAGTGTAGACTGCAGTGTGGAAAACTCCGCTCCGTTCTAGTCAACAACGGCTTCTCCAATGGTTTCGTTGAAGACATCATAAGAAGGAAGGTGAAACGCCTTGCAACATCTGAAGAGACAACTAACAAAACACCTATACCCCCTATTAGACTATTTTACAGGAACTTCTTTTCCACAGCTCATAAAGCGGAGGAAAGAGTCCTGATTGATATTGTCAGTAGAAACGTTATCCCTACCGACAAAAATCAGAAGATACAAGTGACGATTTACTATAAAACCGAAAAAACGGCCAGCCTACTCATGAGAAACTCTCCAGACACAAAGCAGAACGCTTTAAAAGAGACCAACGTCGTCTATGTCTTCAAATGCCCAATTGGGGACTGTATGCCTCAAAAAACTAAGTATATAGGCAACACAACAATATCTCTTTCCAGGCGATTAACGATGAATAAGCAACAGGGCTCCATTAAGGAACATATAATCTCTTCCCACAACCAAACCATCACCAGAGAAATCTTAGCAAACAACACAGAAATCATCGATAGACACAGCGATAGCAGGCGGCTTGACATCTGCAAGGCACTACACATCAAAAAGTCAACACCAGCAATCAACAGCCAATTAATGCACAACTATATTCTACCCAATTCATGACTCCGCTCCAATACAGAAGCATCAAGAAATATGGGCTAATAGGCCCTCTGCAGTTACTTCCATTCTTACCTTCAATTTACCCAATTAATACTTATTGTTTCGTGTTCTGTCCTTGTGTTGAAAGTTTTGTTCACCTCATTCAAAACTGTTGTAACATATCACCTCTTCCAAAATGCGGGTTAAAAATAAAATGAAATCTGTTTAAATCATAGCATAGTAAGAACTCTGTTTAGTGTTTGCAGGTTATAGTTGTGTGTGTGTGTAAACTGAAAGTCTTTGAAAATGTAATAAGTTATTACGAAACGCAGTCAAGTCAGACTAGAAATAAAAATGAATTTTGGAGTATTGATTTTTCAATTACCATCAACAGTGAAAAGAAACATAAGAAATATTGAGAAAATTCGTGTTAAAATTATTAATCTTATTTTTTCGGTCATATTTAATAATATGTATACAGAAAAGACTGCTACCAAAATATACTAATATATATATATATATATATATATATATATATATATATATATATATATATATATATATATATATATATATATATATATATATATATTGTGACGGTAACGCGTTGGTGTTCGGCTGTTTAAGGCTAGGGGTATGGCCTCGTCACATAGTTATAAAAAAAAATAGAAAAACTGGAACTTCGTCTGTGGTAAGGTAAGGAGAAGACACACAAAACACAAGTATTTTTTAACAATGAAATTTTAATTACGTTAAATAAATCAAAACATGAATAAAATGGACAAACAAAATTCGTATAATAAAATCAATCAATCAAAATAATAAGAATAATTAAATGACACAATGAAAAGTTACGTTAAGACAAAATAACAAGAAGTGCAATACAAAAATAAATGTGAGGTGCTGGAATATTGGCTTTAAGCTACCACCTCTCTCAGTATACACTAACGTCTAGCCGGGAGGAGTGGTAACCGCGAAAGCACAGAATATTCTTACTTTGCTGGTCTGGTCGTAATGAGTCTTCATTCTCTCCTGGGCTTTCAATAGATTATCATGGGCAAAACGGTGGACTCTCTCTAGAATGTGTTGAAGGTTTTGAAGAAACTGGGGCACATTCTGATGCTCACTGAAGGTGGCATCTCTGAGAGAGTCTTTGAAAGCCTTAAGGGGAGTACGGCACTTACGGCCGTAGAGCATCTCATAAGGAGATACTCCTAGGGACTCATTGGGGAGACTTCTGAAAATACACATTATAAGGTCAATCTGCTTATCCCAATCCTTCGAGGTTTCACTAAAAAACTTTTTCAAGAGTGCTTTGATGGTCTGATGACTACGTTCAAGAGAACCCTGTGAAGCAGGATGATAGGGGCTGTACAATACCTGTTTGATGTTGAACTCCTCCAGTGTCCTTTTGAAGGGATCACTGGTGAAGTTGGTACCACAGTCGCTTTGAATCTCCCTGGGAAATCCGTATTGAGTGAAGATCTTCAATAGATGTTTGATAACCGTAGCAGCCGTGATGTTCTTCACTGGAACTGCTATGGGAAATCTGGTGGTAGGACACAGGATGGTTAGGATGTAGGCGTTACCTGAACTGGTCCGAGGTAAAGGACCAACACAGTCTATTATGAGTCTGTGGAAAGGTTCCGCAGGCACCTGTATGGGAATCAGTGGCGCTCTGGGAATGGAGATGTTCGGTTTGCCTGCCATCTGACATGTATGACACTGTTTTACGTACTGTTTGACGTTATTTACCATACCTGGCCAGTAGTAGTCTTGACGAATCCCATGGTAAGTCTTGTTGAAGCCGTAGTGGGAGAACGCTCCATGGGCCAGGTGTAGAATAGTGGGCCGCAGGCTGGTGGGAATCACAAGTTGTTCGATGTTGGCCCAATCGTCCTCCTCCTTCAGTTTACTGGGTCTATATCTGCGGTAGAGTAAGTCGTTCTCTAGGAGACTCAACCCAGGAATACTGTCGGGTTGAGTCTCAGCCTGGAAAAACAATGGTGTTAAAGTAAGATCTTCCCTCTGCAACTTACGGAACTCCAACTTGGTCAGATGCGGGGGGAGTTTCTGAGGGTCTTGAGGGACAGCGGTAGCAGTAGAGTCAGCTGGCTGTGGACGTGCGGCTTGTGCACGGGTGGTCACGAGAACCGGAGGAGAAACTTCATCACTCTCTTGAACCTCTGCTGGAACATACTCTAGAATAGGGTTTATTGGCACAGAGTTACACACCTGGGGTTTGTCCATGACGATCAGGTTGGTCGGTTGCAGGTCTTCTGCCAAGTCGTTGCCTAGGAGAAGTTGCACTCCAGGCATGGGAAAAGGCTTTTCCCTGACGGCGACTTGGACTTCCCCGTTCACGTAGGGACAATCCAGGTGGACTCTGGCGAGAGGGTATGGAGTGGTAGCAGTGAGGTCAGTGATGAAGACAGTTTCCCCGGTGTAGGTGATGTTGGGCACAGCCGACTTCAAGATGATCGATTGTAGAGCCGCTGTGTCCCTCAAGATCTTCAATTTGAAACGTCCCTCCGGATTTGAACCGTTGGCAGAGACAGTTCCAGTATACAGGTGGTTACTGAAAAGAGAAAGATCATTAACATTAACACCAACATTCATCACAGGCTTACCGGACTTAGGAGGAGTTGGTTTGGGTCTTTGTTGGTCAGTGGTTCCCTTGTATTGAGACTTACCACACTTTTCTATGGTATGTCCATAGAGTCTACAATACTTGCAGTACAGTTGTGAACCAGCTTGATCGGGGCTCACCTTCTCGTAACTGTACCACGACTTCTTACTGGAGGATGGTTCGGGTGTCAGCCGGTGGATGAGGCTGTAAGTGTCAGCCGACTTAGCACACTTCAGGTAGTCGGTTTCTTCTTTATCTGCTAAGTAGAGGCGGACAGGAGGCGGCACACGCCTCAAGAATTCTTCAACAAGCATCAGGTTGACGAGTTCTGTAAAAGTAGAGACATGTGCTGCTTCCAGCCATTTCATGAAATACCTCCGTTTCGTGTTAGCAAACTCAAGGAAGGTAGTGGTACTTGCCTTCAGGTGGTCACGGAATTTCCTTCTATAACTTTCGGTGGAAAGTAGGTAGGCGTCCAACACTGCTTGTTTCAGAGTGTGGTAGTCATTCTCAGACGCCAAAGTACTGAGTGTGACTGCAGCTCTACCTGTAAGATGGACTCTGAGAAGTGTGGCCCATTGGTCGACAGGCCAACGGAGTTGATTAGCAAGAGTTTCAAAGGTGGTGAAAAACACATCAACTTCTGCTTCTACAAAGGATGGCATTAACTTACTTGCATGTGATATATTAAAACTGACGGGAAGATTGGCAGTAGCTTGTTGGCGTTGAGTGAAGTGTGAAGTTTCCAAGGCGATTTCACGTTGACGACACTCTAGAGCCAGAGTTGCTTGTTGCTTGTCATGTTCGCGTTGCATCTCCAACTCGCGTTGTTTGGTTTCAAGCCGTACGCGTTCCCGCTCCTGGAGTAAGGCAATCTCACGTTCTTGTTCTTCTCTCCTCAAAGCAGCCTCGCGTTCTTGTTCGTCTCTCCTCAAAGCGGCTTCGCGTTCGTGTTCTTCCCTCCGTATGGCAGCTGTTCGTTCTTCAATCTTGGCCAGCTCTAGTTTTAGTTTCAGCGTTGCCAAATCAGTTTTATCTGCAATATAGTAAGTTTCATGAGTTTCAGAGTCGATCTTACCTTGCTCTAAATAGTAATCCAGCAACAGGTTGTATAGGTCATTTTTGTTGGCTTGGTAGGGAACTTCTAGTTGATACTCATGTGCAAGAGTTTGTAATTCAGTCCTCTTGGCACGACTTAAAGTCCCTATTTCACCTGCTGGATTTGTACGGAAAGCTTGGAGACGAAACATGGTGAAATTAGCAAATAAAGGTACACGAATATTCAATAGTGAATGTCAGAAACAGGACAACGTGGCAACTGGTACCTATCCTGTGTGATCTTTAACAATTAAAGTTAAGTAAAAGATGTTAAATGATTAAATTAAATCAAGGGCGCAGGAAATCTTGTACCTGGTACTCATGTAAGAGGATAAGGGCAAGAAAATCCTACTAACAAATGAAACAGAGTTTCGAAAACAAATGAAACAGTTAAATGCTTCAAAAGTAAAATTGGTAGTCCAAGGATGTAGGCATACCTTGCCGAGTCTCTATAGGACATAAAGCAAGTTTTTCCTACTGAATTTAATATGATACTTACAGAATTAGCGAACTTTTGTGCTCTGAAAAGTAAGCTAATTCCCTACCGTTGTATGTATCATCATCTCTGACTGACGTATAGGGGTGCGAGGTGTCAACTGGTGACGAGAACTGCTGCTGAGGTCCCAATTCAGCAACTAAAGTTCGAGCTAGAGGAACTATGGCCCTCTTTGTCCTCCTACAGTCAGATTGCAGAAGATTGGGTACTCTTGACCCGGGGCAGACCACAGTACCAGGGTACCAATATGATGATCTGTCAAAATGAGAAATATTCAAGGGACATAGATGGTAAACACGAGTAATAACACGGAGGGAGAGATGACCAATTAAGAGTATGACTGCGGCCTACAGTCACCACGTAATCCAAAGTTGTCTCACCTTCACCATATGTTACTCTCGTAATGCACAATACACCGCACCTTATAAAAAATGAAATTGAATGAAAAATAGTAAAACTACGTTAACAAAGTTAAATACGCTTACCATAAATTACCACTTGGCACCAGTACCTGAGTGAAGCTCCTAGGACAGGCCCCCATATAACTTGTGACGGTAACGCGTTGGTGTTCGGCTGTTTAAGGCTAGGGGTATGGCCTCGTCACATAGTTATAAAAAAAAATAGAAAAAACTGGAACTTCGTCTGTGGTAAGGTAAGGAGAAGACACACGAAACACAAGTAAATTTTAACAATGAAATTTTAATTACGTTAAATAAATCAAAACATGAAAAAATGGACAAACAAATTCTTATAATAAAATCAATCAATCAAAAGAATAAGAATAATTAAATGACACAATGAAAAGTTACGTTAAGACAAAATAACAAGAAGTGCAATACAAAAATAAAGGAAGGTGCTGGAATATTGGCTTTAAGCTACCACCTCTCTCAGTACACGCTTACGTCTAGCCGGGAGAAGTGTTAACTGTGGAAGCACTGAATATTCTGAGGTCTGAGGTCGTGGCGACCCCAGACATCAAGTAGTATTGGGGGGCGAGTGCAGTTGCAGCCAGACCGGCGACCAATCAGCGGAGCCAGTAGCGATCAACAGGTAGTTTGGCGGTTTGAGTCTGAACAGGTGTTCCTGGCTGCATACGTTTTGCGCTCTGGCAAACCTTGGAGATGTTGTTGTCGTTGTTGGACATTTCTTCCCTAGTAGTTTTATATAGTTTGTTGCGACGTATTTGTAGAGGGAAGAGCAGGCTCAATCTCTTGAAGGAGATTATTGTCACAATATATATATATATATATATACTCAGTATAGTATATAAAGTATATATACTATATAGTATATAAATATATATATATATAGTATATATACTATATATATACTCAGGCCTCCCTTTCTGTCAGACTCGGGGGCCTTGGCGTGCGTACAGCAACACAAATTGCTGTACCAGCGTTCCTGTCCTCTTCAGTGGGTTCTGACAACTTGGTGAAGGAAATCCTACCTGAGCACCTAGTTCAACAGGCTTGGGTACATGATCCCAGCTTCACAGACTGCACAACCAAATGGGTCTCATCGCAGGACCAGCACCCCAACCACCGCCTTTTGAAGCCCATAAGCAATCCAGCTGGGATCGCCCCATTGCCGACCAAGAAGCTGCAACTTTGCTAGAAGCTGCGACAACACCACATGACACTGCCCGACTTAGAGCTATAGCAGCTCCCCATGAAGGTTATTTCCTATTAGCAACCCCAATGTCAGCAACCGGCACCCGTCTCACACCGCAGGCCCTCCGAATTGCCGTGGCTCTCCGCCTCGCTGCCCCAATCCACTCCGAATACAGGTGTATTTGCGGCGAGGCAGAGGCTGACAGATACGGACGGCATGGCCTTCTCAGCCAAAGGACAGGAGGATGGCATGCAAGACACGGCGAGGTCAATGACATTATTAATAGAAGCCTTACCACAGCCGGTTGTCCAGCAGAGAGAGAGCCCCGTTACCTAATGTCCCGCATCTCTGATGAGCCTGTCGGTCGCCCAGACGGAATCACGGTGAACCCCTGGAAGAATGGTAGACAGTTGGTGTGGGACTACACTTGCGTTTCAACTTTAGCCAATACCTATGTTGACTTCAGTGCTACACAAGCAGGAGGAGCTGCCAATCACCGGGAAGCGGCCAAGTCACGTAAATACAGAGACCTTGAGCACCACTATTATTTTGTCACCATTGCCTCAGAGACACTTGGTGCCTGGGGTAAAAGTGCTGATAGCTTTTTCAAGGAGTTGGGGTCTAAGCTAATCGAAACAACTAGAGGCCCTAGAGCTGCCAGTTTCCTTTTTCAGCGCCTTAGTGTGGCAATCCAGAGAGGAAATGCTCACAGCATCCATGGTTCCTGCCCGCCATCTGAGGAGCTGGAAGAAATGTACAACTTATGACAAGCAGCCTTCCACACTGCATGTAATCAATATTGTAACTTTTTTTGTGTAATGAAATTTTCAAATAAAGTTAGATAAATATACACACATACCAAAAGAATAGGGGTGGTAGGAGAAGAAAATATCAAAGTGTTCAGTGAGGATCCAGAAGGTCTTCCCTGAGTACTCTTTATTTTCTTCTCCGAGGCTATGGGTCCCTACACTTGCACCAGAGGTGGTACCCCTTCTAGGTTTAAAAAAAAAAAATTATATATATATATATATACATATATATATATATATATATATATATATATATATATATATATATATATATATATATATATATATATATATATATATATGTCTGAGCAGGTGGTGGAGAGGGTTAAGGCGTACCTGTTATGCCAGTTGCTGGAAGGCTTCTGTGCTGGCTAGGGTTCGAGTCTCCTGGTGGGAAAGTGTTCTAAAGTTGTATATATATATATATATATATATATATATATATATATATATATATATATATATATATATATGTCGTACCTAATAGCCAGAACGCACTTCTCAGCCTACTATTCAAGGCCCGATTTGCCTAATAAGCCAAGTTTTCATGAATTAATGTTTTTTCGTCTACCTAACCTACCTAACCTAACCTAACCTAGCTTTTTTTGGCTACCTAAGCTAATCTTACCTATAAATATAGGTTAGGTTAGGTTAGGTAGGGTTGGTTAGGTTCGGTCATATATCTACGTTAATTTTAACTCCAATAAAAAAAAATTGACCTCATACATAGAGAAAAGGGTTACTTTATCATTTCATAAGAAAACAATTATAGTAAATATATTAATTCAGGAAAACTTGGCTTATTAGGCAAATCGGGCCTTGAATAGTAGGCTGAGAAGTGAGTTCTGGCTACTAGGTACGACATATATATATATATATATATATATATATATATTAGTATATTTTGGTAGCAGTCTTTCCTGTAGACATATATTATTAAATATGACCGAAAAAGTAAGATTAATAATTCTAACACGAATTTTCTCAATCTTTCGTACATTTCTTTTCACTGTTGGAGGTAATTCAAAAATCGATTCTCCAAAATTCATTTTTATTTCTAGTCTGACGCGACACGAGCGCGTTTTGTAAAACTTATTACATTTTCAAAGACATTAGTTTACAAATACACAACTGAATAGAACTTAAACATCTCCGATTTTGTTTATATCTACATTTGAGTGAGATGGATGGGGTGAGGTGGCATTAATAGGGTATTAATTTCATCAACACAAGACAGAACAAGAGGTGGCATTAATAGGGTATTAATTTCATCAACACAAGACAGAACACGAAACAATGGGTATTGAAATGGAAGTGATTGTAGAAAGCCTGTTGGTCCATATTTCTTGATGCTTCTATATTGGAGCGGAGTCTTGAGGTGGGTAGAATATAGTTGTGCATTAATTGGCTGTTGATTGCTGGTGTTGACTTCTTAATGTGTAGTGCCTCGCAAACGTCAAGCCGCCTGCTATCGCTGTATCTATCGATGATTTCTGTGTTGTTTACTAGGATTTCTCTGGCGATGGTTTGGTTGTGGGAAGAGATTATATGTTCCTTAATGGAGCCCTGTTGTTTATGCATCGTTAAACGCCTAGAAAGAGATGTTGTTGTCTTGCCTTTATATAGGTTTTTTGGAGCTTACAGTCCCCAAGTGGGCATTTGAAGGCATAGACGACGTTGGTCTCTTTTAAAGCGTTCTGCTTTGTGTCTGGAGAGTTTCTCATGAGTAAGCTGGCCGTTTTTCTGGTTTTATAGTAAATCGTCAGTTGTATCCTCTGATTTTTGTCTGTAGGGATAACGTTTCTATTAACAATATCTTTCAGGACCCTTTCCTCTGTTTTATGAGCTGTGGAAAAGAAGTTCCTGTAAAATAGTCTAATAGGGGGTATAGGTGTTGTGTTAGTTGTCTCTTCAGAGGTTGCATGGCGTTTCACTTTCCTTCTTATGATGTCTTCGACGAAACCATTGGAGAAGCCGTTGTTGACTAGGACCTGCCTTACCCTACAGAGTTCTTCGTCGACTTGCTTCCATTATGAGCTGTGGCTTAGAGCACGGTCGACATATGCGTTAACAACACTCCTCTTGTACCTGTCTGGGCAGTCGCTGTTGGCATTTAGGCACATTCCTATGTTCGTTTCCTTAGTGTAGACTGCAGTGTGGAAACCTCCGCTCTTTTCCATGACTGTTACATCTAGAAAGGGCAGCTTCCCATCCTTTTCCATCTCGTAAGTGAAACGAAGCACGGAACTCTGCTCAAATGCCTCCTTCAGCTCTATTCAGTTGTGTATTTGTAAACTAAAGTCTTTGAAAATGTAATAAGTTTTACGAAACGCGCTCGTGTCGCGTCAGACTAGAAATAAAAATGAATTTTGGAGAATTGATTTTTGAATTACCTCCAACAGTGAAAAGAAATGTACGAAAGATTGAGAAAATTCGTGTTAGAATTATTAATCTTACTTTTTCGGTCATATTTAATAATATATATATATATATATATATATATATATATATATATATATATATATATATATATATATATATATGTCGTACCTAGTAGCCAGAACGCACTTCTCAGCCTACTATGCAAGGCCCGATTTGCCTAATAAACCAAGTTTTCATGAATTTATTGTTTTTCGACTACCTAACCTACCTAACCTAACCTAACATAACTTTTTCGGCTACCTAACCTAACCTAACCTATAAAGATAGGTTAGGTTAGGTAGAGTTGGTTAGGTTCGGTCATATATCTACGTTAATTTTAACTCCAATAAAAAAAAATTGGCCTCATACATAATGAAATGGGTAGCTTTATCATTTCATAGGAAAAAAATTAGAGAACATATATTAATTCAGGAAAACTTGGCTTATTAGGCAAATCGGACCTTGCATAGTAGGCTGAGAAGTGCGTTCTGGCTACTAGGTACGACATATATATATATATATATATATATATATATATATATATATATATATATATATATATATATATATATATATATATATATATATATATATATATATATATATATATATATATATATATATATATATATATATATATATATATATATATATATATATGTCGTACTATGTACGACATATATATCCCAGCCAGCGATTACACAACACATAACACCTTGCCTCAGCAACCGTTACTACCACCTATACTCCTACACACACCAGACCCTTGAGGCGTACCACTAGGTTTGTACTGGAACACAATGAATGAACATATGGAAGGTATTTAAAGGCCGTCGGGTTTTGTCATTTAATTACAACGAATAGACTCTGACAAATAAATACATATTAACATACTCTATTAGGTCAATACACTTCCAATACCCATAGACCACTTGACCTCCGCGATCACCACTTGCACTCGTAACTTCCGCCTAAGTCCCTAATACGGAATGATTACTACAACGCTCCACACCCGGTTAGTCTTTGAACCAATACTCACATACTGCAGACTTAACTTCGTCACTAAGATCACATCAGATTCTCGCATAGCTGTCTGCTACACTTCGCTGCTGCCACAATGGAGATCCAGAAGACTTCTCAGTTCCACTCCCACAATCAGACTGACTTTAGCCAACCATGGCCTCAAACATTTCACCACGCCTCTCAAGGAAGGTATAATCCGATTAACCTTATCCCTAGAAGCCTGAGTCCTCTTTCCAGGAATTATTAATTTGGCTAAGCAGCTGCGGTCTTAATCCCTTGACCTTTCTTAGATATGTGATCCATAGTCTGTCTACTTAACATGTACTTCCAATCATCATTCGTTAAGTGTTGTAGTAATGATCCTCTAGCTAATAATCCCTACTAACTTGTGGATTACAACACCACTCCCCTCCTTAAACACGCATATGTCCCCATATGCATCATTGCAAAGGTTCCATTAGTGCAAGGACCTGGAGGATGCACCCACCATATATGTACAACTAAAAATTCATCCAATAAGTTCATCATGCACACGATGAACTAAATTAAAATTTTCCCCGACATGACTCACAACACTTTTACAACATATACATTATATTCACATCATAGCATAGGTAAAATAGTCTGTAATAATTTTTCCCATCTCCAACAATGCACATATACCTTAACTGCTGACATATAATTACATACAAACATAACCATAAAATTACATGGACCAGAATGCTGGCACTTAAACAGAAATGACACTAGTCATTAATATATACACAACACATATATCTCTAAGGTTCTTCATCCTTAGTAACAATTTAACATCTTGCCCTTTACTGTTGACATAAAGGCTTACAATGATCACACAATGTTTCACTGGCCTCCTCCACAATTGGCAGCATCATTTCTCTTGTCTTCATGTCCCATGGTGGCTAGGTCATAGATCCTCCATGACCCAGACAAAACCCAGGCTGTCCAGCCTGGTGAATGTTATCAATGTCCCATCGTTGCTCTGAGCTACGTGATCCTGGCCTCCAGAGCAACGGAGATTCCTACCCCAGGGTCATGTTCACTCGGGTCTATGCTGCCGTCTCGTTCCAGGGCACCAACCCCAGAACGCTGTAGATACCTCACAGCTCTCTGGTCATCCTTCCTTGCTGTGCTCACCACAGCTGTAGCACATTACTCTATGCCCAACTGCCCAGAGTGTGTCCACCTGTATTCACACCTTCCCGACTGCTGTACCTGCAAAATATTCCCTCGGAGCCCCCTGGCTCGATCCCATTATTACATCACACCCCCTCGGCTCCTTACTCTCTCCCCGTATATAGCCTGAGCGCAGCTGCAAAGCCATTGCAGCTGGCCCTTATCCCTGCTTTGATGTCAGGGGACGAATTTCGCCTATAATGTCACGTTGGCTTCACTTGCTCCCCCCTCTTTTTTCTAGAATTACTGAGTGTAGCGTCATGGCTTCCCTTCTACTCTACCTGAAGCTCTGTGACATGATCCCGGGGGACCTTCTCAAGCCTAACACTCAGTAATGGTGCCGATGAGGTAATATACAGTATATACATACACATACATTATCACAATAAATACCACATTAAAATCATTTCACAACTAATGTCACTAAAGCATCATACTGCCACGTGCTCGCCTCTAGCGAGATTTCTGTAACAACCTAATTAATGAGAAATTAGTATATCTACTTGGCTCGCCCACTGCAACCACCAACACCTGAAATTTTGAAATTCTACATTGTAATCTTATCCATAAGACTTATCCACTCCGACACACCATCACCCCTGGTCATCCCAACCACTGATGACTTCATCATAACGCCACACATCCCCACAACCACTTCCTGCGTCCTAACGCACCGACCCTGCTACGCCGATAATCACCTTACCGAAAACTACCTGGCGCCCCTGCGCCACCATATACTCCACAACACCACACTCCATACCAGGCGTCCAAACGCCACTACACTGCATCACCCAATTGCGTCCCCAACGCCATCAACACAACACCTGGCGTCCCCAACGCCATCAACACAACACCCGGTGTCCCCAACGCCATCAACACAACACCCGGCGTCCCCAACGCCATCAACACAACATCCGGCGGCCTCAACGCCATCAACACAACACCTGGTGTCCCCAACGCCCTCAACACCACACACGGCGTCTCCAACGCCCTCAACACCACACACGGCGTCCCCAACGCCATCAACATAACACACGGCGTCCCCAACGCCCTCAACACCACACACGGCGTCCCCAACGCACTTAACACCACACACTGCGTCCCCAACGCCCTCAACACCACACACGGCGTCCCCAACGCACTTAACACCACACACTGCGTCCCCAACGCCCTCAACACCACACACGGCGTCCCCAACGCACTCACCACACGCGGCGTCCCCAAAACACAACTAGACATCACCACCAATAAGTAAGCAAATGCAACAAACACACTTCCTTTTCTCTGGTAATCCGTTAATTACCTGACCCACACTCGTCAGGTATAATCACTTGTGTAGTGGCCACCCATCACACTACCACCTGCGTTAACATACTTCAACGCTAATGTCTACAATACACCCGGCGTTACAACAACCAGTAACGCTACACATGGCTCGCCGTCTTGACTTTCGGAGATAAACGATTTTGAACAAACGAACATTTCTATTTTTATTTATATAAATTATATCATCTGAGTGTAACATGTCGTTACGCCACATGGGATCCAAAATTCCATGATAAGCTTGGGGTCTAGATAAGGGGTTATCTCTATTTATTTGAGATTATCTGTGAGAATATTGATATCACGGGAGTTATATAGTATACCTTTGATAGCGAGGAGGTGATCAACTGGGAGTGAGCCGCCTCAGCCTGTCGTTACCTGTGGACCAGACGCCACCGGCCAGGACCTGTCGACCAGACGCCACCGGCCAGGGCCTGTGGACCAGACGCCACCGGTCAGGACCTATGGACCAGACCCCACCGGCCAGGAACTGTAGACCAGACCCCACCGGCCAGGACCTGTCGACCAGACGCCACCGGCCAGGGCCTGTGGACCAGACGCCACCGGGCAGGACCTGTGGACCAGACGCCACCGGCCAGGACCTGTGGACCAGATCCCACCGGCCAGGACCTGTGGACCAGACCCCACCGGCCAGGACCTGTGGATCAGACCCTACCGGCCGTAACCTGTGGACCAGACCCCCCGGCCGTAACCTGTGGACCAGACCCCACCGGCCGTAACCTGTGGACCTGACCCCACCGACCGTAACCTGTGGACCAGACGCCACCGACCAGAACCTGTGGACCAGACGCCACCGGCCAGGACCTGTGGACCAGACCCCACCGGCCAGGACCTATGGACCAGACCCCACCGGCCAGGACCTGTGGACCAGACGCCACCGGCCAGGACCTATGGACCAGACACCACCGGCCAGGACCTGTGGACCAGACCCCACCGGCCAGGACCTGTGGACCAGACCCCATCGGCCAGGACCTGTGGACCAGACGCCACCGGCCGTTACCTGTGGACCAGACCCCACCGGCCAGAACCTGTAGACCAGACGCCACCTGCCGTTACCTGTGGACGAGACGCCACCGGCCAGGACCTGCGGACCAGACCCCACCGGCCAGGACCTGTGGATCAGACCCTACCGGCCGTAACCTGTGGACCAGAACCCCCCGGCCGTAACCGGTGGACCAGACCCCACCGGCCGTAACCTGTGGACCAGACCCCACCGGCCGTAACCTGTGGACCAGACGCCACCGACCAGGACCTGTGGACCAGACGCCACCGGCCATGACCTGTGGACCAGACCCCACCGGCCAGGACCTATGGACCAGACCCCACCGGCCAGGACCTGTGGACCAGACGCCACCGGCCAGGACCTATGGACCAGACACCACCGGCCAGGACCTGTGGACCAGACCCCACCGGCCAGGACCTGTGGACCAGACCCCATCGGCCAGGACCTGTGGACCAGACGCCACCGGCCGTTACCTGTGGACCAGACCCCACCGGCCAGAAACTGTGGACCAGACGCCACCTGCCGTTACCTGTGGACCAGACGCCACCGGCCAGGACCTGTGGACCAGACCCCACCAGCCAGGACCTGTGGACCAGGCGCCACCGGCCTGGACCTGTGGACCAGTCCCCACCAGCCAGGACCTGTGGACCAGACGCCACCGGCCAGGACCTGTGGACCAGACCCCACCGGTCAGGACCTGTGGACCAGACGCCACCGGCCAGGACCTGTGGACCAGGCGCCACTGGCCAGGACCTGTGGACCAGACGCCACCGGCCAGGACCTGTGGACCAGACGCCACCGGCTAGGACCTGTGGACCAGCCGCACCGGCCTGGACCTGTGGACCAGACGCCACCGGCCAGGACCTGTGGACCAGACCCCACCGGCCAGAACCTGTGGACCAGACGCCACCGGCCGTTACCTGTGGACCAGATCCCACCGGCCAGGACCTGTGGACCAGACGCCACCTGCCGATACCTGTGGACCAGACGCCACCGGCCAGGACCTGTGGACCAGACCCCACCGGCCAGGACCTGTGGACCAGACGCCACCGGCCAGGACCTGTGGACCAGACGCCACCGGCCAGGACCTGTGGACCAGAAGCCACCGGCCAGGACCTGTGGACCAGACCCCACCGGCCAGGACCTGTGGACCAGACCCCACCGGCCAGGACCTGTGGACCAGACGCCACCGGCCAGGGCCTGTGGACCAGACGCCACCGGCCATGACCTTTGGACCAGAAGCCACCGGCCAGGACCTGTGGACCAGACTCCACCGGTCAGGACCTGTGGACCAGACACTACCAGCCAGGACCTGTGGACCAGACGCCACCGGCCGGGACCTGTGGACCAGACCACACCGGCCTGGACCTGTGGACCAGACGCCACCGGTCGTTACCTGTGGACCAGACCCCACCGGCCAGGACCTGTGGACCAGACGCCACCTGCCGTTACCTGTGGACCAGACGCCACCGGCCAGGACCTGTGGACCAAACGCCACCGGCCAGGACCTGTGGACAAGACGCCACCGGCCAGGACCTGTGGACCAGACCCCACCGTCCAGGACCTGTGGACCAGACGCCACCGGCCGTTACCTGTAGACCAGACCCCACCGGCCAGGACCTGTGGACCAGACGCCACCTGCCGTTACCTGTGGACCAGTCGCCACTGGCCAGGACCTGTGGAACAGACCCCACCTGCCAGGACCTGTGGACCAGACGCCACCGGCCAGGACCTGTGGACCAGACGCCACAGGCCAGGACCTGTGGACCAGACGCCACCGGCCAGGACCTGTGGACCAGACCCCACCGGCCAGGACCTGTGGACCAGACCCCACCGGCCAGGACCTGTGGACCAGACCCCACCGGCCAGGGCCTGTGGACCAGACGCCACCGGCCATGACCTTTGGACCAGACGCCACCGGCCAGGACCTGTGGACCAGACCCCACCGGTCAGGACCTGTGGACCAGACACTACCGGCCAGGACCTGTGGACCAGACGCCACCGGCCCGGACCTGTGGACCAGACCCCACCGGCCAGGACCTGTGGACCAGACGCCACCGGCCGTTACCTTTGGACCAGACCCCACCGGCCAGGACCTGTGAACCAGACGCCACCTGCCGTTACCTGTGGACCAGACGCCACCGGCCAGAACCTGTGGACCAGACCCCACCGGCCAGGACCTGTGGACCAGACGCCACCTGCCAAGACCTGTGGACCAGACACCACCGGCCAAGACCTGTGGACCAGACGCCACCGACCAGGACCTGTGGACCAGACGCCACTGGCCAGGACCTGTGGACCAGACCCCACCGGCCAGGACCTGTGGACCAGACACCACTGGCCGTTACCTGTGGACCAGTCCCCACCGGCCAGGACCTGTGGACCAGACGCCACCTGCCGTTACCTGTGGACCAGACGCCACCGGCCAGGACCTGTGGACCAGACCCCACCGGCCAGGACCTGTGGACCAGACGCCACCTGCCGTTACCTGTGGACCAGACGCTACCGGCCAGGACCTGTGGACCAGACCCCACCGGCCAGGACCTGTAGATCAGACCCCACCGGCCAGGACCTGTGGACCAGACGCCACCGGCCAGGACCTGTGGACCAGATACCACCGGCCAGGACCTGTGGACCAGACGCCACCGGCCAGGACCTGTGGACCAGACCCCACCGGCCAGGACCTGTGGACCAGACGCCACCGGCCCGGACCTGTGGACCAGACGCCACCGGCCAGGACTTGTGGACCAGACGCCACCGGCCCGGACCTGTGGACCAGACCCCACCGGCCAGGACTTGTGGACCAGACGCCACCGGCCCGGACCTGTGGACCAGACACCACCGGCCAGTACCTGTGGACCAGACGCCACCGGCCAGGACCTGTGGACCAGACCCCACCGGCCAGGACCTGTGGACCAGACCCCACCGGCCAGGACCTGTGGACCAGACGCCACCGGCCCGGACCTGTGGACCAGACGCCACCGGCCAGGACTTGTGGACCAGACGCCACCGGCCCGGACCTGTGGACCAGACGCCACCGGCCAGGAGACGATTATTTCGACTGATTCTCGAGACGTTCTCCATTTTTATTATTCCCAATCCATCAAGACAGCTAAGCCACTGATTTTCATTTACTAATCTTTGTAGTTAATCTGGTAACTTTATGATAAATTTTAATCATTATAATTTCGCATGTCGATTGTTTTATAATATTTCACGGATGATTTAGCATTATTAAATTAAGCCCCCAAAAGGTTCATGTACACAGGGTAACACCAGCAAGAACTGAAATGTTAAACATACACTTTACTTTTTACAGATTAAATCAATTCCAATTAAATTAATTCAAATTAATTCAATACCTGCTGAGAAATTCCCCACATCTACTGTCCGACACTTGCCTCTACTGTCCGACACTTACCTCTACTGTCCGACACTTACCTCTACTGTCCGACACTTACCTCTACTGTCCGACACTTGCCTCTACTGTCCGACACTTACCTCTACTGTCCGACACTTACCTCTACTGTCCGACACTTACCTTTACTGTCCGGCAGTTACCTCTACTGTCCGGCAGTTACCTCTACTGTCAGACAGTTACCTCTACTGTCCGACATTTACCTCTACTGTCCGACAGTTACCTATACTGACCGGCAGTTACCTTTACTGTCCGGCTACATGATCCAATACACCTTCCTCACGTAACAATTTTCAACTAAGCAGGTCTAATCTCTCTTACAGGTGGTGGGAGGTGGGAGACAGGTGGTGGGAGGTGAGAGACAGGTGACTGGAGGTGGGAGACAGGTGGTGGGAGGTGGGAGACAGGTGACGGGAGGTGTGAGACAGGTGACGGGAGGTGGGAGACAGGTGGTGGGAGGTGGGAGACAGGTGGTGGGAGACAGGTGGTGGGAGGTGGGAGCCAGATGACGGGAGGTGGGGGACAGGTGACGGGAGGTGGGAGACAGGTGATGGGAGGTGGGAGACAGGTGGTGGGAGGTGGGAGACAGGTGGTGGGAGGTGGGAGACAAGCGACGGGAGGTGGGGGACAGGTGACGGGAGGTGGGAGACAGGTGGTGGGAGGTGGGAGACAGGTGGTGAGAGGTGGGAGACAGGTGACTGGAGGTGGGAGACAGGTGGTGGGAGGTGGGAGACAGGTGACGGGAGGTGTGAGACAGGTGACGGGAGGTGGGAGACAGGTGGTGGGAGACAGGTGGTGGGAGGTGGGAGCCAGATGACGGGAGGTGGGGGACAGGTGACGGGAGGTGGGAGACAGGTGATGGGAGGTGGGAGACAGGTGGTGGGAGGTGGGAGACAGGTGGTGGGAGGTGGGAGACAAGTGACGGGAGGTGGGGGACAGGTGACGGGAGGTGGGAGACAGGTGGTGGGAGGTGGGAGACAGGTGACGGGAGGTGGGAGACAGGTGGTGAGAGGTGGGAGACAGGTGAAGGGAGGTGTGAGACAGGTGACGATAGGTGGGAGACAGGTGGTGGGAGGTGGGAGACAGGTGACGGGAGGTGGGAGACAGGTGGTGGGAGGAGGGAGACAGGTGGTGGGAGACAGGTGGTGGGAGGTGGGAGACAGGTGGTGGAAGGTGGGAGACAGGTGGTGGGAGGTGGGAGACAGGTGGTGTTAGGTGGGAGACAGGTGGTGGGAGACAGGTGACGGGAGGTGGGAGACAGGTGGTGGGAGGTGGGAGACAGGTGGTGGGAGGTGGGAGACTGGTGGTGGGAGGTGGGAGACAGGTGACGGGTGGTGGGAGACAGGTGACGGGAGGTGGGAGACAGGTGGTGGGAGGTGGGAGACAGGTGGTGGGAGGTGGGAGACTGGTGGTGGGAGGTGGGAGACAGGTGACGGGAGGTGGGGGACAGGTGACGGGAGGTGGGAGACAGGTGGTGGAAGGTGGGAGACAGGTGTTGGGAGGTGGGAGACAGGTGGTGTTAGGTGGGAGACAGGTGGTGGGAGACAGGTGACGGGAGGTGGGAGACAGGTGGTGGGAGGTGGGAGACGGGTGGTGGGAGGAGGGAGACTGGTGGTGGGAGGTGGGAGACAGGTGACGGGAGGTGGGGGACAGGTGGTGGGAGGTGGGAGACAGGTGGTGGGAGGTGGGAGACAAGTGACGGGAGGTGGGGGACAGGTGACGGGAGGTGGGAGACAGGTGGTGGGAGGTGGGAGACAGTTGGTGGGAGGTGGGAGACAGGTGACGGGAGGTGTGAGACAGGTGACGGAAGGTGGGAGACAGGTGGTGGGAGACAGGTGGTGGGAGGCGGGAGACAGGTAGTGGGAGACAGATGGTGGGAGACAGGTGGTGGAAGGTGTGAGACAGGTGATGGGAGGTGGGAGACAGGTGGTGGGAGGTGGGAGACAGATGGTGGGAGACAGGTGGTGGAAGGTGTGAGACAGGTGATGGGAGGTGGGAGACAGGTGGTGGGAGGTGGGAGACAAGTGGTGGGAGGTGGGATACAGGTGGTGGGAGACAGGTGGTGGGAGATGGGAGACAGGTGACGGGAGGTGTGGGACAAGTGACGGGAAGTGGGAGACAGGTGATGGGAGGTGGGAGGTGGGAGACAGGTGGTGGGAGGTGAGAGACAGGTGATGGGAGGTGGGAGACAGGTGAAGGGAGGCGTGAGACAGGTGGTGGGAGGTGGGAGACAGGTGGTGGGAGGTGGGAGACAGGTGACGGGAGGTGTGAGACACAGGTGATGGCAGGTGGGAGACAGGTGGTGGGAGGTGGGAGACAGGTGGTGGGAGGTTGGAGACAGGTGGTGGGAGGTGGGAGACAGGTGACGGGAGGTGTGAGACACAGGTGATGGCAGGTGGGAGACAGGTGGTGGGAGGTGGGAGAAAGGTGGTGGGAGGTGGGAGACAGGTGGTGGAGGTGGGAGACAGGTGACGGGAGGTGTGAGACAGGTGACGGGAGGTGGGAGACAGGTGGTGGGAGACAGGTGGTGGGAGGTGAGAGACAGGTGGTGGGAGGTGGGAGACAGGTGGTGGGAGGTGGGAGACAGGTGGGTGGAGGTGGGAAACAGGTGACGGGAGGTGTGAGACAGGTGACGGGAGGTGGGAGACAGGTGGTGGGAGGTGAGAGACAGGTGGTGGGAGGTGGGGGACAGGTGACGGGTGGTGGGAGACAGGTGGTGGGAGGTGGGAGACAGGTGACGGGAGGTGGGAGACAGGTGGTGGGAAGTGGGAGACAGGTGACGGGAGGGGGAGGACAGGTGACGGGAGGTGGGAGACAGGTGGTGGGAGGTGGGAGACAGGTAGTGGGAGACAGGTGGGGGGAGGTGGGGGACAGGTAGTGGGAGACAGGTGGTGGGAGGTGGGTGACAGGTAGGGGGAGACAGGTGGTGGGAGACAGGTGGTGGAAGGTGGGAGACAGGTGGTGGGAGGTGGGAGACAGGTGGTGGGAGACAGGTGGTGGGAGGTGGGAGACTGGTGGTGGGAGACAGGTGGTGGGAGACAGGTGGTGGGAGGTGGAAGACAGGTGATGGGAGGTGGGAGACAGGTGGTGGGAGTTGGGAGACAGGTGAAGGGAGGTGTGAGACAGGTGACGGAAGGTGGAAGACAGGTGGTGGGAGACAGGTGGTGGGAGGTGGGAGACAGGTAGTGGGAGACAGGTGGTGGTAGGTGGGAGACAGGTAGTGGGAGACAGGTGGTGGGAGACAGGTGGTGGGAGGTGGGAGACAGGTAGTGGGAAACAGGTGGTGGAGACAGGTGGTGGAAGGTGTGAGACAGGTGGTGGGAGACAGGTGGTGGAAGGTGTGAGACAGGTGAAGGGAGGTGGGAGACAAGTGACGGGAGGTGGGGGACAGGTGACGGGAGGTGGGAGACAGGTGGTCGGAGACAGGTGGTGGGAGGTGGGAGACTGGTGACAGGAGGTGGGGGACAAGTGTCGGGAGGTGGGAGACAGGTTATGGGAGGTGGGAGACAGGTAGTGGGAGGTGGGAGACAGGTGGTGGGTGGTGGGAGACAGGTGATGGGAAGTTGGGGACAGGTGAAGGGAGGTGGGAGACAGGTGGTGGGAGGTGGGAGACAGGTGGTGGGAGGTGGAAGACAGGTGATAGGAGGTCGGAGACAGGTGGTGGAAGGTGGGATACAGGTGACGGGAGGTGGGAGACAGGTGGTTTGAAGTGGGAGACAGGTGGTAGGAGGTGGGAGACAGGTGGTGGGAGGTGGGAGACAGGTGGTGGGAGACAGGTGGTGGGAGACAGGTGGTGGGAGGTGGGAGACAGGTGGTGGGAGACAGGTGGTGGGAGGTGGGAGACAGGTGACGGGAGGTGTGAGACAGGTGACGGGAGGTGTGAGACAGGTGACGGGAGGTGGGAGACAGGTGGTGGGAGACAGGTGGAGGGAGGTGGGAGACAGGTGGTGGGAGGTGGGAGACAGGTGACGGGAGGTGAAGGACAGGTGACAGGAGGTGGGAGACAGGTGGTGGGAGGTGGGAGACAGGTGACGGGAGGTGGGAGACAGGTGACGGGAGGGGGGAGACAGGTGGTGGGAAGTGGGAGACAGGTGAAGGGAGGTGTGAGACAGGTGACGGAAGGTGGGAGACAGGTGGTGGGAGACAGGTGGTGGGAGGTGGGAGACCGGTGGTGGGAGACAGGTGGTGGGAGGTGGGAGACAGGTAGTGTGAGACAGGTGGTGAGAGACAGGTGGTGGAAGGTGTGCGACAGGTGATGGGAGGTGGGAGACAGGTGGTGGGAGGTGCGTGACAGGTGACGGGAGGTGGGAGACAGGTGGTGGGAGGTGGGAGACAGGTGACGGGAGGTGGGGGACAAGTGACGGGAGGTGGGAGACAGGTGATGGGTGGTGGGACACAGGTGGTGGGAGGTGGGAGACAGGTGGTGGGAGGTAGGAGACAGGTGATGGGAGGTTGGGGACAGGAGAAGGGAGGTGGGAGGCAGGTGGTGGGAGGTGGGAGACAGGTGAAGGGTGGTGTGAGACACAGGTGATGGGAGGTGGGAGACAGGTGGTGGGAGGTGGGAGACAGTTGAGGGGAGGTGGGAGACAGGTGGTGGGAGGTGGGAGACAGGTGAAGGGTGGTGTGAGACACAGGTGATGGGAGGTGGGAGACAGGTGGTGGGAGGTGGGAGACAGGTGACGGGAGGTTGGAGACAGGTGGTGGGAAGTGGGAGACAGGTGGTGGGAGATAGGTGGTGGGAGGTGAGAGACAGGTGGTGGGAGGTGTGAGACAGGTGACGGGAGGTGGGAGACAGGTGGTGGGAGGTGGGAGACAGGTGGTGGGAGACAAGTGACGGGAGGTGGGAGACAGGTGGTGGGAGACAGGTGGTGGGAGGTGGGAGACAGGTGACGGGAGGTGGGGGACAGGTGTTGGGAAGTTAGAGACAGGTGGTGGGAGGTAGGAGACAGGTGACGGGAGGTGGGAGACAAGTGGTGGTAGGTTTGAGACAGGTGACGGAAGGTGGGGGACAGGTGTTGGGAAGTTAGAGACAGGTGGTGGGAGGTGGGAGACAGGTGACGGGAGGTGGGAGACAGGTGTTGGGAAGTGGGAGACAGGTGGTGGGAGGTGGGAGACAGGGGACGGGAGGTGGGAGACAGGTGGTGGTAGGTTTGAGACAGGTGACGGGAGGTGGGAGACAGGTGACGGGAGGTGGGAGACAGGTGGTGGGAAGTGGGAGACAGGTGGTGGGAGATAGGTGGTGGGAGGTGAGAGACAGGTGGTGGGAGGTGTGAGACAGGTGACAGGAGGTGGGAGACAGGTGGTGGGAGGTGGGAGACAGGTGACGGGAGGTGGGGGACAGGTGACGGGAGGTGGGAGACAAGTGATGGGAGGTGGGAGACAGGTGGTAGGAGGTGGGAGACAGGTGACGGGAGGTGGGAGACAGATGATGGGAGGTGGGAGACAGGTGGTGGGAGGTGGGAGACAGGTGGTTGGAGGTGGGAGACAGGTGGTGGGAGGTGGGAGACAGGTGGTGGGAGGTGGGAGACAGGAGGTGGGAGACAGGTGACGGGAGGTGGGGAGACCGGTGACGGGAGGAAGGAGACAGGTGATGGGAGGTGAGAGACAGGTGGGGGGAGACAGGTGGTGGGAGGTGGGAGACAGGTGGTGGGAAACTGGTAATGGGAGGAGGGAGATAGGTGAAGGGAGGTGTGAGACAGGTGACGGGAGGTGGGAGACAGGTGGTGGGAGGTGGGAGACAGGTGGTTGGAGGTGGGAGACAGGTGGTGGGAGGTGGGAGACAGGTGGTGGGAGGTGGGAGACAGGAGGTGGGAGACAGGTGACGGGAGGTGGGGAGACCGGTGACGGGAGGAAGGAGACAGGTGATGGGAGGTGAGAGACAGGTGGTAGGAGGTGGGAGACAGGTGGTGGGAGGTGGGAGACAGGTGGTGGGAGGTGAGAGACAGGTGGTGGGAGACAGGTGGTGGGAGAAGAGAGACAGGTGAAGGGAGGTGTGAGACAGGTGACGGGAGGTGGGAGACAGGTGGTGGGAGGTGGGAGACAGGTGGTGGGAGGTATGAGACAGGTGACAGAAGGTGGGAGACAGGTGGGGGGAGACAGGTGGTGGGAGGTGGGAGACAGGTGGTGGGAGACAGGTGGTGGGAGGTGGGAGACAGGTGGTGGGAGACATGTGGTGGGAGGTGTGAGACAGGTGACAGGAGGTGGGAGACAGGTGGTGGGAGGTGGGAGACAGGTGACGTGAGGTGGGAGACCGGTGGTGGGAGGTGGGAGACAGGTAGTGGGAGACAGGTTGTGGGAGGTGGGAGACAGGTTGTGGGAGGTGGGAGACAGGTGAAGGGAGGAGGGAGACAGGTGGTGGGAGGTGGGAGACAGTTGACGGGAGGTGGGAGACAAGTGGTGGTAGGTTTGAGACAGGTGACGGAAGGTGGGGGACAGGTGTTGGGAAGTTAGAGACAGGTGGTGGGAGACAGGTGACGGGAGGTGGGAGACAGGTGTTGGGAAGTGGGAGACAGGTGGTGGGAGGTGGGAGACAGGTGACGGGAGGTGGGAGACAGATGGTGGTAGGTTTGAGACAGGTGACGGGAGGTTGGAGACAGGTGACGGGAGGTGGAAGACAGGTGTTGGGAAGTGGGAGACAGGTGGTGGGAGGTGGGAGACAGGTGACGGAAGGTGAGAGACAGGTGACAGGAGGTGGGAGACAGGTGGTGGGAGGTGGGAGACAGGTGACAGGAGGTGGGAGACAGGTGGTGGGAGGTGGGAGACAGGTGACGGGAGGTGGGAGACCGGTGGTGGGAGGTGGGAGACAGGTAGTGGGAGACAGGTTGTGGGAGGTGGGAGACAGGTTGTGGGAGGTGGGAGACAGGTGAAGGGAGGAGGGAGACAGGTGGTGGGAGGTGGGAGACAGGTAGTGGGAGACAGGTGGTGGGAGGTGGGAGACAGGTGACGGGAGGTGGGAGACAGGTGTTGGGAAGTGGGAGACAGGTGGTGGGAGGTGGGAGACATTTGACGGGAGTTGTGAGACAAGTGGTGGTAGGTTTGAGACAGGTGACGGAAGGTGGGGGACAGGTGTTGGGAAGTAAGAGACAGGTGGTGGGAGGTGGGAGACAGGTGACGGGAGGTGGGAGACAGGTGTTGGGAAGTGGAAGACAGGTGGTGGGAGGTTGGAGACAGGTGACGGTAGGTGGGAGACAGGTGGTGGTAGGTTTGAGACAGGTGACGGGAGGTGGGAGACAGGTGACGGGAGGTGGGAGACAGGTGTTGGGAAGTGTTAGACAGGTGGTGGGAGGTGGGAGACAGGTGACGGGAAGTGGGAGACAGGTGACGGGAGGTGGGAGACAGGTGACGGAAGGTGGGAGACAGGTGACAGGAGGTGGGAGACAGGTGGTGGGAGGTGGGAGACAGGTGACGGGAGGTGGGAGACAGGTGGTGGTAGGTGGGACACAGGAGGTGGGAGGTGGGAGACAGGTGACAGGAGGAGGGGGACAGGTGACGAGAGGTGGGAGACAGGTGACGGAAGGTGGGAGACAGGTGACAGGAGGTGGGAGACAGGTGGTGGGAGGTGGGAGACAGGTGACGGGAGGTGGGAGACAGATGATGGGAGGTGGGAGACAGGTGGTGGGAGGTGGGAGACAGGTGGTTGGAGGTGGGAGACAGGTGGTGGGAGGTGGGAGACAGGTGTCGGGAGGTGGGTGACAGGTGACGGGAGGTGGGAGACAGGTGGTGGGAGGTGGGAGACAGGTGACGGGTGGTGGGAGACAGGTGGTGCGAGGTCGGAGACAGGTGACGGGAGGTGGGAGACAGGTGATGGGAGGTGGAAGACAGGTGGTGGGAGGTGGGAGACAGGTGGTGGGAGGTGGGAGACAGGTGGTGGGTGGTGGGAGACAGGTGATGGGAGGTGGGAGACAAGTGGTGGGAGGTGGGAGACAGGTAGTGGGAGGTGGGAGACAGGTGACGGGAGTTGGAGGACAGGTGACGGGAGGTAGGAGACAGGTGTTGGGAGTTGGGAGACAGGTGACGGGAGGTGGGAGACAGGTGGTGGGAGACAGGTGGTGGGAGGTGGGAGACAGGTGACGGAAAGTGGGAGACAGGTGACAGGAGGTGGGAGACAGATGGTGGGAGGTGGGAGACAGGTGACGGGAGGTGGGAGACAGGTGGTGGTAGGTGGGAGACAGGTGATGGGAGATGGGAGACAGGTGGTGGGAGGTGGGAAACAGGAGGTGGGAGGTGGAAGACAGGTGACAGGAGGAGGGGGACAGGTGACGGGAGGTGGGAGACAGGTGATGGGAGGTGGGAGACAGGTGGTGGGAGACAGGAGGTGGGAGACAGGTGATGGATGGTGGGGAGACAGGTGACGGGAGGTAGGAGACAGGTGATAGGAGGTGAGAGACAGGTGGTAGGATGTGGGAGACAGGTGGTGGGAGGTGGGAGACAGGTGGTGGGAGGTGGGAGACAGGTGGTGGGAGACAGGTGGTGGGAGGTGGGAGACAGGTGGTGAGAGACAGGTGGTGGGAGGTGGGAGACAGGTGGTGGGAGGAGAGAGACAGGTGAAGGGAGGTGTGAGACAGGAGACGGGAGGTGGGAGACAGGTGGTGGGAGGTGGGAGACAGGTGGTACGATGTATGAGACAGGTGACAGAAGGTGGGAGACAGGTGGGGGGAGACAGGTGGTGGGAGGTGGGAGACAGGTGGTGGGAGACAGGTGGTGGGAGGTGGGAGACAGGTGGTGGGAGACATGTGGTGGGAGGTGTGAGACAGGTGACAGGAGGTGGGAGACAGGTGGTGGGAGGTGGGAGACAGGTGACGGGAGGTGGGAGACAGGTGTTGGGAAGTGGGAGACAGGTGGTGGGAGGTGGGAGACAGGTGACGGGAGGTGGGAGACAGGTGGTGGTAGGTTTGAGACAGGTGACGGGAGGTGGGGGACAGGTGTTGGGAAGTTAGAGACAGATGGTGGGAGGTGGGAGACAGGTGACGGGAGGTGGGAGACAGGTGTTGGGAAGTGGGAGACAGGTGGTGGGAGGTGGGAGACAGGTGACGGGTGGTGGGAGGCAGGTGGTGGTAGGTTTGAGACAGGTGACGGGAGGTGGGAGACAGGTGACGGGAGGTGGGAGACAGGTGTTGGGAAGTGGGAGACAGGTGGTGGGAGGTGGGAGACAGGTGACGGGAGGTGGGAGACAGGTGGTGGGAGGTGGGAGACAGGTGGGTGGAGGTGTGAGACAGGTGACGATAGGTGGGAGACAGGTGGTGGGAGGTGGGAGACAGGTGACGGGAGGTGGGAGACAGGTGGTGGGAGGAGGGAGACAGGTGGTGGGAGACAGGTGGTGGGAGGTGGGAGACAGGTGGTGTTAGGTGGGAGACAGGTGGTGGGAGACAGGTGACGGGAGGTGGGAGACAGGTGGTGGGAGGTGGGAGACAGGTGGTGGGAGGTGGGAGACTGGTGGTGGGAGGTGGGAGACAGGTGACGGGAGGTGGGGGACAGGTGGTGGGAGGTGGGAGACATGTGGTGGGAGGTGGGAGACAAGTGACGGGAGGTGGGGGACAGGTGACGGGAGGTGGGAGACAGGTGGTGGGAGGTGGGAGACAGTTGGTGGGAGGTGGGAGACAGGTGACGGGAGGTGTGAGACAGGTGACGGAAGGTGGGAGACAGGTGGTGGGAGACAGGTGGTGGGAGGCGGGAGACAGGTAGTGGGAGACAGATGGTGGGATACAGGTGGTGGAAGGTGTGAGACAGGTGGTGGGAGGTGGGAGACAGGTGGTGGGAGGTGGGAGACAAGTGGTGGGAGGTGGGATACAGGTGGTGGGAGACAGGTGGTGGGAGATGAGAGACAGGTGACGGGAGGTGTGGGACAAGTGACGGGAAGTGGGAGACAGGTGATGGGAGGTGGGAGACAGGTGGTGGGAGGTGAGAGACAGGTGATGGGAGGTGGGAGACAGGTGAAGGGAGGCGTGAGACAGGTGGTGGGAGGTGGGAGACAGGTGGTGGGAGGTGGGAGACAGGTGACGGGAGGTGTGAGACACAGGTGATGGCAGGTGGGAGACAGGTGGTGGGAGGTGGGAGACAGGTGGTGGGAGGTTGGAGACAGGTGGTGGGAGGTGGGAGACAGGTGACGGGAGGTGTGAGACACAGGTGATGGCAGGTGGGAGACAGGTGGTGGGAGGTGGGAGACAGGTGGTAGGAGGTGGGAGACAGGTGGTGGAGGTGGGAGACAGGTGACGGGAGGTGTGAGACACGTGACGGGAGGTGGGAGACAGGTGGGGGAGACAGGTGGTGGGAGGTGAGAGACAGGTGGTGGGAGGTGGGAGACAGGTGGTGGGAGGTGGGAGACAGGTGGTGGGAGGTGGGAAACAGGTGACGGGAGGTGTGAGACAGGTGACGGGAGGTGGGAGACAGGTGGTGGGAGGTGAGAGACAGGTGGTGGGAGGTGGGGGACAGGTGACGGGAAGTGGGAGACAGGTGGTGGGAGGTGGGAGACAGGTGACGGGAGGTGGGAGACAGGTGGTGGGAAGTGGGAGACAGGTGACGGGAGGTGGGGGACAGCCCAGCAAACACAAATCATCTACACAACGTTCGCCTATCTCTTCCCATAGGTGTGGGAATGATTTGAATTGAGAATGGTGCAGGAGAGCCTTTGAGAAACTTTTACTCAAAAAATCCAAACACAAAGGTTTAATTATAAATTGTTTTTCTACAATTATTTTCTTCCAATTGTAAAACAAATAGTTTTTACATGTTTAAATATAAAATTTATGGAGTTTTTTTGTAAAATTCATTAATAAATTGTGAATGATATATATTGGCTGAGTGAAACCTTTAAAATCCATTTAGTTATAATATGAACAGAAAAAGTAGTTTTCCAAATTTTCTAAAAATCGCTCTTTTTAACACAATTTGACTCCTTATGCATTCCACTAAACACTAATATCATGTTTAAATATATAATTTATGTATTATTCCCTAAGATAATTTATATAAATTATAAAAGTTGCTGGAAAGTGGTGAGAAAGAATCTGAACACGTTTTGTTGTCTTATATTGGCGTGTTCTTATTAACTAGAGTGAGTAAGAGTGAGCGAGAGTGGGTAAGAGTGAGTAAGAGTGACTGAAGGTGAGTGAGAGTGCCAGAGAGTGTGTAAGTGTGAGTAAGAGTGAGTATAAGTAAGAGTGACAGAGTGAGTAAGAGTGAGAGTAAGGGTGACAGAATGAGTAAGAGTGAGAGTAAAGTGATTGAGAGTAAGGGTGAGTATGAGAGTAAGAGTGATTGAGAGTTAGAGTGAGAGTAAGAGTGATTAAGAGTTAGTGAGAGTAAGAGTGATTGAGAGTAAGAGTGATTGAGAGTAAGATTGATTGAGAGTAAGAGTGATTGGGAGTAAGAGTGATAGAGAGTAAGAGTGATTGGGAGTAAGAGTGATTGGGAGTAGGAGTTAGAGTGAGAGTAGGAGTAAGAATGAGAATAAGAGTGATTGAGAGTAAGAGTGAGTAAGAATGAGAGTAAGAGTGAGTGAGAGTAAGAGTGATTGAGAGTAAGAGTGATTGAGAGTAAGAGTGATTGGGAGTAAGAGTGATTGGGAGTAAGAGTAAGAGTGAGAGTAAGAATGAGAATAAGAGTGATTGAGAGTAAGAGTGATTGAGAGTAAGAGTAAGAGTAAGAATGAGAGTAGGAGTGATTGAGAGTAGGAGTGATTCGGAGTAGGAGTGATTGGGAGTAAGAGTGATTGAGAGTAAGAGTAATTGAGAGTAAGAGTATGAGAGTAAGAGTGAGAGAGTGAGTATGAATGGGTAAGGGTGACTGAGAGTGAGTAAGAGTGACAGAGTAAGAATGACAGAGTAAGAGTGATAGAGAGTAAGAGTGACAGAGAGTAAGAGTGACAGAGAGTAAGAGTGACAGAGTAAGAGTGACAGAGAGTAAGATTGACAGAGAGTAAGAGTGACAGAGAGTAAGAGTGACTGAGAGTAAGAGTGACAGAGTAAGAGTGAGTATGAGAGTGAGTAAGGATGACTGAGAGAAAGAGTGAGTAATAGTGCGTAAGAGTGATTGAGAGTTAGAGTAAGAGTAAGAGTGATTGAGAGTTAGTGAGAGTAAGAGTGATTGAGAGTAAGAGTGATTGAGAGTAAAAGTGATTGAGAGTAAGAGTGATTGAGAGTAAGAGTGATTGGGAGTAAGAGTGATTGAGAGTAAGAGTGATTGAGAGTAAGAGTGATTGGGAGTAAGAGTGATTGAGAGTAAGAGTGATTGGGAGTAAGAGTGATTGAGAGTAGGAGTAAGAATGAGAATAAGAGTGATTGAGAGTAAGAGTGAGTAAGAGTAAGAATGAGAGTAAGAGTGATTGAGAGTAAGAGTGATTGAGAGTAAGAGTGATTGGGAGTAAGAGTGATTGAGAGTAAGAGTGATTGGGAGTAAGAGTGATTGAGAGTAGGAGTAAGAATGAGAATAAGAGTGATTGAGAGTAAGAGTGAGTAAGAGTAAGAATGAGAGTAAGAGTGATTGAGAGTAAGAGTGATTGAGAGTAAGAGTGATTGGGAGTAAGAGTGATTGGGAGTAAGAGTAAGAGTGAGAGTAAGAGTAAGAATGAGAATAAGAGTGATTGAGAGTAAGAGTGATTGGGAGTAAGAGTAAGAATGAGAGTAGGAGTGATTGAGAGTAGGATTGATTGGGAGTAGGAGTGATTGGGAGTAAGAGTGATTGAGAGTAAGAGTAATTGAGAGTAAGAGTATGAGAGTAAGAGTGAAAGAGTGAGTATGAATGGGTAAGGGTGACTGAGAGTGAGTAAGAATGACAGTAATAGTGACAGAGAGTAAGAGTGACAGAGAGTAAGAGTGACAGAGAGTAAGAGTGACAGAGAGTAAGAGTGACAGAGAGTAAGAGTGACAGAGAGTAAGAGTGACAGAGTGTAAGAGTGACAGAGTAAGAGTGACAGAGTAAGAGTGACAGAGAGTAAGAGTGACAGAGAGTAAGAGTAACAGAGAGTAAGAGTGACAGAGAGTAAGAGTGACAGAGAGTAAGAGTGACAGAGAGTAAGAGTAACAGAGTAAGAGTGACAGAGTAAGAGTGACAGAGAGTAAGAGTGACAGAGAGTAAGAGTGACAGAGAGTAAGAGTGACAGAGAGTAAGAGTGATAGAGTAAGAGTGACAGAGAGTAAGAGTGACAGAGAGTAAGAGTGACAGAGTAAGAGTGACAGGGAGTAAGAGTGACAGAGAGTAAGAGTGACAGAGAGTAAGAGTGACAGAGAGTAAGAGTGACAGAGAGTAAGAGTGACAGAGTAAGAGAGTGAGAGTGATTATGAGAGAGTTAAGAGTGTGAGGTGTGAGAGAGTAGCAGGCCAGGGAGGCAGGATGTGTGGTCACAGGCGAGGCCTAGGCCTCGTGATCTCTAATGTTGGTTTTTATATATATGTGGGATTTTTTGTCCTGTTTCAAATTATAATTATTTAGCAGGAATGTAATAAGATATTGCACAGTATTAATGTGACAATAATATATGCATTATTTCCTTGATAATCAAACTTGTTGTTCAAAGATAATATACAATCTTTGAAGGAAACATTTTGTTAGCGCGAGCTGGCAACACTGGGCTGGTGGGTGAGAGAGACATATGGTTAGTTGTGCTCAGACCTTCACTGGTGAAGGGTGTGTCCCAGCTGGCCGCCACCAGCCGCCACCCGCCGCCCACCACCAGCCGCCACCCGCCGCCCACCACCAGCCGCCACCCGCCACCACCCACCAGCCGCCACCTGCCACCACCCACCACCAGCCGCCACCCGCCACCACCCACCACCTGCCACCACCCGCCACCAGCCACCGCCACCCACCACCGCCACTCACCACCCGCCGCCACCACCCACCACCAGCCGCCACCCGCCACCACCCACCACCCACCACCAGCCGCCACCCGCCACCACCCACCACCAGCCGCCACCCGCGACCAGCCACCGCCACCCACCACCGCCACTCACCACCCGCCGCCACCACCCACCACCAGCCGCCACCCGCCACCACCCACCACCCACCACCAGCCGCCACCCACCACCAGCCGCCACCCGCCACCACCCACCACCAGCCGCCACCTGCCACCACCCACCACCAGCCGCCACCCGCCGCCACCCGCCACCCACCACCAGCCGCCACCCGCCGCCACCCGCCACCCACCACCAGCCGCCACCCGCCACCCACCACCAGCCGCCACCCACCACCAGCCGCCACCTGCCACCACCCACCGCCAGCCGCCACCACCCACCGCCAGCCGCCACCACCCACCACCCACCACCAGCCGCCACCTGCCACCACCAGCCGCCACCCGCCACCACCCACCACCTGCCGCCACCCGCCGCCACCCGCCGCCCACCACCAGCCGCCACCCGCCACCACCCACCACCCACCACCAGCCGCCACCCGCCGCCACCCGCCACCCACCACCAGCCGCCACCCGCCACCAGCCGCCACCCGCCACCACCCACCACCCACCACCAGCCGCCACCTGCCACCACCCACCACCAGCCGCCACCCGCCACCACCCACCACCCACCACCAGCCGCCACCCGCCACCAGCCACCGCCACCCGCCACCAGCCACCCGCCGCCACCCGCCGCCCACCACCAGCCGCCACCCGCCACCACCCACCACCCACCACCAGCCGCCACCCGCCGCCACCCGCCACCCACCACCAGCCGCCACCCGCCACCAGCCGCCACCCGCCACCACCCACCACCCACCACCAGCCGCCACCTGCCACCACCCACCACCAGCCGCCACCCGCCACCACCCACCACCCACCACCCACCACCAGCCGCCACCCGCCACCAGCCACCGCCACCCGCCACCAGCCACCCGCCGCCACCACCCACCACCACCGCCGCCACCACCCATCACCGCCCCCGCCGCCACCACCCACCACAGACGCCGCCGACACCACCGCCACCACCCACCACAGCCGCCACCACCACCCACCACCACCACCACCACCCACCACCGCCGCCACCACCAGCCGCCACAAGCCGCCACCGCCCGCCACCGCCCGCCACCAGCCGCCATCACCACCACCACCACCACCAGCCGCCATCACCGCCACCAGCTGCCACCACCACCAGCCGCCACCACCACCACCACCAGCCGCCATCACCGCCACCACCAGCCGCCATCACCGCCACCAGCTGCCACCACCACCAGCCGCCACCACCGCCACCACCACCTGCCACCAGCCGCCACCACCGCCACCACCACCTGCCACCAGCCGCCACCACCGCCCGCTATCAGCCGTCACCGCCCGTTGCCACATTCGCCACCGCAAGCCGCCACCGCCAGCCGCCACCAGCCCCCCCCCACCGCCGATCGTCACCACCCATCACAGCCGCCGCCGCCCGCCACCGCCCGCCACCACCCACCACAGCCGCCACCACCCACCACCCGCCGCCACCACCACCAGCCGCCGCCGCCACCCACCACCCGCCGCCACCACCCACCACCACCAGCCGCCGCCGCCACCACCACCCACCACCACCGCCGCCACCACCCACCACCACCAGCCGCCGCCGCCACCACCACCACCACCCACCACCACCACCACCCACCACCACCGCCGTCACCACCGCCAGCCGCCACCACTCATCACAGACGCCGCCACCCGCCACCGCCCGCCACCACCGCCAGACACAGCCGCCAGTGTCCGCCACCGCCGCCACTGTCCGCCACCGCCGCCACTGTCCGCCACCGCCGCCACTGTCAGCCACCGCCGCCACTGTCCGCCACCGCCGCCACTGTCCGCCACCGCCGCCACTGTCTGCCACCGCCTCCACTGTCCGCCCGCCGCCACCACTGTCCGCCCGCCGCCACCACTGTCCGCCCGCCGCCACCACTGTCCGCCCGCCGCCACCACTGTCCGCCCGCCGCCTCCACTGTCCGCCCGCCGCCTCCACTGTCCGCCCGCCGCCTCCACTGTCCGCCCGCCGCCACCACTGTCCGCCCGCCGCCGCCACTGTCCGCCCGCCGCCGCCACTGTCCGCCCGCCGCCGCCACTGTCCGCCCGCCGCCACTGTCCACCACCGCCGCCAAAGCCGCCACGGTCCGCCCGCCGCCACTATCCGCCACTGTCCGCCTGCCGCCACTGTCCGCCCGCCGCCACTGTCCGCCCGCCGCCACTATCCGCCACCGACGCCACTGTCCTCCCGCCGCCACTGTCCGCCCGCCGCCACTGTCCGCCCGCCGCCACTGTCCGCCCGACGCCGCCCTGTCCGCCCGCCGCCACTGTCCGTCCGACGCCGCCCTGTCCGCCCGCCGCCACTGTCCGCCCGCCGCCACTATCCGCCACCGCCGCCACTGTCCGCCCGCCGCCACTGTCCGCCCGGCGCCACCACTGTCCGCCCGCCGCCACCACTGTCCGCCCGCCGCCACTATCCGCCACCGCCGCCACTGTCCGCCCGCCGCCACTGTCCGCCCGCCGCGACTGTCCGCCCGGCGCCACCACTGTCCGCCCGCCGCCGCCACTGTCCGCCCGCCGCCGCCACTGTCCGCCCGCCGCCGCCACTGTCCGCCCGCCGCCACTGTCCACCACCGCCGCCAAAGCCGCCACGGTCCGCCCGCCGCCACTATCCGCCACTGTCCGCCCGCCGCTACTGTCCGCCCGCCGCCACTGTCCGCCCGCCGCCACTATCCGCCACCGCCGCCACTATCCGCCACCGCCGCCACTGTCCTCCCGCCGCCACTGTCCGCCCGCCGCCACTGTCCGCCCGCCGCCGCCCTGTCCGCCCGCCGCCACTGTCCGCCCGCCGCTACTATCCGCCACTGCCGCCACTGTCCGCCCGCCGCCACTGTCCGCCCGCTGCCACTATCCGCCACTGCCACCACTGTCCGCCACCGCCACCACTGTCTGCCACCGCCACCACTGTCCGCCACCGCCATCACTGTCTGCCACCGCCACCACTGTCTGCCACCGCCACCACTGTCCGCCCGCCGCCACCACTGTCCGCCCGCCGCCACCATTGTCCTCCCGCCGCCACCACTCTCCGCCCGCCGCCACCACTGTCCGCCCGCCGCCTCCACTGTCCGCCCGCCGCCACCACTGTCCGCCCGCCGCCACCACTGTCCGCCCGCCGCCGCCACTGTTTGCCCGCCGCCGCCACTGTCCGCCCGCCGCCGCCACTGTCCGCCCGCCGCCGCCACTGTCCGCCCGCCGCCGCCACTGTCCGCCCGCCGCCGCCACTGTCCGGCCGCCGCCACTGTCCACCACCGCCGCCAAAGCCGCCACGGTCCGCCCGCCGCCACTATCCGCCACTGTCCGCCCGCCGCCACTGTCCGCCCGCCGCCACTATCCGCCACCGCCGCCACTGTCCTCCCGCCGCAACTCTCCGCCCGCCGCCACTATCCGCCACCGCCGCCACTGTCCGCCCGCCGCCACTATCCGCCACCGCCGCCACTGTCCGCCACAGCCGCCACTCTCCGCCGTACAGCCTCCCCTCTCTCCGTTAGTAAATAATTATAATTGTTAGTAAATAATAAAAGAAATATAAACTATTAGATTTTTTTTACCCTTAAATTGGTTTTAATATTTAAATTGAAAATAATAATATAACATAAAATATAATAAAAATAATATAATATAAAATATAATTTAATTTCAAGAAATTTAACTTTAAACACAAAGATGTGAAAAGGGTTCAGATTATTGGCTCAAACCTTTCATAAGAGATTCATATTGGTATATGAATGGATTATGAATGACTCATGTTAGGAGTGTAAAGTTGCCACAACATCTCAAATTAGTGTTAGATACATATGTCTTGGTTATAAGTTTTGGAAACCTATTTAAGTCCACACACAATATCGTATCTGATACGATAAAACAAACGTTTCCAATACTTTCAAATACTTTCCAGATATGTTGTGGCAACCTAAAATTGTTTGCTGGGAGGTGACGGGAGGTGGGAGACAGGTGGTGGGAGGTGGGGGACAGGTAGTGGGAGACAGGTGGTGGGAGGTGGGAGACAGGTAGGGGGAGACAGGTGGTGGGAGACAGGTGGTGGAAGGTGGGAGGTGGGAGACAGGTGGTGGGAGGTGGGAGACTGGTGGTGGGAGACAGGTGGTGGGAGGTGGAAGACAGGTGATGGGAGGTGGGAGATAGGTGGTGGGAGTTGGGAGACAGGTGAAGGGAGGTGTGAGACAGGTGACGGAAGGTGGGAGACAGGTGGTGGGAGACAGGTGGTGGGAGGTGGGAGACAGGTAGTGGGAGACAGGTGGTGGTAGGTGGGAGACAGGTAGTGGGAGACAGGTGGTGGGAGACAGGTGGTGGGAGGTGGGAGACAGGTAGTGGGAAACAGGTGGTGGGAGACAGGTGGTGGAAGGTGTGAGACAGGTGGTGGGAGACAGGTGGTGGAAGATGTGAGACAGGTGAAGGGAGGTGGGAGACAAGTGGTGGGAGACAGGTGATGGGAGGTGGGAGACAGGTGGTCGGAGACAGGTGGTGGAAGGTGGGAGACTGGTGACAGGAGGTGGGGGACAAGTGTCGGGAGGTGGGAGACAGGTTATGGGAGGTGGGAGACAGGTAGTGGGAGGTGGGAGACAGGTGGTGGGTGGTGGGAGACAGGTGATGGGAAGTTGGGGACAGGTGAAGGGTGGTGGGAGACAGGTGGTGGGAGGTGGGAGACAGGTGGTGGGAGGTGGGAGACAGGTGAAGGGTGGTGTGAGACACAGGTGATAGGAGGTGGGAGACAGGTGGTGGAAGGTGGGATACAGGTGACGGAAGGTGGGAGACAGGTGGTGGGAAGTGGGAGACAGGTGGTAGGAGGTGGGAGACAGGTGGTGGGAGGTGGGAGACAGGTGGTGGGAGACAGGTGGTGGGAGACAGGTGGTGGGAGGTGGGAGACAGGTGGTGGGAGACAGGTGGTGGGAGGTGGGAGACAGGTGACGGGAGGTGTGAGACAGGTGACGGGAGGTGGGAGACAGGTGGTGGGAGACAGGTGGAGGGAGGTGGGAGACAGGTGGTGGGAGGTGGGAGACAGGTGACGGGAGGTGGGGGACAGGTGACAGGAGGTGGGAGACAGGTGGTGGGAGGTGGGAGACAGGTGACGGGAGGGGGGAGACCGGTGGTGGGAAGTGGGAGACAGGTGAAGGGAGGTGTGAGACAGGTGACGGAAGGTGGGAGACAGGTGGTGGGAGACAGGTGGTGGGATGTGGGAGACAGGTGGTGGGAGGTGGGAGACCGGTGGTGGGAGGTGGGAGACCGGTGGTGGGAGACAGGTGGTGGGAGGTGGGAGACAGGTAGTGTGAGACAGGTGGTGGGAGACAGGTGGTGGAAGGTGTGAGACAGGTGATGGGAGGTGGGAGACAGGTGGTGGGAGGTGCGGGACAGGTGACGGGATGTGGGAGACAGGTGGTGGGAGGTGGGAGACAGGTGACGGGAGATGGGGGACAAGTGACGGGAGGTGGGAGACAGGTGATGGGTGGTGGGACACAGGTGGTGGGAGGTGGGAGACAGGTGGTGGGAGGTAGGAGACAGGTGATGGGAGGTTGGGGACAGGAGAAGGGAGGTGGGAGACAGGTGGTGGGAGGTGGGAGACAGGTGAAGGGTGGTGTGAGACACAGGTGATGGGAGGTGGGAGACAGGTGGTGGGAGGTGGGAGACAGTTGAGGGGAGGTGGGAGACAGGTGGTGGGAGGTGGGAGACAGGTGAAGGGTGGTGTGAGACACAGATGATGGGAGGTGGGAGACAGGTGGTGGGAGGTGGGAGACAGGTGACGGGAGGTGGGAGACAGGTGGTGGGAAGTGGGAGACAGGTGGTGGGAAGTGGGAGACAGGTGGTGGGAGATAGGTGGTGGGAGGTGAGAGACAGGTGGTGGGAGGTGTGAGACAGGTGACGGCAAGTGGGAGACAGGTGGTGGGAGGTGGGAGACAGGTGGTGGGAGACAAGTGACGGGAGGTGGGAGACAGGTGGTAGGAGGTGGGAGACAGGTGGTGGGAGGTGGGAGACAGGTGACGGGAGGTGGGGGACAGGTGACGGGAGGTGGGAGACAAGTGATGGGAGGTGGGAGACAGGTGGTAGGAGGTGGGAGACAGGTGGTGGGAGGTGGGAGACAGGTGGGGGGAAACAGGTAATGGGAGGAGGGAGATAGGTGAAGGGAGGTGTGAGACAGGTGACGGGAGGTGGGAGACAGGTGGTGGGAGGTGGGAGACAGGTGGTTGGAGGTGGGAGACAGGTGGTGGGAGGTGGGAGACAGGTGGTGGAAGGTGGGAGACAGGAGGTGGGAGACAGGTGACGGGAGGTGGGGAGACAGGTGACGGGAGGAAGGAGACAGGTGATGGGAGGTATGAGACAGGTGACAGAAGGTGGGAGACAGGTGGGGGGAGACAGGTGGTGGGAGGTGGGAGACAGGTGGTGGGAGGTGAGAGACAGGTGGTGGGAGACAGGTGGTGGGAGGAGAGAGACAGGTGAAGGGAGGTGTGAGACAGGTGACGGGAGGTGGGAGACAGGTGGTGGGAGGAGGGAGACAGGTGGTGGGAGGTATGAGACAGGTGACAGAAGGTGGGAGACAGGTGGGGGGAGACAGGTGGTGGGAGGTGGGAGACAGGTGGTGGGAGACAGGTGGTGGGAGACAGGTGGTGGTAGGTGGGAGACAGGTGGTGGGAGTCATGTGGTGGGAGGTGTGAGACAGGTGACAGGAGGTGGGAGACAGGTGGTGGGAGGTGGGAGACAGGTGACGTGAGGTGGGAGACCGGTGGTGGGAGGTGGGAGACAGGTAGTGGGAGACAGGTGGTGGGAGGTGGGAGACAGGTGACGGGAGGTGGGAGACAGGTGTTGGGAAGTGGGAGACAGGTGGTGGGAGGTGGGAGACAGTTGAAGGGAGGTGGGAGACAAGTGGTGGTAGGTTTGAGACAGGTGACGGAAGGTGGGGGACAGGTGTTGGGAAGTTAGAGACAGGTGGTGGGAGGTGGGAGACAGGTGACGGGAGGTGTGAGACAGGTGTTGGGAAGTGGGAGACAGGTGGTGGGAGGTGGGAGACAGGTGACGGGAGGTGGGAGACAGGTGGTGGTAGGTTTGAGACAGGTGACGGGAGGTGGGAGACAGGTGACGGGAGGTGGGAGACAGGTGGTGGGAAGTGGGAGACAGGTGGTGGGAGATAGGTGGTGGGAGGTGAGAGACAGGTGGTGGGAGGTGTGAGACAGGTGACGGGAGGTGGGAGACAGGTGGTGGGAGGTGGGAGACAGGTGGTGGGAGACAATTGACGGGAGGTGGGAGACAGGTGGTGGGAGGTGGGAGAGAGGTGGTGGGAGGTGGGAGACAGGTGACGGGAGGTGGGGGACAGGTGACGGGAGGTGGGAGACAAGTGATGGGAGGTGGGAGACAGGTGGTAGGAGGTGGGAGACAGGTGGTGGGTGGTGGGAGACAGGAGGTGGGAGACAGGTGACGGGAGGTGGGGAGACCGGTGACGGGAGGAAGGAGACAGGTGATGGGAGGTGAGAGACAGGTGGTAGGAGGTGGGAGACAGGTGGTGGGAGGTGGGAGACAGGTGGTGGGAGGTGAGAGACAGGTGGTGGGAGACAGGTGGTGGGAGGAGAGAGACAGGTGAAGGGAGGTGTGAGACAGGTGACGGGAGGTGGGAGACAGGTGGTGGGAGGTGGGAGACAGGTGGTGGGAGGTATGAGACAGGTGACAGAAGGTGGGAGACAGGTGGGGGGAGACAGGTGGTGGGAGGTGGGAGACAGGTGGTGGGAGACAGGTGGTGGGAGGTGGGAGACAGGTGGTGGGAGACATGTGGTGGGAGGTGTGAGACAGGTGACAGGAGGTGGGAGACAGGTGGTGGGAGGTGGGAGACAGGTGACGTGAGGTGGGAGACCGGTGGTGGGAGGTGGGAGACAGGTAGTGGGAGACAGGTTGTGGGAGGTGGGAGACAGGTGAAGGGAGGTGGGAGACAGGTGAAGGGAGGAGGGAGACAGGTGGTGGGAGGTGGGAGACAGGTAGTGGGAGACAGGTGGTGGGAGGTGGGAGACAGGTGACGGGAGGTGGGAGACAGGTGTTGGGAAGTGGGAGACAGGTGGTGGGAGGTGGGAGACAGTTGACGGGAGGTGGGAGACAAGTGGTGGTAGGTTTGAGACAGGTGACGGAAGGTGGGGGACAGGTGTTGGGAAGTTAGAGACAGGTGGTGGGAGGTGGGAGACAGGTGACGGGAGGTGGGAGACAGGTGTTGGGAAGTGGGAGACAGGTGGTGGGAGGTGGGAGACAGGTGACGGGAGGTGGGAGACAGGTGGTGGTAGGTGGTGGTAGGTTTGAGACAGGTGACGGGAGGTGGGAGACAGGTGACGGTAGGTGGGAGACAGGTGTTGGGAAGTGGGAGACAGGTGGTGGGAGGTGGGAGACAGGTGACGGGAAGTGGGAGACAAGTGACGGGAGGTGGGAGACAGGTGACGGAAGGTGGGAGACAGGTGACAGGAGGTGGGAGACAGGTGGTGGGAGGTGGGAGACAGGTGACAGGAGGTGGGAGACAGGTGGTGGGAGGTGGGAGACAGGTGACGGGAGGTGGGAGACCGGTGGTGGGAGGTGGGAGACAGGTTGTGGGAGGTGGGAGACAGGTTGTGGGAGGTGGGAGACAGGTGAAGGGAGGAGGGAGACAGGTAGTGGGAGGTGGGAGACAGGTAGTGTGAGACAGGTGGTGGGAGGTGGGAGACAGGTGACGGGAGGTGGGAGACAGGTGTTGGGAAGTGGGAGACAGGTGGTGGGAGGTGGGAGACAGTTGACGGGAGGTGGGAGACAAGTGGTGGTAGGTTTGAGACAGGTGACGGAAGGTGGGGAACAGGTGTTGGGAAGTTAGAGACAGGTGGTGGGAGGTGGGAGACAGGTGACGGGAAGTGGGAGACAGGTGTTGGGAAGTGGGATACAGGTGGTGGGAGGTTGGAGACAGGTGACGGGAGGTGGGAGACAGGTGGTGATAGGTTTGAGACAGGTGACGGGAGGTGGGAGACAGGTGACGGGAGGTGGGAGACAGGTGTTGGGAAGTGGGAGACAGGTGGTGGTAGGTGGGAGACAGGAGACGGGAAGTGGGAGACAGGTGACGGGAGGTGGGAGACAGGTGACGGAAGGTGGGAGACAGGTGACAGGAGGTGGGAGACAGGTGGTGGGAGGTGGGAGACAGGTGACGGGAGGTGGGAGACAGGTGGTGGTAGGTGGGAGACAGGAGGTGGGAGGTGGGAGACAGGTGACAGGAGGAGGGGACAGGTGACGGGAGGTGGGAGACAGGTGACGGAAGGTGGGAGACAGGTGACAGGAGGTGGGAGACAGGTGGTGGGAGGTGGGAGACAGGTGACGGAAGGTGGGAGACAGGTGATGGGAGGTGGGAGACAGGTGGTGGGAGGTGGGAGACAGGTGGTTGGAGGTGGGAGACAGGTGGTGGGAGGTGGGAGACAGGTGACGGGAGGTGGGTGACAGGTGACGGGAGGTGGGAGACAGGTGGTGGGAGGTGGGAGACAGGTGACGGGTGGTGGGAGACAGGTGGTGCGAGGTCGGAGACAGGTGACGGGAAGTGGGAGACAGGTGATGGGAGGTGGAAGACAGGTGGTGGGAGGTGGGAGACAGGTGGTGGGAGGTGGGAGACAGGTGGTGGGTGGTGGGAGACAGGTGACGGGAGGTGGGAGACAGATGGTGGGAGGTGGGAGACAGGTGACGGGAGGTGGGAGACAGGTGATGGGAGGTGGGAGACAAGTGGTGGGAGGTGGGAGACAGGTAGTGGGAGGTGGGAGACAGGTGACGGGAGTTGGAGGACAGGTGACGGGAGGTAGGAGACAGGTGTTGGGAGTTGGGAGACAGGTGACGGGAGGTGGGAGACAGGTGGTGGGAGGTGGGAGACAGGTGGTGGAAGACAGGTGGTGGGAGGTGGGAGACAGGTGGTGGGAGACAGGTGGTGGGAGGTGGGAGACAGGTGGTGGGAGGTGGGAGACAGGTGACGGGAGGTGGGAGACAGGTGTTGGGAAGTGGGAGTCAGGTGGTGGGAGGTGGGAGACAGGTGACGGGAAGTGGGAGACAGGTGACGGGAGGTGGGAGGCAGGTGGTGGGAGGTGGGAGACAGGTGGGTAGAGGTGGGAGACATGTGGTGGGAGGTGGGAGACAGGTGACGGAAAGTGGGAGACAGGTGACAGGAGGTGGGAGACAGGTGGTGGGAGGTGGGAGACAGGTGACGGGAGGTGGGAGACAGGTGGTGGTAGGTGGGAGACAGGTGATGGGAGATGGGAGACAGGTGGTGGGAGGTGGGAAACAGGAGGTGGGAGGTGGAAGACAGGTGACAGGAGGAGGGGGACAGGTGACGGGAGGTGGGAGACAGGTGATGGGAGGTGGGAGACAGGTGGTGGGAGACAGGAGGTGGGAGACAGGTGATGGGAGGTGGGGAGACAGGTGACGGGAGGTAGGAGACAGGTGATAGGAGGTGAGGAGGTGAGAGACAGGTGGTAGGAGGTGGGAGACAGGTGGTGGGAGGTGGGAGACAGGTGGTGGGAGGTGGGAGACAGGTGGTGGGAGACAAGTGGTGGGAGGTGGGAGACAGGTGGTGGGAGACAGGTGGTGGGAGGTGGGAGACAGGTGGTGGGAGGAGAGAGACAGGTGAAGGGAGGTGTGAGACAGGTGACGGGAGGTGGGAGACAGGTGGTGGGAGGTGGGAGACAGGTGGTACGAGGTATGAGACAGGTGACAGAAGGTGGGAGACAGGTTGGGGGAGACAGGTGGTGGGAGGTGGGAGACAGGTGGTGGGAGACAGGTGGTGGGAGGTGGGAGACAGGTGGTGGGAGACATGTGGTGGGAGGTGTGAGACAGGTGACAGGAGGTGGGAGACAGGTGGTGGGATTTGGGAGACAGGTGACGGGAGGTGGGAGACAGGTGTTGGGAAGTTTGAGACAGGTGGTGGGAGGTGGGAGACAGGTGACGGGAGGTGGGAGACAGGTGGTGGTGGGTTTGAGACAGGTGACGGGAGGTGGGGGACAGGTGTTGGGAAGTTAGAGACAGATGGTGGGAGGTGGGAGACAGGTGACGGGAGGTGGGAGACAGGTGTTGGGAAGTGGGAGACAGGTGGTGGGAGGTGGGAGACAGGTGACGGGGGGTGGGAGGCAGGTGGTGGTAGGTTTGAGACAGGTGACGGGAGGTGGGAGACAGGTGACGGGAGGTGGGAGACAGGTGTTGGAAAGTGGGAGACAGGTGGTGGGAGGTGGGAGACAGGTGACGGGAAGTGGGAGACAGGTGACGGGAGGTGGGAGACAGGTGGTGGGAGGTGGGAGACAGGTGGGTGGAGGTGG